>NC_133432.1:42065903-42371398 GCF_011762505.2 Arvicanthis niloticus
CCATACACTGTCAAGCCAGCCCTTCTGTTCATAGAATCTATAGACTGGTTCAGCTGCTACTGCAGGATGACAACACGCTGTCCATGACGCGGCGTGGGTGCTATCACATCCAGGGTGGCGGGGACCGTCCGTTAACTGCCCATCTCTAATTGTCACCATGTGTTTTGTGGCAGGTACTTCAAGCGTGGCAAGAGCCTGGAGTGCGACTTTTGACGAGCTGATAGGCAAACCCATTGGCGAGTTCTCACGTCAACACATGGCTCTGAATGCCCCTGGGGTGCTGGCCCAAACCCCAGACATATTTGCTGTGATTATAATTATCATCTTAACAGGTAAAGCCCCATTTTGACACAAACGCTGTGCTGGGGGCAATGGGTAAAACTCCTGTTGGGAGCTTACATTGCTTCTTACATTTATCTATTTCTTTATTTATTTATTGGAGGTACTAGGGATGGCGCCCAGAGCCTCACCATGCCTGCCTGGCCGGTGCTTTTACTACCAAGCAAACCCCCACCCACTCCCGATTTCTGGTCTCTTTGGTGCCTCCCCCCATTTTTTTTTTTTTTTGGTTTCTTTTATAAATGTATAGACAATTTTATCTTCTCCCTGCCCCAATGGTTGCTTCCAGATCATCCCAGGGTTGGCTGGTGTAATAACTGCTGAGGTCTTTGATGTTTGGTTCAAAGAGAGAGCCTCAGATGTCAGTGTATCTCGTGTTCTTGGAGTGAGGTTTTGTAGTACTGATTGCCCTTTGACCTTTCGACTCAGTGAATGGTCACAGAAGTTTGTCTGCCAAGGCAATTGTGGAGCAGTGAGCATCCCTCTAGGAGAGGAATGAAAGCCTGGGATTTCTTGGGCATCTTGGGTGGTTTTACTTACACGTCACAACCACAGAAACACCCTTTCAATACATACGTAGCAGAGTTTGAAAATTCCAGGTCCTGCAGAACCCAGCCAATGATAGCTTCTCTTTAGCGGCATTGGTCTGCGTCTCTGATTCTCAGGCAGGCATCTTTCTCCACGGAGCATTCACACATGAAACTTCAACACAGGTAGTTCTCATCAAACATTAGAAGTCAGAAAGTCTTGGATGAACCTTGAAAGCCACACACCCCTATTTCTCTGTGTGACTGAAGTCATCCCACCAGGGGCCAGACTTGGCAGTATTTTTGGTCCCGCTAGCAGAAACCTGTATCAGGAAGTAAGTTCATACAACTGTGATTAGGTTTTTATTTTTATAAACACAAACAGAAGGGATACTAAAGTAAACAATACTTTGGAGCATAGTGGCATCTTCCCTTCTGGTTAATCATTCAGTATCTCATAATTTACCTGATATGTGCAGTGTTCTTTTGTTTATAGATGTGTAGAAGCTGCCCACGGGAAGGCCGTATTCTCCAGCTATACTGGTTCTTGGGTGACACTTCTCCCCCTTTCAGGTCCATCATGACTTAGACATATGTTAACCTTCTTTCCGTCACTGTAACAAATGCCTGGATTCCCGTGGTATCAAGAAAAGAGGTTTATTTAGGCTCACAGTATTTGAGGCTTTCTGCCCTGTTACTTTGGGCCTGTGGGCTGGCAGAGCATTGTGATGGGAACATGAGTCTGTGCCAAACTGTTCATTCATGGCTGGAAAGAGAAAGAAAAGAAAGGACCCGGTCCTGGCCTACAATTCCTCTCAAGGGCAGCCCCAGTGACCTATAAAGACCAGAAAGCATTTTGCCTCCCTATAGCACCACCTAGTGGAATAAACCTTTATGACATGAGCGCCACCTCCCACCCTCCCTCCCCGTGTGTATGTGTGTGTGCTCCTATGTGCATTGTGTGACAGAGGCACTTAAATTCCAAACTGTGTGGGAGTCCCCAGACTGGGAGTGGGAGAATGCTTTTTGGGGTTCCCATTCCCTGTCACTTGATCTGATTTCTTTTTTTGTTGTTTTGGGGTTTTTTTTTTTTTGTTTTGTTTTTTAATGTGAGTTTACAAGCTAGAACTGGTCAAACTTAGGTATTCGTTTATACGTACTAAGTTTGCGGATGCACTGTGTGTGCTAGCATTTTCTAGAACACACATAATCGTTACTAACAACATGACAGATATCTCCAAGTAAACCCACACCATTCCCTCACCCCAAACCTCTCATCCTACCATGACACTGAGCCACGTGGTATGTCCTCAGAGAGAATCATCTCTTTTTAACTTTTTTGTAATATCTTTCCCCTTCTTGGTGCGTGGCTTAAGACTCTGTGCATCCTCAACCAAGGGCTTGCTTGCACTTTGTGGAAAACTGGCTGCCTAGAAGTCTGAAACTGACTGGTCTAGAAGTCTGCAGGCCTTCAGTGCACCACGGTGGCACCTTCTGATCCCTAGGAATCCAGGATGTGAGCTCCCCCACTGTGTGTGGTTGCCTTGATCTTTGCTCTAGAGTCATTTCGGCCATGTTCCCTGAGGCTCACAGAGGACTTTGGAAGTCCCATGCCCATTGGTTTCTGTCTCCCCTCCACCTTTTGTCCCCTGCCCCTGAATGAATTAAACTGGTATATGGCAAGCCTTTTACATGACTTTTTATTTGTGCCTTTTCTTAGGACTGTTAACTCTTGGCGTGAAAGAGTCAGCCATGGTCAACAAAATCTTCACCTGTATTAACGTCCTGGTCTTGTGCTTCATCATGGTGTCGGGGTTCGTGAAAGGCTCTATTGAAAACTGGCAGCTCACGGAGAAAGATTTCTTGAATAAATCCAACCCTCTCTGTAGGAATAAGTGAGTTTGTTTTGTGTGTCCCGTTGGCATGTGACAGTTCTCCTCTGCATTTGCTGTTGTCGCTCACAGATAGGTATTGGGTGATACAGTTCATAGGATAACACACAGCTTTAAATATTACATGCCTTTAATTTATTTTGTAAAAGTGTGCACCACCGCGTTCTCCTGCAGCGTCTTCAATGTGTTCTAACTGTTCAGGAAACAAAGGCAAATCATTTCGATGTCATTTTAATCTTCCTGGCCAGATTTTCAGGTGAATATTGGTGTCCCAGGACACACGATCCAAGTTGTCCATGAGTCTATCCTCATTAAGGCTAATGCTTGGATCTCTCTGACAAAGGGACCTTTGTAAGACACCGTGGCTTTTTTATGGTGGGGCTGGCCTCTTTGGAATCCCAGGTGTCTTCCTTTTGTTCTGTCCTGCCTGATGACAACTTTTGTCGACCTCTTATCTGGCTACTGCTGGACTAGGTGTGGGTGCACACCCCAGTTTTTCCAGAGGGGGAAATAGAATAAGGGACAGGGTGACCCCGGGGGGTCTGAAGATTGGCCTGGAACACCCCTGACTTGACCACGCCCCTCTACCTCCAATTCTGACTCGGCCACGCCCCTCTACCACCAACCCTGACTCGGCCACGCCCCTCTACTTCCAACCCTGACTCGACCACGCCCCCTACCGCCAACCATGACTTGGCCACGCCCCTCTACCTCCATCTTCATTCCTTTTAGAGTCCCGTGAGTAGCCACAAGGGAAGTGGAGAAGAGTTGTCCTATGCTAGGGATCTGGGCAAACCACATTTGTCATTGGCGACAGATGCCGAGCCTGTCCTGTCACTACAATGGAAATGGGAAAATATTGAACTAGATACACAAAACTTCACAAATACTGCTATCCTAGACTTATAAGTTCAAAGAAAAGTATCATTTCCTTTCCTAAATTCTACTGTGGAGCAGTGAGGACATTCACTGGCTCGTTCTCAAATGTTTTGGAGTTAGTTATGTTTATGCCAAATGTATTAGTTCTCATGAATTTAAGGTGGAGCCAACTCTAAGTACGTTTGGAAGTTCTACAGTAGGCTTTGGAAACTCGAGAGAACGAGTTTCATTGGTTGCTATTTACAGGCAGGAGTGAGACACAGAGGTCCCTCTTGTTTCCTGGTGGTCAGCTGAGACTTAATTTTGTTACTGCAGATTGCCAGGGCCAACAACAGTAATTCCCCTGTCTTCCCCCATTGGCCGCCTTAAGGGATGGTTTGCACAGCACTGGTCTCCTAGACAAGGTGACATTTGTTGCCCAGGTGGGGCCTTAAAGTCCGTCTGAAGACCGGAGACACTTCTGCTGGGCCACAGGGGAATCTGCCACTTTAAGAGCAAAGTTCTGCCGGCCTGGAGCCTAGCTGGCTCTTTCATTTTCGAAAGTCTATAAAGGGCCTTATTTGATTTATTCATCCCCCCCTTTCCCACCTACAGATTTCTACTTTTCCCCATAGCCCTGTGTATGTATGTATGAAGTTGCTTGTTCCTCAGTGACGAGTCCACACTCTCCTCCCTAACCCCGTCACTCTGGTGATCGTGCTGGGGGATGTTGTCCTGATTACTTCTGTGGCTGTGGTAAAACACTGACTAAAGCAACCCAGGGAGGAAAGGATTTGATTGGTTTATACTTCCAGGTCATAGTTCATCACTGATGGAAGTCAGGAACATGGAGGCCTGACAGCACATGTGGGGGTGGGGGTGGGTCTGAGGAGAAGCGTGGCAGGGTCTCTGTGGACTGTTGAACCTTGCTCTTGGATTTTGCACCCGTTCCATCTGTTGGAGAAGGCTGTGTGAGCCCCCTGTGGGATCAAAGCCACCCAAGCTTCTGTTTCTGGCCATTTATCTGTGCGTGACTAGCTCTTTACTCTCTTCTGGGCGTCCAGTCTTCACCCTCATTTAGTAACTGGACTTTGCTCGTCTTCGTAAGCACAGGTTCTCGCTCCCGCCTGATGCTTCTTCAAAGCAAACCTTCAAGTGTCGACACCCACACTTTTGCCTGCGGCCATATCCCTCTCATATCTATGGGTGCTTAAGGGCTGTGAGCAGTCTGCTTCTGTAATACCTTAACTTGTTTACAAATACCTGTTTATAGACTCAAGCTCCTGGTACATACATAGCCTGGGGAGGAGGAGACCCTTCCCACCCTGTGTGCTGGGTCCCCTCAGTCTCCGTCCTCTCCCTACCATTCTCTACACAGAAAATGCCTCTGGAAGAGTTAATAGTGAGTGCCATTGGGGCTCCAGGCACTGGAGCAGAGAGGCCTGCCACCCGCTGAGTGTCCTTACTGGAAGACTAGGGACTGTGACCAGAGGGACTGAATTGCTGGTCTTCTCTTCAGAGCGGTGCTAGCCCCCAAAACGGAACTCTGCGGCAGGTGTTCTAATGTTTGCCGTTTTGTTTTTGTTTCTCCTAGCGACACAAACGTGAAACACGGTGAGGGAGGGTTCATGCCCTTTGGATTCTCCGGTGTTCTGTCAGGGGCAGCGACCTGCTTTTATGCCTTCGTGGGCTTTGACTGCATCGCCACCACAGGTCTGTGGGCTTTCGCGCCTGTGGGGGGGACCCTCCTTCTTTGCAACCACTACCAGGAAGGCATTTTTCTCTTGGCACATGCCACTTGCTGCTCTGGTTCTGTGGGAGTAACTGCAGAGATTTGTCACTTCCTGCTGATCTGATCACTTCTCACCTCCCCACATCTCCTAGGAGCAGGGCCTGACAGGAAATTACATCATTAACATTAACCAGGGCTCTGTCGCTAGACTGGGACGATGACAGTGTGGCTGTAGCCTGATTTCATATCTGCACGCGCAGGCCTTTATGATAACAGCGGCTGGGCAGGTTGGATAGGTCAGGCTCCCTTAAGCTTCTCAGCCTTTCTCGGCCAAAGGAAACAAGCCTCTCCCTTAGCTGAACCTTGATAGGAAGGTCGGGAACACCCTCCTGGGCTGTGTTTGTGTGGTGGGTGTTACCAAGGGCCTTGTTCTGTCACGGGGAGGGCAGAGGACCCAGGTTCCTGCTGACTGAACCCTGTGGGGCATGCGCTTTGACATGATTGTGCAGAGGATGTGATGCTGCCCCTCTTTCCCTCATTGACTGACACCCCGCTGCTTCTAGGAGAAGAAGTCAAGAACCCCCAGAAGGCCATTCCTGTGGGCATCGTGGCTTCCCTCCTCATTTGCTTCATAGCTTACTTTGGGGTGTCCGCCGCTCTCACCCTCATGATGCCTTACTTCTGCCTGGACATCGACAGCCCGCTGCCTGGTGCCTTCAAGCATAGGGGCTGGGAAGAAGCTAAGTATGCAGTGGCCGTTGGCTCTCTCTGCGCACTTTCCACCAGGTGAGTACAGCTTCCCGAGCGCTCCCAAGCCCAGCACCCCAACGCCAAGGGTGTGTCTCATTGTGTTTTAGCCCAGCACCTCAACACCAGTGGAATGTTATACAACTGTGTTGTGTTAGAAAAGGTGTTCCCTTCTACCCATGGGGAGCTACACTCTGAGACCTCCACCAGATGCCTGAAGCAACAGACCATTCCAAACAGTATTCCCTTTTACACACACACACACACACACACACACACACTCGTGATACAGTTTAATATATAAAATTTGGCAAAGTAAGATGGATACCGATAGCTAAGGATACAACGGACGCTCTATTATGTACTGACATTTAAAATTTATTTATTTGTTTTATGTGTATGAGTGCTCTATCTGCATGTACACCTGCTTGCCAGAAGAGGGCATCAGATCCCAGTGTAGATGGTTGGGAGCCACCACATGGTTGCTGGGAATTGAACTTGGGACCTATGGTAGAGCAGCCAGTGCTCTTAACCACCGAGCCATCATTCTGACATTTTTAAAAGTAGAATGATCAGTTGCTTATTTCTGGAATTTTCCATCTAATATTTCCATATGTAGTTGACATGAGTTACGAACTACAGAATGTGAAAGAAGGTACGGAGAAACCACCACACTTTTGTGAAGAACTGGAGCCAGTGTCTGTACCTGATGCTTGGCAAGGACATGGTTTTCTGCTCCTGACTTTGGCCTCTGAACCAGGCCCCCTCTTTGACCACTGTATTTCAGCCTTCAGCTTGGCTGTATGGCAGGAGTGGGTGCATAAAGGAGTGGGTGCGTTTTAATGAGATACCCTGCCCACCCCCACGCCAACCCTGTGCTTCCCCGCCAGCTTGTGTAAACAGGAGCCCTTTGTTAATGATCAGCCTCAGCTAGGAATAATTGCAGACACCAATGCAAAACCTCCCTTCTGGAGTTGCTCCTGGATCACATCTCTTTTATGTCAGGCGCCCCTGTTATCACTGGTCTTACCCCTGTAATGTTAACTCTGTGAGGTTCTGCGCCCTGTTGCCCTGGGTGCCAAGCAATATGGAGGGGAGTTGATCTTGGTGGCGACCATGCATGGGTCGTCAGAGGCCCTGCATGCCAGTGACTTTGTTTTTGTCTGTCTCACACAGTCTCCTAGGCTCCATGTTTCCCATGCCCCGAGTTATCTATGCCATGGCTGAAGATGGACTACTGTTTAAATTTTTGGCCAAAATCAACGATAGGACCAAAACGCCAGTCATCGCTACTGTGACCTCAGGTGCCATTGCCGGTAAGTGTTGTAATTCATTTAAGGTGCTGTTACTTGAACAACTAAGTCAGCATTCCCAGGGGAGTGCATCTTGAATTTTACTCACCTGTGAACTGTGAAAAGCTGCAATTCATCCGTTAAAGGTGTTCAAACTGCTGTTTTTCACATTCAGAACCAGGTTTATTAAGATAGCTGCATTAATTTTTTAAAAAGATTTATTTTATGTGTATGGGTGTTTGACCCTACATGTATGTGTGCACACCAAGTGTGTGCCTGGTACCTATGGAGACCAGAAGAGGGAGCCAGGTTTCCCAAAAGTAGAGTTACAGATAGTTGTGAGCCAACGAGTGGCTGTTAGTAACTGAGGTCCAGTCCCCTATAAGAGCAACCAACATTCTTAGCTGCTGAATCATCTCTCCAGTTCTCGATATCCACACCTTGATAAAAGACAAACCAGATTTACAAAGGATCAGATGGAATTATTCTTAGAGTTTAACTCTTATTGTCATTTTTATGGGCAGGGGCGTGCACACACACACAACCACCCCTTCAAAGCCACCCACCTTCCCTGCCCATTGAATGTTTCCTTGTGTAGAATTTGGTAAGCTGACCCAGGGGACTTTTGGGTAATCATCCGCAAAGTCCAGTATCTATGTGTCCTAGCTCTTAGATTCTCGGAAAAATGAATGCCCCTCAGTCAATTGGAAAAAGAAAACCAAAACAAACCATATACCACCTCTTTCCTGGGGGCATATTTAGATGTTCCTGTTTGCCCCAGAGCGGAAGAAGTTTTCCTATGTGACCGTGTTTATCCCCAAGAGGAGAGCTGTGTTGGATGAACTTGGTTGGTAAACTAAAGCACCCCATGAGAGTACCGGAGACCTGAGAGGAAGCTGGGGTGCACACTGCCATTTGTTTTGTGTTTTGAGGTCTGTTATTTTTTTCCCTTCACGACTGAGGTTAGAGCCAGCTGGAGAAGTAGCTGGAGAGTCCCAGGCTCAACCCAGGGAGGCAGAGCCGCTCTTGATCATTAGTGTTTCTGCCAGAGGCATTTCCTCGCAGAATTGACTAAGGCCAGGGGTCTTGTTTGATCCATCTGGACACACGGTACTATACAACTTGTATCTCAGTGATTTCTTGAATGGCCACTAGTAAGAAGATGGGCCATCTTAAATGAACAAATTATTTACTAATTGTATTAGTATTTTTGCCTTATTAAAGTGTTTTTGTTTTGTGACTATTATATTAAAAGAAAAAAAAAAACAAGTTTCAAATATTTAGCAATATTTCTGCCTGTAATGAGCAGTGAGGTTACAATATGACCAGTAGAATTAAGTCACTGAGGGATTTGTTCAGTGTTTCCACATAATTTGATTTAGTTTCTTTCCCATGCTCACAAAAGGAGGTCAAATCATAATCTTTCAAGTGTCTATAAAGTACATGTCACTCAAACCAAGTGTTTGGTTTGTTTCCCCCCTTTGGTGGGATTAGTAGTTGATATTCTAAGATCATCTCCATGGAAGCAGTTTGTCTGGGTTTTTCTGCAAGCAGGGATGGAGGATGGAGCAGGATGTGCGGTTGGAAGGTGTTCCAATTATCTAGAAGGCCTTCGATGCTCTCTAACTGTATTATTTATCATCAATTTAAATCTGTTTGGCTTGCATTGATCTGGTGGGGCTGCATTAAATGCTTTTAATTTGTATTGATTTCCATGTGATTTGAAGATGTCCCAGAGTAGATCTTGCCAAATTATTTTTTAAATGGGAAAATTGATATTACATTGACATAAATAGGCAACACCAGGGAGTTTTAAACAAACCACACGTTTATCATACCACCGGGGATGGAATTCAAATCTTGCATATAGTAAGCCAGTGTTCTAGTACTGACCTGGAGCTCCCAAGCACGTGTGTTCAATTCTTCTAAAACCCGAAATTGGGTGGCAGGATGGCAAGGTTGGTTTGGTGTGATAGGGATATCATCATTTAGGAATGATTTTGAGCTTTTCATATGTGAGGAACAATCATTCCTTACTTGACTATCTAGAGTAGGAGGCCTTATCACTGTTATCTCCAGATAGATGTGTCTTTAGACAATACTGTAGGAGTCCAGACACTGTGGCCCACCTGCTTCAAGGATGGGTACCTAGAACTTAGTGACTGGCACACTCTCTCCCAGTGCTGACTGGCTGGATAAATGAAGGTGGATGGAAGAAGGATGGGTGGATGGAGGAGGGATGGGTGGATGGAGGAGGGATGGGTGAGTGGAAGAGGGATGGGTGGATGGAGGAGAGATGGGTGGATGGGTGGAAGATTGGATGGAGGATGACATAGAGCCAAAGATGTGTGAACAGATGGACTGATGGAGGGAAGGTAGATGGATGGGTAGGCAGATGGACAGATGGAATGCAGAAGGATGAATATGGATAGATATAGACAGAGGAAGATGAAATGGATGTACAGATGGATGCATGGATGTAGCTGCTCTGCACCCCCACCATGGGGCAGAAGTCATGGTGGAGTCAGAGTTACAAGAATGTGATTCCAGTACTTTCACTCACTAGCTGTGTAACCTTAGCTGAACTTACAGTAGTCATCTGTAGAGTTGGCTTAGAAGATAATCACACACACACACACACACACACACACACACACACACACACACACACAGAGAGAGGCATTCTATGCAAATTTTAATGTTCTTTCTCAAGATCTCTCATTCAACCTTGAGCTTGTCTTCAATTGGGCAATGTCTCTCATGGACAAGCTGAGTAAGGGTGGGCCTGGGAGTACCCGGATTACAGGTGAGTGGCCATTCTGACCATAGGACAGGCAGACGCGCCACTCACAACCCTCATGTCTGTCTTCTCCCCAGCTGTGATGGCCTTCCTCTTTGAACTGAAGGACCTGGTGGACCTCATGTCCATTGGTACTCTCCTGGCTTACTCTTTGGTGGCTGCCTGTGTTTTGGTCTTACGGTATGTATGGCTTCTCTGAGCTCAATGACAAATGTTAAACAGACACTTGTGGCTATTTTAACAACGCTGACAAGTAGGTTTGTAAGTTCATAATTTTCAGGACATACTAGCTGAGGATGCCAGGTAGGTGGGATATAGTCGGTGGTACACCCAGCCCCTCCACCATCCCCATCTCCCGTATCCCCAAGCTCCTCCACCTGTTCCCCCTATTTTTCTAGCTAAATGTCCTAAGCTCCAGTATTGGTCTGCATCTGGGATCAGAAACTTAGAAGGCTTAGGGCAATGACTTTAGTTGGCCCAATTGTTGGGGTAGGTGCTCCCCAGACTGCATGAGAAGAACCTATGAAAACAAGTGAGTACAATGCTTCTGTAGACTGCTTATACTGTAGCTTCTGAACCATGACATGGAGTGTATAGATTTCAGGGACATTGGATTCAAATCGTTTTTCTTGTGAGGACACTAGCTTTAAAGTGGCTTTAGGGCCACTGAAGCTTGGTGCTATAGTGTCTCACCCACACAGAGCCTTCCCAAAGCACACACCTGGGTTCCATCTTTGCTTAGAGATGGAGGAACAGGCATCTGCTCTATGGATGGCCTGAGGTGGCATTCGTCATGAGAACATCATTCACAGTGACTGTCACACAGCCATAGCTTCCTTTCCTCTTTCTCCTTAGAAGGCAAATAACTTCAATTTTTTTTTCAGCACCTAATTTCCATAAAACCCGGGCTGATACCTACTGATGACTGCAGATTCAGCCTAACCTGAGTTCATGGAGCTCTATTCAACTCTAGAGGCTCAACTCTAACGTGTTCTTTGAGATCCACTTTTTTTTTTTTTTTTTTTTTTTTTTTTTTTGGTTTTTCGAGACAGGGTTTCTCTGTGTAGTTCTGGCTGTCCTGGAACTCACTCTGTAGACCAGGCTGGCCTCGAACTCAGAAATCCACCTGCCTCTGCCTCCCAAGTGCTGGGATTAAAGGCATGCACCACCACCGCCCGGCGAGATCCACTTTCTTAATTGGCCAAATTACGATGCACATGTGAGTCTGTGGGATGAACAGTTAACTAGCTTGCCACACTTGATATACACACTTCTTGTGCTTGGACGTGATTGTCTTCAGAACAATTCACAAGGTACTCTGCTTTTAAAAGCTGCTGAGGACAGTCAGGTTGGGAAGGCAAGGAACTGTCCTTATCATGCAAACGCATGCATGCTTCATCTGCAGGTTGCCTGTGTCATTCTGCAGGCTCAGGTCTTTACCCGGCTCTGTAACTACTCATGCCAAGGCATTTAGAGTTTTAGAATAGCTGTATCCGATGAGGTCCTGCAGACAGAGATCACCCATCCTCCAGCTTGTAGTCAGGGGATCTTCAGCTTCCTGCAGCAAGGGGAGCCCCTAGTGCTATTTGATAAGCTTTGTCCTCACTCTGAGTTCTCTACAACAATGGTTTGGTGAGGAGTGACCTAACATTGTCACACCTAAGGGCCACTGCTACTTCCCGATCAAGAGACTCTCTCTGGGACACTTCACTGGGCTGCTTCTTGGGGGTTCCCCCATCAATCTACCCAAAGCGAGGACACCAAGGTTGAGAATTAGCCCAAAGTAGGAAGGACTTGATCTGTTCTTTGTTCTTGTATTGTGAGACTGCGTGGTTCTATGGCTTTATGTCCTGTGTCCCAGGCTTCTTACCTCTGAATGCTCACTGAGAACTCAGACTGATGTTAACAGCGCTCATGCCGTGGGCATGTCTTCACAGGTACCAGCCAGAACAACCGAATATGGTATACCAGATGGCCAGAACCACTGATGAGCTAGATCAAGTAGACCAGAATGAACTGGTCAGTGCCAGTGAGTCTCAGACAGGCTTTTTACCAGTCGCTGAGAAGTTTTCTCTGAAAACCATACTCTCACCCAAGAACATGGAACCGTCCAAATTCTCGGGGCTAATTGTGAACATTTCAGCCGGACTCTTAGGTAAGAGCTCTCGTTTTCCTGGAACGGGATCTGGAGTCTACCTCTGTGGTGCTGTGTGGCTTCTGGTCCACAGGGATGAGAGTAGGGTAGGGATGGGGGAGTTGGTGGGAAAGATGAGTGTCTGTTTTGGTACCCAGTTATGACATCAGCTTTTCATCCTCATGGAATTCATGACACAGACACAGTCTCCTTTTGGAGGATTTGAAGAGGTGTGTGTGTGTGTGTGTGTGTGTGTGTGTGTGTGTGTGTGTGTGTGTATGGAAAGTTTCTCCAATTCTAATTCATTTTCTCTCTCACAGCTGCTCTTATCATCACCGTATGCATTGTGGCCGTGCTTGGAAGAGAGGCTCTGGCCGAAGGGACGCTGTGGGCAGTCTTTGTAATGACAGGGTCAGTCCTCCTCTGCATGCTGGTGACAGGCATCATCTGGAGGCAGCCTGAGAGCAAGACCAAGCTCTCATTTAAGGTGAGCAGCTTGGCAGGCCTGTAGGAAAGATACCAATGGGTCCCAAGCGTGGCTTTTCTGCCTGGAAGCTGAATCTCTGTGGCTCAACCAGACTTGGGAGGTTTTTTTTTTGGGGGGGGGGCATTTTGCCAGTTAACCTCAGGGACCCTCAGAGCACAAAATGTCTTTTTAAGCCAGGGCCTGTCTCTAGAAGCAGGAGTCCCTATGTCTCCCCAGTCTTCAGTCAGTAGGGCATACCTTGTCTTTAAGGGCCTCTTGTTAAATATCCTGATGAATTGCCTGGCATTGCTTTGCCTTGGAGGTGACCAAAGCATCTGCAGTTTAATAATAATAATAATAATAATAATAATAATAATAATAACAACAATAGCACCATAGTTTAACCTTGGGGATAAAATGGATATCCCTCTTTTAGTTTCTTTACAAGGAATATTTGGACTGTTGAGTTTGACACCCCCATCATACGGATGCTGCCTCCTGTCTCTGCAGGTACCCTTTGTCCCCGTACTTCCTGTCTTGAGCATCTTCGTGAACATCTATCTCATGATGCAGCTGGACCAGGGCACGTGGGTCCGGTTTGCAGTATGGATGCTGATAGGTATGTGATGGTGTGTGTTTTGCTGTGTAACCCACATTTGGCGTCCCGGCTTCTCTCAGGATCTACGCTGTAAGACTGAGTATTTTTCCCTCCTGCTTCCTGACCCTCTAGTTAATGTTGCGGAACCTGCCTCCTTTCACCTTAGATGGCAGGAAAACACGAGCAGTCAGTGGCTTGCTCTAGAACTCCTGCTGTGTTGTGGTAGATGTTTGTGTAGATGTTTTCCATAGGCTGTTGCCCAAGATAGCTATCTCCCCTGGTTTATCTTGAAGTTAAAAAAATCACGAGGTAAGAGATAGTTATTCATAAAGCACCGGTTACCTAAGATAGGAAGTCTAGGTTGTAACTACTTGGCCAGTACCTGGGCTGCCTGGGCTCTAGGCTCTTTCAAGTACCTTTGTCAGTAGGGGGTGATGGGAAGCCCTTGTTGGATCAGTAGCTTTCCTGTATCTGATGTAAGACAATCAGGGCTTGAGGCAACTTGGGGATTGGGTACAGTTTAGTCCGGGATTGTCTGCTTGGATGCTGGCCAAGCGCTCACTAGGGCTGATGTTGTGTCTCTCCCTACCACCAGCATTCCACCCTGCCCCAACCTCCACTCCAGGCATCTGACCTTGGGGCTGTAGGAGCTGGTTTCAGTCCTTCTCATTCCCTGTCTGATGGCCTGGGGACTAGCCCTGGGACCCTGGAAGCTCATGAGAAGCATTTTGCATTATTTCTTCGTACATTCCAGAGACTGGCCCTCATTTGGCTTTAAAATCTAGAGAGGTGCCCATAGTTCACTGTGACTCATTGGTGGCAGAGGTGTGGGATCGTCTCCTGAACACCCCCTGTCTTGGGTCGATGAGCCTTTGGGACTGCATTCCTGTATAGGTTGCACAGGTGACCCTGAGCCACGCGCTCACAGCCCCACGTGGGTTGGTTGTTTGAAGCATCACTGCAGATGTAGAGAACCCTGGATGCTGGGTCAGTACTGTGCATCCTTGTTGTTGACTATCTCCTTCAGTCTGATGGGTTACTTAGAAAAAAACAGAACTACTAAGCCAGTCTAGGCAGAGTACCTGCTAGAAGTACCAACCTGGGAAGGAACAGTGTCTCTCTGAGGCCATCTAGTGGCGGACAGCAGCTCAACATCTTCTGTGACCTTCCACGGAGCTCCTTGCAAAGGGAGGCCCCTGTGCAACCACCCAGGATGTACATAGCTTTACCACAGTGGAAACAGGACAGTGACTTTGGCTAATCTCATTTGGAGCCTTGTGTTGCCTCTCTGGGTGTTGAAGTTTACCCGGGCAGCCCACTGCGGGTCTGGCAGCCCTGCCTTCTCTCTTCATCCTTCTGTTCTCTTTTCCCATAGGCTTCGCCATCTACTTTGGTTATGGGGTCTGGCACAGTGAGGAAGCATCTCTGGCTGCTGGCCAGGCAAAGACTCCTGACAGCAACTTGGACCAGTGCAAATGACGTGCAGCCCCACCCACCAAGGTGACAGCGGTTGACAGGTGCCCATAGAGACCTGGGACCCACACACTCTCTCTACTCATGCCTCAGGATCAGGTCACACCCCCAATGTCACCAAAGCTGGTTTGCAGTCTTCAGCCATGGCTGACATGGCCTGGTCAGACAGCCCTGCAGCCAGCTCATGAGATCCTGGTCACTTCTGGACAGTTCCTTGGTTTTCTCATCTCCCTCTGAACAAAGAAAGCAGCCCTTCTCCCTGCCAGCTGGGTGCTTTGCTGCTGCAGGCCCAGCAGAAGGGAGGCCCCCTTCTTCTCTTACTTGGGAAGCAGGCCTCCCTCCCTGGGACCACCCTGGTATTGCTCGTGTACCCTCCAGATGCCTGGTGAGCACCCCCTGTCAGCCCAGGAAGGCCTCCTGACCACAAGATGCAAGACTATCCCAGTGAGGAAGCATGTCCCCCAGAAGTGCTACCCAACAGCCAATCAACTGCAGAATACCCAAAGAGGAGGAACAGGTTCACATCTTACTGCTCTCAGGCTGGGCTAGTAGGATGGGGTCCCCGTCTACATAGAGGCTTCTGGGCAGACCCCGTCATGGTGTGAGCCATTCATCTTGAGCGCAGAAGATGGGAGATTCCTGGAGTGGTCAATAGTATCAAGATGGGATGGCCAACTCTGCTCGTGTGGACCAGGGCAACATTCTCTAGTCTTATTCCTAGCAGGCCTGGCTTGGCTTCTGCTGTTCTTGGCGCCTTGTCCCCACTGTCTTGAGTCATTGGAGCACGAGGCTATATCAGTAGGGTTATGTCACTCTCATGGGTCTTCTAAGGTTCTTCAGACAGGTAGCACTCAATATGGGGTGGTGACACGATCTGTGTGGCTTCTTACATCTGAAGACTGCTGTGGTGTCCTCCCCCTGTTGCTTGCTGTGAATCCCTCCACTGGATTAACTTGGGGCTTGATGTTACCTTGGAAGATAGCCAAATAATTACCAAGTGCCATATCAGCTTGTGGTTCAAGACGTGTGGCCTGCACAGGCGATGACTTGGGGTCCTATTGCTAGTCCTCTCATAGCTGTGGTGCCTTTGCCTGCTGCTGGTGAGATTTCCACCCTGGCCTGGACCTTATGCTCCCCAAATATGCCTTCATTTCCCCTCCCCCATGCTCCTTATCTCTCTGGGTGAGGCCCTAGGGCCTACACCTCCTCACTTACTCTGTGTGTATAGAAACTCGGGTGATAGTGCTGGTGGATTCTCAGAAACAGCAGGGCACCCCTCCCCACTCCCCCATCCCCCTCCCCGCCATGTCGGGATGGGGAAGGCTAGTGTCTTAGCCTAATGTTAACGATGTTTTTAAAGCCTAGCTTTCTCTCCTGTCTGGCCTTTGACCCAAGTCTGGTGGAAACAGGCTGGGTAAACTGATGACCCAGTCTTCCCCTCTACTCTGGAAGGTTCTTGGGAATGGCAAGAGTTAGTGGACTGGCATGTAGCCTAGTGGTAGGGCATTTGCTTAGCCTATGCAGGGTCTCAGGTTCCACTCCCAGCACTATGGAAAATTAGGGAAATTAGAGAAACCGCCTGGATGCTGGGTCAGCCAGCAGAGGGCAGCTGAGCAGCCAAGGGCCAGGCCTTGTGTCAGGCCCTGACCATCGTCCAGGCACTTTGTCTCATAGGTTGCCTGCGAAAACTTCAAAGGGAGCCTTAGAAGACCCTAAATGTTGAGTTTCTAAAGGTATTTAAAGTTATGTAGATTGGTGCTGTAAAATATTTTGATAAATATTAACTTATTTTGTTCGGGTCTTGATTACCTGTTGTCTTCTTAGGGCCTGTTAAATATCTGTCTGCTTTTTTTCCCTTGTTACTTACAGAGAGAGAGAGAGAGAGAGAGAGAGAGAGAGAGAGAGAGAGAGAGGGAGGAAAGAGAGAAGAGAGAGAAAAGAGAGAGAGAGAGAGAGAGAGAGAGAGAGAGAGAGAGAGAGTACCCAGTGAGGTGTTGGGAGAATTTTTTAAACTTTAGTGTCTTTGGCTTCTTTTTTGAGACAAGGTCTCACTCTGTAGCTGGCCTGGAATAGGATATTGCTGCCCAGTCTAGCCTCTGCCTCAGGCTCCTGAGTGCTAAGATCACGGGTGTGTGCCGCCACTCCTCCTGCTGAACTGTCTGTCTCCTTGCTTTCTGGATGAAAATTTCCTGTCTAAGGCAGCCTAACGATGTGTTTACAGTAGACATCTCAGCCAGCAGCCTGGACCCCACCAAGGGGAAGGGCGGATCTAGGGGTTTGACCCACCATCATCTCTCCTGAGGACCACAAGTGATGGTGGCCGATCTGCTTCAGTGTGCGACACAGGAGCAAACACAGGCCCTGGCTGGAGGTGGGGTGGGGCTGGGGGCATCCTGTACCCACTTCCTAGTCAGGAAAAGATACTCGAGGGTGACTTGCCTAGTTAGTTGATTGGCCACCGAGCTTTTACTAAGATTAGACAGTTGCCAGGGAAGCTTTTTGGGGGTGCACAGGAACAATGATCCACACAGTTCTGCCGGGAGTGATACACTTTTTATTACGCCCCCAGTTTCTTTTCCTGAAAGGAAAACAGAAGCCCCAAACTCAACACACATACATACATCCCTCCAGACCAGTAGTAGGTAGTGTCACATCTCCTAGCCTCCTGCCCGAAGAAGAGTCCCATTGAGTTTCAAAGTGTGGCCAGTATTTCCTACCTGGCTGGGACTTAGCCATTCTAAAGACACATTCCCATGCCTTGTTTATCTTCAACTAGAGTATTCACATTGGAAAGACCTGTTTTCCCAGGAGCCTGTGCCCTTCCTGTCTCTGGGTCTAAGTTCATGAAGAAGCCAATACCCAGAGAGCTGTGCTTAGGAGTGGGGTACAAGATGTCTCCACCTTTTAGAATGTGGCCCCAGTGGTGTTGGTGGTAGGTGGCGTCTACAGAGACATTAGGCCCCTATGTATATTTGTGGAAGGGTGGATGCACACCGATGCCCACCCCATCCCTGCCCATAACCCTACAACCAGGCCTTTGTGGATTTATTTTGCAAACAAAGAAAAAGTAAGGATCCGGCCCCGGGGCAGTTTCTGGAAGATTGCTGGGTTTGCACTGTTCTCAGTTGCTCACAGTTTGGTTTTACAGTATGCAAATTCTTCCCAGTCCCCTGTGCTGATGACTTGGCTTAGACACCACAATGCCAACCTCCTGCCTGAGGCTTGGTGGCCACAAGTGACTGCAGGACCACGGGGGACATCAGGCTTCTCCACATGCCCCTAGTGACCAAGACTTGGACATACCCCCTCATACCCCCTCCCAAGCACATTTGGCACAGCCAGTGTGTGCACACCAAAGGGAATATGTAACCCCTTCACCTGTACTGTCCACTGCTCTCATGCTCAGGGCTGAGAATACCAGTGGCCGTGTTTGTACCTTGGTCCTAACCCCAGACAGACATTCTGAATCGGATATTGTTCATAGTCTCTAGCAAGGAACTTGCCCAAACACCGGAAGAAGCTTGGGAACAGCAGTGTTAGAGACTGAGTTCCTGGGGTAAGCATGGACATGTCCCACAGGCGCACTCACATCTACTGGCAAAACCATGGCCACTGCGGGCCTGTGTACCTACAGTGAAAATGTGGCTGGCAATTTCGCCGGGGCCCGTCCTTTCTGACTTGAATATCTCATGTTCTCACGGATACTTATTTTATTCTAATAAAAACTTACTGGGTTTTTTTTGGCACCCAAGCATTAAGGGATCTTAGTGGGGATCTAAGTGCCAGGGTGCCCATCCCCTGGGGTGTTGGTAGGTGATGGAAACGGATGCTTGAGTCCATGTATGGTTGGGCTAGCGAAGGGAGTGGCCATACAGAGAATACATGGCCCATGAAACTATTACAGAATTCAAAGTCAGCACGGAATGTCTGTTACGTGCGGTTATTGACACAGTGATACAGAAAATGTGCTATCCCCCAATTTGGTTAGGAGGAAATTTTTTAAAGGCAAAACCAAAAAAAAAATCTACCAGCTGGTTTTCACCTCCCTTACTCTGGCCCGGGCTTTCTGTATTCACTGCTCCATTGAGCCAGGGAACATGGTGTGGCCAAGGGTCTTGGGACATAGTGATGACCAAGGAGCCTTCCTGGACCATTCTGTTACATGTGCTGAATGGCTAGCTAAAAAGCCCAGGAGAGATGAAAGACCATGGCCAAAAACATTCTCAGGACGCTGGCATGTCCAGCAGGGTCAGGAAGCAAGATTTAGAAAGATACATCATGCAAACTAATTTATTGACATTGACAAGTGTTACCTTTTGTGTTCCTTGACAAGCTTTTTGAGTTTGGGACTTATTTTCCCATTTGAGAAGTTATAATATATCTTTGTATTTAAGATATTTACTGCTTTGTTTGTGCCTTGCAGCTTCAATGGGTTTAAGGATCACAGAGGGTCAGGATACCAATGAGGGCTGGTTTATTAGCAAACCTGAAGAGTTGTGTGGTTTCTCCAGGACAATTTTTTTTTTATTTCTACTGAACATGGAGCCATTATTAAAAGAGTTATGTGTGGTTTTTCATTATGTAAATTGTATATATTTTTTTGCTTGTTTGAGGTTCTATTTTTCTAATAGTCTTACAGTTTCTTATAATGATGACATTTGATTAAGTCCGATACTAACTGTAAATCAAGCTGGTCTCTGCTGGATTCCCGTGGATTAATTCTATTTTATTTTATTAAGGCCAAGTGCAGGTGTCGTCCACCACCCTTTTGAAAAAATGTGAAATGTCTCCCCTCGTTGCTGAATACATTGTACACTGGCAAAACCCCTCCTATGCTTATGTGTTGTAAAATCAAAGCTATTTTGTGGTACATTGTCTCATGCTTCTGCAAATGCTAATAAATCCTGTCTGGCTTCCATGCATACTGTGTGATCTCAAGTGGGCGAGTGGCTCTTGCCTGGTTCCTGAGCATGTTCATTCTGAAGGTCAAGGGTCAGCGTGTTCATTCTGAAGGTCAAGGGTCTGTCGGGCATCTTCAGCATCTTTCTGCTGCATTGGATGCAGCTGGTGGCTTTATTTTTATGGCATAGATTTTTCTAGAAGCCATGTGGGAAAGGCTTTAGGCCTGTACTTCTAAATCCTTGCTGTCTCCCTACCTCATCCCCCCAGACTCGCCTGGGGTTAGGGCTACAGAGTTCAGTAGCCATCGGACTTAATTCAACCAGACGACTTGGGTCTCAGCAAAACCCCTGTCCACAGACATCAGAGGCTTACCCTCGCTGTCACACATAACATCTTGGAGGCGACAGGTTTTATGCAGAGCACAGGCTGGGGATGAGATTGTAGTTTATCTAAGGATGGTTGATAGCACATTCCCATGCACTGTATGGAAGGGCACACTCATTCATTCATTCATTCATTCATTCACTTGTAACACAAGAGACAAGTTCAGCTGACTTGATAGTGGTGGTAGCAGATGCTCAGGAGTATGATTCTGACCCCGCCCCCCACCTCATGTGCCAGATCAGAAATAAGTGTTGGGAATACGGGGAACGTAAGGAAGAAGATTCATAAGGATACACGTCACATACCTGAACAATCACCTGGGGGTATAGATCTCTGAGCTTGGGTTTGAAAACAGTGATGTGCAGTGTTGGGTGTAGTAGCAATTTAGGGATTTTGGAACTACTGTAAGAATATGTTTCCCTTTTAACTTTTGCCTCTCATGAGGACATGATTTTGCCGGCTGCCCAGTTTCTGATGTTACGTGATGCTTGGAATTCTGGGGACTCCCAAGAGGCAGTGCGGGTTGGTGGTCGGTTGTGGTTTGTTAAGTAGTCATGCAAAAAGAAACACCAAGAAGAAATTAGATATCCTGACAGTGACAATCAAACTTGCCCCAAGGAACTTGATGTCCCTAATCAACAGGAAGTAGTCTAATGATAACTCCGCCCCTTCCCTTTCTATCTTTTTCTCTCCTATCTAGCATTAGGGAGTTGGAAGGCTGGAAGAAAAGAGCCCACCGAGTAGTCAAAGTGCAGCGACAGTTGGAGAAATGTAAGATACCTCTACTGTGGTGCAGTTACCACTGAATACAAGCTACAGGGGGCAGGAATTAATCCAGTCCCAGCTCACAAAAGTCACTCAGAGAACACTCCCGTGCATCCTGGAGTGGGAAAATAAGCACAGGCATGTCTTTGTCCTGAAGTTCTCTAAGGAGGAGGCCTGCCAGTCTGGTGGTGGTGGTGGTGGTGGTGGTGGTGGTGGTGGTGGTGGTGGTGATGGCACACGCCTTTAATCTCAGCCATCCAGAGGCAGAGGCAGGCAGATCTTTGTGAGTTTGAGGCTAGCTTGTCTACAGAGTGAGTTCCAGGACAGCCAAGGCTACACAGAGAAACCCTGTCTGGAAAAAATAAAAAGAGGAAGAGGCTACCACTTCTGCTCAGGTCACATTGGGCTAAGTGGACATGGTGTCTGCAGCTCCACTGCGCCATCTACTGGGTGACATTGGGTACTATGCTCTTAGCCTTTAAAGGTATGCAAAGGCATCGGCAATTGTCAGAAAAGCCTTTCCATTGTGGGGTTCTGAGGGGGTATCCTGTGGTGCAAACCTCCCCTCACCCTGTTCAACTATGAAACACTTCCAGTGAGTCAAATCTGCCTCCTTGTGGCTCTGTATTCTAAGAACTGAAGAATTAGTATGGCCCCATAGCCTTGTCGTTCAGCTATATCTGCCGTCTGACAACAGAGCTGGGCAGAATATGAGGCTGCAGTCGGAAGGACTGGAGATGACGTGTAACCTGTGAGCCCCTGTTCAAAAGAAGCCATTTTGTTTCACTGAGTTAAGCTTGCACATCAGGCTAGGGCCTAGTGTAAAGAGACATGTGCATACATGCACAGTTGATGCAGACTCTAGGGTGGGAGGAATCTGGACCTGATCACCATTCATGAGAATGCAGGGAGACAGAAGATACCACCGTTGTTCACTGATACCATGCACTGATGTAGCATCTGCTTTGAGAGTGACCTTTTTCAAGGCTAACTATAGGTAGGGAGCCATCTGATGCCTGGGTTCCTACTTGAGATGATACAGGTCTCCTGTACAGATGAGCTGGGTCCTCAATGCTCCTGGCGCAGAGGTGGTGATGAAGGGTTGAATTCCTAAGCTTCCTCTGCCTGCATTGAGTCCCCTGTGGGAGGGAGCATCGTTCCTTTCAGCTTCTCATTTCCTGAGCTCACCAGGAGTCAGGTCAGCATCCAACTCCTTTATAATGATGGTGCTGGCATCAGGCCTGTTTACTACATAGGGTGGGGCTGAGGATGATACTGGGTGGCTATCATACCGTGAGGGAACTCGATATCCCAGGAAAAACTAAGGTTAGGATATATCGACCGGTGATGCATTAATCAGTATTTCCTATCAGTAATTTTGGACGATTGGGTGGTCTGCAGGGGATCACAGGGACTTCATCACGAGACCAGAGAGTGGCATGAATGCAGTGGCTGCCATTCAGCTGTTTACACGCCCAGATTGGTTGTGGTCTCTCTGCCGTTCCTACGCACTCCAACCAAAATGAGCACAGGAAGTGGAAAACTCAGATCTTCCTTGTGGTCCCCAAGCAATGCGGGGCACCTATGGGACACACTAGGGCCAGGTGAGGTTAGACAAACTGGTCATAATCCACAACAGTGGCTGGTGGGATAGGAAGAGTGGCAGATTCCAGCTCGAAATGAGCAAGTGTGTATCTTAGCCGCCACGGTAGTTTGAATATAGATAAGCACATAGGATCGTATATTCGAACGCTTGGTTCCCAGTTGGTAGATTGTGGGAAAAAAATGGGAAGGAGTGATGCACAGCTTTGGGCTTGCTGAGTCTAGAGCTGAGTCACGTGGCTCCAATCAACCCTAGCCTACACAGGAAAGGGTATAAAGAATACCTTTTGCTTCCTTGTCTGCCATCTCAAGTCAGAATGGGATTTGTCTCCAGTTACACAGACCACATGGATATCACAGGAAGTCCCTCAGGTTCATTTTAATAAGCTTCAGAGTTCAACACAAATATGGAGCAGAGTTAACCGGAGGGGCAGGACAAAGAACTCTGTGCCCCCTTCAACTAATCCCAGAGTACCTGACCTCAAGCCCCAAACCCATCCCGACATCACGAGAATACAGTCCCAGGCAAGGCAATTCAGTCAGTGCAGGTCAGCAGGGCCTCCTGACTCCATGAAGAACCTAGATGTTTGGCAGGTCTGTCTGCGGCAGGACAGGAGGATGCAGTGTCCCAGCCTGGGAAGGAAGACAGACGTGGGTTTCCACGCTGAGAGGTCCAGGTCATAGCAGCATGGAGACAGGAATCATGGAAGAGGCACAGTAGCTCTGGCCACCTGGATCTCAGAACTTAGTTTAGATGGGGTACCGTACGTGATGGGTGTCTGTGATGGAGAAACGAAGCCAGGGCCATGGGGAGATGTATTCAAGTGCCCAGGGTCGAAGCTGATTAGGGCGAAGCTCCAGCCCACCTAATGAGGGTACACAGATCTAACATTGCTACCACTTTGACCACACAGCCTAACATACTGTACCACGGTCTATAATCACACTCTGTATTGCTGGGTACCTGCTGTTGGCAGATACAGCTGTGGAGGCGGGTCCTAACTTGGAGAGCTAAGCAGCCAACCAAACTTATATCCGCAGGTTGTGCCTGCTAAAAGAATAAATATTTGTGTGTGTTGAACTGACTTGGCATGGGCTACTCTTACGGGATACCCAGTGCAGTATCCCAGTATCATGCAGAGCCAAAGGAAAAAGACCTGTTTCTTCTCTGTGTATCTACTGTGTGTGTCTCCAGAATGGGCAAGACCCATGGAAGTTGGCTACAGTCAGATGCCCCCGAGGCCAAGGAAGCCCATCTTGGAGCCACAGGAGGGATGTAGACATTTACCTCTGTGTCAGTTCTGTGTGTCCTTGATTGACACACAGGCTGTTTCTTCTTGGCTCCATGGCTCTTCTCATCTTGGGCATGCTCAAAGACAGGCAGGCCCATGCTTAGAAAGTGAAGGGTCTCTTGTCACATACAGGAAACAAAGGTATCGTTATCAGCACTGTACTGACTGTTTAAACTACTTCTCTTTTGTGGAACATGCTTCTAATATTCCATCGCACTACACGAATACCTTTCATGTTCTACTTCTACCGTGTTAGAGACAAAGGCCAGGCCAGTGGCTGATGGATGCTGACTGGCCGTTTCACTGTGTTCCCTTGTTTGGGAGAGCCTTCTGGGGGCTGAGATGGGACCACGGCCAGGTGCAGCCCTGGTGACCCTCTAGCAGAAGGGACATGAGCTAGCACCTTTAGAACTGGCTTCTCCCCTTTCCCCAAGAGAGAAAGGCTAGTTTCTGGAAGCCTTGACTAGAACCCCTGAGCCATCTTGATGTGTGGTAATGGGGTCGAGTCATAGAACCAAACTGAAAATGGGGGTGTTGCCTATGAGCGGCAATGATGGGGGCCATGTTGGCCCCTATCAGTACTCCTCCGTCATGAGGTCATGAGGATGGGCCATGCATGGTCTTGGTTTTCTCCAAGTTCATGCTTATCCTCACTGCAAAGGTCAAAGGTCACGTGCTTCCATGTTTTCCTTAGGATGCAGTAGCTTGATGGTTCCAAGATCCCATTTGGGGGTGCGGGGGGGAGCAAAACTGGTGTTTTTAAGATAATAATGACTCACTAAGGGGAAAAACATTGGCCAGACCATATCATCCGTCAGTCTCCCCCTCCCCCGCTACACTTCACCTCCTCAGGATGGGAGAAGTCATTGTTAAATCCTGCAGTGGGGTAACAGTGACCCCCACCTCACGTTGGACCAAGAAGCTAATTGCTCCAAAGGCAGTTAGCCATCTACAAATTGCTGGTGTTCAGGTTAAGCAGGGTACCACTTGGTGGCAGATAGGCATGCTTCTGTCTTTTTTTTCCTTTTTTTCTTTTTTTTCTTTTTCTTCTTCTCTATTTTTGGGTAGAAATATTTCCAGGAAACTAGATAGAAATGCATTTTCATTTCCCAATAATTCTTAGGCACAAGTTAGAAAATTGCTGACCGTCACTAAAATACGTCAGCGCATCGCGTTATAAAAAATGCAATTCAGAATCGCCACAGGTGTATACCCACACATCTGAGTATACACATACAGCAGTACAAGGAGGGTTTCATGTATTCAAAACGGAGCTGTTTGTGACCTACCTAAAGTTCTGCTGTGGGAGTTCATCCCTCAAGAACAATTGAAGTTGGTTCTCTTTAGCTTCTAACTATACTACAACATGTTTCTTTTGGACACCAGACTCTGCTGCTTATGCCTTCCTAAGTGCCAATACCAGGACGGTCTCACACAAGGGTCAGAGTTGACGCTGCCTAAGATGCACTATGCAGCTACTGAGCATGCGCACAGGGTGGCCACCAGCACCTGGCCAGCACTCCCTCAGAGAGACAGAAGCCTGAGCTCCCGTGGGTGGCAGGGTGACGTCATCTAGGTGTGGTACTGACTCTGGCTGGAGAGGAGGGTCCAGAAGAGGAGCCTCTGTACACTGGAGATGTGGGGGAGAGTTTAATCGGGCTGGTCGGGTCCCCAGTTTGGAGCTTCCAAAGTAGTTCTTCGTTGGTTCGGCTGAGCCTCTTCTTTTCCTGGGTCTCTTTCTCCACGTATTCCTGGAGGTTAGCATTTTCCTCCGACAGTTGTCTGCATGGAGGAGAACGATGGTTAGGTAGCAGCCTACTAATGACATTGAGGATGACAGGCAGAGGCCAGGGCCAGTACCTTATGGCTCAAAGGTTAGAAGGGTTGTGACAATTGTGCACAGAGCAAAGGCTAGAGGCTGGAGTAGGAAGGGGAATGGTAGGCCATATGAGCATGCTGCTACAGGCCCATAGGAGAGGTTGCTTACCGAGCTGGAGACTGCCTATGGCTGCGGTCAGGTTACTGACTAACAGCTGCCGATCAGCCAGGAAAACCTTCCCATCACCTCCTGCCCTGGGTACATGCCTCCGTGACTGAAGCTGTTAGCTCTGCTGAAGAGCTGGTCTGTCTCCCTGTCTGCCTGCTAGACCACAAGCCCTAGAGGGCAGGGGGTGGAGTCTCTGTTATGTTCTTGGCTGGCATTCAGCATGGCATCCAGAAAAATAGATGTTTGCTCACTGTTGGCTGATAAAGGAGGGAGAAAGGCAATCATGTCTTTGTTTTGGTGTGTGTGTGTGTGTGTGTGTGTGTGTGTGTGTGATGTCATAGTGCTTAAGTTGCAGTCTTTGCTGAATGTTTTCAATGATTCCGGTACTTTATAAGTGTTTTGCTTGCATGCATGTCTGGGAACCACTTGAATGCAGTGCCTGTAGAGGCCAGAAGAGGGCGTGGGTCTCCAGGAACTAGAGTTACAGATGGTTGTGTGTTGTCAGGTAGGTGCAGGGGGAATCAAACCTGGGACACATTGAGGAGACTGGTCCAGCAGAGTGGGAAAAGGCTCAGGTCTCCATCCCACTAGGAAGACTTAGCCTTGCCGAACAAAAGAACCTGCAGCTGGCCATGGAAGCCCAAGCCCTGTTTTCACCCAACTCTAAGCTGTGGTCAAGGGTGACTCCTAGTCCTTCCTTGAAAGCAGGGCTCCTGACAAAAGATACTGCAGAGAAGAGCTGACCTGAGCTTCTGGGTTATCGGGGTTACCTAGCCATGGTTTATTTAGTCTGGGCTACCCCACTGATGCTCCTCTCCTAATCTCTAGGATGAAATCTTCCTGCTATGGGGTCCCCTGCTCCCTGGGGTTGTGCTCCCACTCACTTCTGGGGAATGGGTCAGGATGTGATGCAGAACCAGGATATGCACCAAGGGGTCGCAGCCATGTGCTTTTCTTCTGATCATTTGAGAGGCACCAGGAGATTATTCAGACTGGGACATGCAGATGTTCCAGGGAAGCCATTTTGAGAAGGACATGTAATCAGAAACCAGGCTCACCCACCTGGTAACAACTGTGTTCTGGTCGATCCTTGCTTTGAGGTCTTCATTCTGCTGCTGGAGAACCTGGATCTTTTCTTCCAGGATGATGTTCTTCTCCACCTAGGAAAGGGACACCAGTGAAGAAACTCCCACCAGCAAGGCCGTGGCCCTGGCTTCTGCACTTTGGAGGATCTCCAGGAACAATACTTTGCTAACCGCTCTTTGCAATGCTTTTGTGGGCTGGGAAGTCAGGTGAGATGGATAAGGGACAAAGCAGAAAATGCCAGAGTACACCGTAGGTAGTAAAAAGCACTATGGTACATACTTTAGTCTCTCTCTCTCTCTCTCTCTCTCTCTCTCTCTCTCTCTCTCTCTCTCTCTCTCTCTCTCTCTCTCTGTGTGTGTGTGTGTGTGTGTGCGCGCGCGCGCATGTCCATGAGTGTGTGTGTATGAGTGAGAAAGAGAGAGAGAGAATACATAATTTATCTTTTTTTACAGTGAGTGTTACAGGTCACTGTCATGATGAGATTCAGCCCGTGGATCCCAGTTTGACCAGTACGTCTGTGGTCAGCTGCAGTGAATCACTGTCCCTTGCCAGGTATACATACTTGGTCCTACTCAGGTGCTTCTGAATTAATGGGATAGAGAGCCAAGTATTGTGGGCATATTTTTTCCTTTCCAGCCAGAAAAACAAAGCAAAGAAGCCTAGAAGTCTAAAAGTCTAGGGGAATCTTCTTTGTTTTCAAAGATACAGAAGCAAAGGTCAATTTTTTTTAAACTGGGAGAGGAAACCTTGGCACCCTATTGGAAAAGCTTATCATGGTGACAGGTGGGATCTAGCTGACGTATGCTTTTGTTCTAACTTTAGATTTAAAAAAAAAAAAAAAAAGAGGCTTTACTCAGTAGCCCAAGCTGGCCAGAACTTGCCTTGTGACTCAGGGAGGCCTGGAATACATGGCAATCTTCCTGCGTTACCTTCCTGGCTGCCACAGTGCCTGGGATAAGCCACCATACCTGGACTGTCCCGTGAAAGAGGGCTGTGCATTGACTGTCCCTGTAGCTAATCTTTAAAGAAAACTGCCACTTGCCCACAAATAGGGCCTGGGAACCCTGGTGAGGACAGGTAGGGTCTCAAGGCACCCGACCTGGCCTTCATCTTTATTCCCAGGAAGTAGAAAATAACAGATTCCCAGGACATGAACTCATGTAGGCCTTTTGCAAAGCCAGAATATGGCCAGACATAGCCAGAACAGCCCAGGGGCTTGTGGGTGGCTCTATGCAGACACTCCAGTCACTAAGAGGAAAATGAATAGCTGCTTCAAGGGTCACCCTAGCCAGGACACATGACAAGATCAGGTCTGTGCAGCCCTTGTGTTCTGGGGTAAGTGCTGGTCTTCTGGGATGAGCCCAGGACAGTGGTAATAGATACACCCGTCTTTCCATCTTTCCACTGGCTGGAACGCACCTGTGCAACAAGAGATGCCTGCAACAGAGAGCCACACATGGACCAATGTGGCAGGTGCTGCTGGGTCAGCTCCTGGTTTGCATAAACCATTTGCAAAGGATGTTTCAGAGACAAATGGGGATGAGATGTCCAGTAAGTAACTCTTCTAAGCTAGAGGTATGATACACATCTGTAATCTCAGCACTCTGGTGGTGAAGGTAGGGGGGATCACGAGTTTCAGACAGCATGGGCGGGGGAGACCTGTTAGTTGGAAGAGGGCTACAGAACACTGTACAAGACATAAATTGGTGTGTGTGTGTGTGTGTAGACAATCTCTTATGCATTCTTTAAAAGAATCCACTTGTCAATAAAATGCTGATTGGCTAATGAGCTGAGGCAGGATTAGAAGGTGGTATACATCTGGCAGAGAAAGAGGATTCTGGGATTGAGTCAGGACAGAAATATTTGTCCGGACACAAAGGAAGACAGTCACATAAAACTGAGGATCAGGTAGCCACCCTTGTGACATGACTTAGACTCCTTTAAATGGGATAACTGAGCTATGAGATAATGGAAACAAAACAAAGCCTAAGCATTTATTCATATATAAGAAGTCTCAGAGTCGTTATTTGGAGGAACTTGTGCACAGGTGAGAAAGCCGTCATTAAGACATCCCTCTGAGAAGTGTTAATAGCAGAAGGAATATGATATTCTAATTTTCTTATTTTTATCTTATTTTATAATTTCCTACCATGTACACATTCTTTCTTCCGCTTTCATAGAAGCAAACATTTAAAATATAATAACAATAAAGGGAGTTATTAAACACATTTACGGCTCTTGTGGACCTGAATTTGGTTCCCAGCACACTCAGGCAGCTCTGGGGCATCTGGTACCCTCTTCTGGCCTCAGTGGGTACTGCACTTACACAGACATGCACATAGATACATAATTAAAGAAAAAAAACAACAAAACAACAATCTTTAGCCTTATCTGGGCCTTGGCCCTCTAGGAGGGGGCAGATACTGCACTGTTTCTCTATGCTAGTTCTCAGGAACTCAGCTGAGGACATGTTTTGAACTGGATGCTCCTGTCCCTCCAAAGCAACTATGTTGAACCCCCTCCCCCAGGTGCAGCACCAGGATGTGGGGGCTTTGGATGTGATTGGCTCATGAGAGGACTGAGATTTCTGATCCTTCTATCAAGTGACAATTTGGGGGCACTCCATCAGGGTTGCCTTGTGGGCTCAACCACTCAAGGACTGGGTGCAACTGTCCCCCTTCCTAGGCTTCTTCTCTCCTGTCCTGTGGCAGTACCATCGACCAGGTTAGCTGTTGAAATGGAAGGACAGAGCTTTTCCCAGGTCTGGTGCACAACAGCGATGGATAGCTCCTGTTGATATCTTAGTGATGGAAGAACATGGGGAAGACTGGAGAAGTAACAAAAAGAGGCCAGTGGGACTCCTTGTCAGACAGAGGCCCTGGCTTTGTGAGAAGGACTTCCTGGCTCAGCTACGAGTGTCCTGTTCACTTGTGAGCCACAGGTGGGGGTTGGGTGGAGGGGCATACCTCACCGACCCCTGTCGACAGTGAGAGCCACAGAACCCGCTCTCTGGAGCAGGTAGGCCAACTCACCAGCTTCTCCAGCTCGACAATCTTCTTCTCCTGCAGGTGGATTTGCTGGTTCTTCATCTCCAACACCTGCTTCAGGCTCTGCATGTCTTCTTCCAGGTGCTGGTATGGAGCCAGCGCAATCTACAAGGGCAGACAGTGTGCACTTTATGCCAAGTTTGGCACAACACGCTATGACCCAAGATTATGAACCCACCCAGTGTGGTGTTGCTGTGTTCCCTCAAGGTACAGCCACAGCATCTGTGTAGGAGCAGGTGCCAGCGCCTCTGAGGGGGAAATCCTGGGGTAACACAGGCTCTGACTGTCCTCCCATAGAACTTGATTCACAGGGCACTGGGGTCTCACAAATCTCACCCGTGTCCATAAGCTCATGCATAGGAAATAAAGCAATGTGGATAGAGGAAATTGCTCAAGGCTTCACCCCTGGGTGAAGAACTATGGGTAATCAACGGCTACCAGGGAGGGAGGATCAGTCTTCTCACAGAATGAACCCCTCTGATTGGTTACCCAATCCCCGGTAACCACATGCACACATGAACAGCATTAGATGGACTCAGCAAGTGCTGTCTGTCTGTCATAATAATAATCAAAGAAAAAGTCGTGAGGCTGAGAGAGGGGCCGTCGAGGAAATGGCGGGGAAGAGTGTGGAGTGGCAATACGGTACTCATGTATGGAATTCTAACAGTAATAAATGTTAAAGAAAATTTAACATGCTCAATGTAATAAAGATATCATACCCTATTTTCTAAATAAACTATCTTCTTTATTAATTTTTTATATACATTGGTGTTTTGTCTGCAAGTATGTCTGTATGATGGTTTCAGATCCCCTGGCAAAGGAGTGACAAATAGTTGTAAACTACCATGTGGTTGCTGGGAATCGAACCTAGGTCCTCTGGAAGAGCACCCAATGCTCTTAACCACTGAGCCATCTCTCCAGCTCCATCTGTCTCCCCGCCCTATTTTTTTTTCTTAGAGACAAAGTTTCTCTGTGTAGCTTTGGTTATCCTGGTATTCACTTTGTAGACCAGCCTGGCCTCGAACTCACAGAGATCTGCTTACCTCTGCCTGCCAAATGCTGGGATTAAAGGCATAAGCCACTGCATATGTAGCTTGTTCCATTTTTCAAAAAAGCCATTTATGAGAGTGACATGTCAGAGTGGGGCTGGTGGACATGAACAGTAAAGTGGTGGGACATCAAGTTGAATTTGAATTTCAGAGAGGCAACATTGGAAAAATCAAAACCCACGCTAGCTGTGGCAGCTCAGGCTTGTAGCATTGGCCATACAAGAGAAAGATGCCAGAGGGTAGGAAGTTCAAAACCAACCTAGGCAATTTCACAAGACTCTGTCTCCAAATGAGAAAGAGGAGGAGAGGGGCTAGGACTTTGGCTCAGTGCTAAAGAATTAGCCTAGTGCACATGAAGCCCTAGGTTCAATTCACTCCCCCATAGGGTAAAAACAGTATACCATTTCAATGGCAGGTGCTCATTCTTAACGCTCACCTCTCTCCAACACTGCATTAGATGGTAGGTTTTCCAGCTAGTCTTGGAAAAAGTTACCTTCTTATAACTCATACCTTAGTTGGCCCTGTCCAGTGCCAGCCTAAAGCACATCTGTGAAAGCATGGTGTGGACTGTCTCCAGCCAGAGAAGAAGTTACATCATAGGTACCCAGGGACCCTGCCTGAGGGGTGCTGTGGGATTTGGTAAGAAATGGCAGGTTGCTGGAGAGACCCATGGTTATGGTCTATCTTGAGGAGAGGAGCTGTCAGGCACTGAACACACATCCCAGAGATGTTGGGAGCCCTCCTTGCAGCCACAGCGGCTCAGGGCAGATGCCTCATCTTTGGGCAAGACTGCAGAGGAAGCCAGTTCATGTCCCCACACTGGTGGCCCAGATAGTCGTGACTACCTCCAGCTGTTCCTCCGTGGTTTTCCTTAGAGCTTCCTCAAAGCGCTGGGCTCTGTCCCGCAGAGATTGGCTCTGAAAAGTTAGCGTGTCCACTTGGTCCTGAAAGTGACAACAAGAGATGTCCCTTAAGGGGCCACATGGATGGACACAGTGGCACTGGGGGTGTGCAGGTTAGTTTCCATCAACCTGCAGGAGCTGGGAAGAGGGACTCTTAATTGAGGAATTGCCTTTATCAGATTGTCTTTGTGGTGGTATTTTCTCCATGAATGATTAATGTGGGTACACTCAGCCCACTGTGGGCGGAACCATCCCTAGGCAGGTGGTCCTGAGCTGTATAAGAAAGGTAGCTGAGTAAGCCCGTACAGCAGTACTCCTCTGTGGTCTCTGCATCAGTTCCTACCTCCAGCTTCCTGCCTTGGCTTCCCTCAATGTTAGGCTGTAACCTGTCAGTCAAATTAACCCTTTCCTCCCCAAGCTGATTTGGGTCAGTGTTTTATCACAGCAACAGAGAAGCAAACTAGGACCCGGAGAGAGAAGGCCACCTACCCTTTACCGCCCTTCACTGGACCCTCTCATCCCAGGCTTATTGCTGACCCTTCTGACCTCAGGGCTGGGCTGTCCTAGGAGGGGAGCCACCCATTCCACTTTAATACTCTTCCCAATGGACCAGCAGCCCCATATTGGGGTATTGGTTTCTGTGTGCTAAAGGAATGGAGGCATGCCTGTGGCACACAGGGCTCCTTCCTGTTCAGCTTCACAGCAACTGTGGCTAAGGAGACTCTCTCACCCAACTCCAATCACAGTGACGATGTCACCACAGTATATGCAGTGTGCTTTCCAGTGAATCTGAGCTCTCCAAGACTAAAGAGCACCTCTTCTCTACAGATCACTTGCTAAGAAGTCCACAGTTACCCCAATGACCTCATTTCAGCTGTATTAAAACACAGGGGCCAAGGCCTCTCATGAACTCTTCTAGCAAGAAGTATGGCCTTAGCGAGTGATTGAAGGAGCTGGGACTCGCAAATGAGGTGACTGCACAATGGACTCGCACGTGAGCCGGCTCACCAGGCTAATTCCTTCCTTCACCATAGCAGAGAGCTTCCGTTTTCATACTTCTTTTGTAGCCCTGGCTGTCCTGGAACTCACTCTGTAGACCAGGCTGGCCTTGAACTCAGAAATCCGCCTGCCTCTGTCTCCCAAGTGCTGGGATTAAAGGTGTGTGCCACCACTGCCTGCCTGCCTTCTGCTTTTGAGAAACAAAAGTCCCCATATTGCCATTAAATGCTAACACGGGCACACAGAGACAGCATAGTTGTCAGTGGGAGTTTGTGCTCATGAGAGCTAACAAGAGGAAATATCAGTTTAGAGCGGCTCCCCTGCGCCAGCACTGGGCTATGTCACCACTGCCCTTACCTTCCAGAATGGACTATAAAATACCTGGTGCTACCCGACTCCCACACCATGGTTCTTAGGAGTTACCTAAGGACACACTCTTGACATTCTTTTTTCCATAAATAAAGACCAAAACAACACAAAGGTCTAAACAATCAAGACCCAAGATGGATTTAAACACTCCAACTGACATCTTTCTGCCTTGTTCACTATTCAGAACAGATCCACAGAGATGTCAAGTCAGGACAGAATTGTTTTCAACCCTTGATGGCTACTTTATGTCATTTGAATGATGTGATCCCTCTTGGGGGCTCTCAGAGGTCAACAAATGGCACACTAATTATAAACGTCATACTGCCTGGAGCTGCTCATAGCAGCTGTGTCTCCTTCTTGCCTTTCACTATAAGACAGGCTGATGTTAATTCAGCCCCACACCTCACTTTCTTTCATCTGCTCATGTCTTGAGAAAGCAATTGCCCCCATTTTACAGGTAAATAACTGAGTTTGGGAGAGGTTACATCGTTAACCCAGATCTAAAAGCTAGCAAGTACTGGTAGGGTGGGGATTTGAACCTCTAACTGTCCAAACTAGCAATTTCTCTAGCTGCCTAGAGAAAGTTGGCTCTCCACACACCAATACCCAGCTAAAAAAGTTTCTGCTGGGTGAGAGTTATAGCATACAGAACTGTATGGCCTTTGGCTGATGGAGTGGAGAGGACTCTGTGATGTGACAGACAAGTACCCTGCTGTTGTGTTGCACCCCAGGCTCTATGTTTTCTGCAGTGTTTTCGCTGTGACCCCGACTTCCTTATGGGAAGGGCTCATTGTGACAGAGATGTCATCAAAGAAGCAAGATTTCTGTTACAGTCTTGGGAACAATCTTCCTGATTTCCAGACATGGGTGATCCTGACATTTAAAAAGCCCTGACTTCTCTACTCAGAATCACTCCAGCTGGGATCATGGCTGGGCTGTCACGTCTCCATGGGATCCCAGGCAGTTCCCTCTAGCACTAGGGCTGCTTCTGGCTCTTTAAAGGCAACTGGGGGCGAGGGGGTCTCAAAAGGCAGAAAGCCAGGAATGTGCCTGGAAGACCCCACACTGTCCCTTTGAAGACCAGGAGGAAGCCAGGCAGCTTGGCTGGCATCCAAGACCGACATCTTCCCCAGGTGACAGAGAGGCAGAAAGGGTGATTTTTTTATCCCACTCACCTCCAAGTAACCCAAGTCCCTCTTAAAACCACCACCAGGGTGATCCAGGCAGTGGTGGCACACACTTTTAATCCTAGCACTTGGGAGGCAGAGGCAGGTGGATCTCTGAGTTCAAGGCCAGCCTGGTCTACAGAGTGAGTTCCAGGACAGCCAGGGCTACACAGAGAAACCTTGTCTAATGAAAACAAAACGAGCAAACAAAACCCTCCCAGGGTGGTCCACCAATTGCAGCCTTCATAACCTTATTGTTCTCTAGAACGTTCTCTTCCCGCCCCAACCCCTCTATCCAGGTACCTCTGACACAGTAAATGCCCTACTAACTTAGTGTTCTTTGACTGCAGTATTTGTGAGGCACAGTGACTTCTCAGAGCTGTTATATTTTCCCCACAGTTCTGTGAAGAGAGAACCATGTCTTCTTTGTCTCCATGTTCCAGTACATAGCAGGGGTCAGATAAATGTTTGCAAGTGAGCATGATGCTGAGGCTGTCCCTACGCCCAACACCCACCCGCTAAGGAAGTAGGGGGAACACTGACTTGTAATGACAGTCGCAGCTTTTCAAAGTTTTCTTCCAACTCCTTCTTCTCAAACTCATGGGTAGACATCAATTCTGGGAAGAAGAAAGACAACATCAAATTGCTAAGTGAGCCTTTCTTTTGAAAAGTATAAAACAATGTTGTTTGGGCCAGAGGAGGAAATGTGACATCGTCCGGTGGCAATGGATGGTTACAGCAGACTCCAGGGTTCCTCTGCTCATGTGAAACTGACTGTGATGATCGGACTGTGATTTTTGAAAGAAAGAGGTGATCAGGTGACAGAGCAATGAGAGGGAAAAGAAAGAAGGAGAGAATGTGCCCAAGCTCTTCTATATCCTGCACAAGTTTGGCCCTGTGAGAACCTTTGCGAACAGCATCGGCTGAATGGCCCAGCTTTCCTAATGGTGAAACATTAGGAAATTAATAAAATTTCCTAATGGTGAAACATTAATTTTCGTCTGTTCCTAGGATTTGCCTTCCCTGCTTCAAAGCATCCACCTGGGGCTGAGGAAGGAGCTTTTCAAGGCGGAATTGGAGAAGACATCTAGCCAACCATGTTTGAGGTTGAGTTCACGCTGTGGAGAAGGAATCGGTGCCGTGTCACCAAGGACATCCTGGTGACCTCTGGGCCACACCCTGAGGACTAGGGATCCCCAGGATTTGCCTGAATAAAGATCAGCTATAAGACACTTGGCCAGAAGGAAAGACTGGCTGCTCTGCTATTTCTGGGTGGGATGTGGGGGGCTGGATCACTCTTCTCTGTGAAAGGCCTCATCCCAGCAATAGTTGATAAGTTACACAGATGAAAGTGATGTAGGTGGTAGGCAAGTGTAGTCTGTTCCCCTCCAGACGGAATTGTCTTATTAGCTGGATGAAGCTCATATCATCCTGCCTAGACCAATGATTTGTTTTTGTGGTATGATTAGAAGGGTGAACTGTTTCCTTAATCAGCCTAGATCCCTTTCTTGTAATGAGAGAGTCCTGGAGAGCAACAATTACCATCTGGGTTGCCATGAGCTGTAATTAGGAAAATCTGTGGTTTCTATCAGCTCAAAACTTTAACTAATGGTGACTGGGGTTGTCTAGAGTCTAGTTTTCATAGTCACAGTTTACACCTGTGAAAAAATAAAGTTTGTGTTGATTTCATTGACTTTATTTTTTAATAATTATTTTGTGTATGAGAGTTTGTTTGCATACATGTATATACATGGACCATGTGCAAGCCTAGTGTCCAAGGAGGTCAAAAGAACTGGAGTTATAGAGAGTTGAGAGCTATCATGTAGGTGCTGGCCACTGAACCTGAGTCCTCTGCAATCAACAAGTGCTTTTAACCACTGAACCATCTCTTCAGTCCCTGATTTTATTGACTTTATATGAACTGGCCTTCTGGTCTACCAGCCTCTGTATATGATTAGTTTTAGTGGTTACTGAGATCATCACCATATTACAATAATGTTAAAGTCCTGTTATACAGACCACATTATCTCAGCATCATATATAATTCAAAAGCCTGGGATGTGGTATCTAAGTAAGACTTCATTTGTCAGAACAACAACAACAAAAAAATCTGCCAGGCTTAATGTGTGGAAATACAGGGGGAAGGAGGGGTGAGGGAATACCATAATTTAGGGAATCTGTACTTCAAAGTGATTCTTCTCAATTCCTGCTGCATATTACAGTTTTGGAAATCCCTGATGAGTGGTATAAACTAAGTTAGGTTTTTGGAGTTTGGGATCTATATGCCAATTGTCTAAAAACAATGGTGGGTTTTGAGGTCACTTTGAATTTGTAGCTGAGGGTAGGGACTCAGGTACTGTGTTGACCCAGTTCTCAAGATACTTTTCTCTCTTGGCTCCACTTTGGGCTTATGAGAAAGATTCTTGAAAGAGGTGACAGAACGGGAATCAAATACTGTACAGTGAGTTTGTTGTTAAAAGACTGTTTTAAATAATAAGGAAATATCTGGGCTAGGTGGTGGTAGCACACGCCTTTATTCCTAGCACTGGGGAGGAAGAAGAAGGGGTATCTCTGTGAATTTGAGGCCAGCCTGGTCTATAGATCCAGTTCAAGGACAGCCAGGGCTACACAAAGAAACCCTGTCTCAAAACAACAACAATAACAACAGGAGTCTATAGACTTAAATTTGCTTAGTGATTATTGTGGACAAGGAGTCAAACTCCAGAGATACTGCTTCTGCCTATGAACTTCACGAAGACACTTAATCTTATCAAGCCTTGTGCAGGAAAAGGCCTAAGTTGTCTTTGCCTACAGAAGAATAGCCCCTGAGTCTGACTCTACCCTGAGTCATCCAAGGAGTTCTGAAACATCTCATGTCCTCATTGCATGTGGACTCAAGGCTGGTAAGAACTTTAAGGGGATTTAAAAATTGACTCAAGGTTCTGATAACTCCTTTGGAGGAGAGAAATAGAGGCCTGGATGCATGAAGTTTTAGTCACGAGGCTGGGGCTAGAACCCGGGCCTGCTGCATGCTGGGCACGCCTCCCCAGCCCTGCCTGGAGCCTTGCTTTCTATTTCTTCTTCTCGAAGGAATGAACACAAAGGCCACAATAGAGAGACAAAAGGACAGAATAAAAGAAAGTGGGAGTCCTTTGCTCTGCTGCCAGAGAGGTTCAGCTTGCCCACTTTTGCTGGCTGCACACAGGCTGGTACATACCTTGGACTTTGTGGTCATGGTCATCCTGAAGGATGGTGATAGCGACCGTGTGGTTATTTTCCATCTCCAGAAGGGCAGCCTCGTGGCTGGCAGTAATGTCTTCCACCTGAAGGAAAGACATGGTCACTGGTTATCTGGAGAGCTGGGGTGGCTGTCAGGAATCTCCATGTTGCTTGGGAAATGCAGGTGCAGCTTAATGGGACGAGAAAGTCAGTGGTCCCACCAGAGACAAGTCACCCTGCTGGGATGACAGACACTCCTGGTTTAGTACCAAGGTAAAGTCAGAATTTGCAGGTGACATATTTCCTGTAATCACTGCCACAACCTTGCTCACTGCAGAAAAACAGAAGTTCCACTTGGCTGGGCAGTGGTGGACCATGCCTTTAATCCTAGAACTCCAGAGGCAGAGGCAGAGGTAGGCAGAGTTCAAGGCCAGCCTGGTCTATACAGTGAGTTCTAGGACAACCTTGGCTGCACAGAGAAACTCTGCCTCAAACTGCCCTCCTCCAAAAAAAAGATGTTCCACTCAGTAAGGCCTATCCAAGCCACCTCTGTAGAGCCCTGGACCACAACATCACATGCTCTTCCTTCACCCTGAGAGATAGTGATGGGGCAGGAAGAAGAGTCCTCTATGCCTTGTCCCAAGGTTTCTCAAATGTCAGCTGCTCTGCCCTCAGCTCTCAGAGTCTACCCCTCTCTACTCTCATGAGGCAGGAGTTTCTGTGCCCATTATGCAGATAAGGGAACCGAGGCTTAAGTTTAACATGTTTCACCCAACAGCTATAAAGTGACAGAGATAAGCAGGGTCCCCAGCTCTGCCTGACCCCAATGGTGCCGCTCTCTCAGATACACAAAGGGAGAGCCTCCTCCCGAGGTACCTTCAGCAAGTGTACTTTTGGACCCTCTCCCCAGTTCCCAGGTAAAGCCAGCAGGCTCACACGTCTGTCTTGTCCCCTGCACCAAGGTCTTAAGCCTAAGCTTGCCTTCCAGATGGCCACCTGCTGGGCCTCTCTCCTGGCAGGCAACCTGGGGCTGCTCCTGTGGAGGGTTCCCACTCTCAGAGTGTGCGGCCTGCTCCAGGTGTTTCCATGCTGGCGTCTGAACCCAGGGCCTTGCCCCTGCTGAGCCTTGTCAATGAGCTACACACCCAGCCCTGTTTTCATCCATTCTGAGTCCTTCACCCAAAGACTGAACTGCCTACGGTATTTACTGCTTATTGTCTATTTAATCATTTATTTAGGTTTTTTGAAACAGGGTTTCTCTGTGTAGCCCTGGCTGTCCTGGAACTCTGTCTGTAGTCCAGGCTGGCCTCGAACTCAGGGATCCTCCTGTCTCTGTCTCACGAGTGCTGGGATTAAAAGGCATTTGCCACCACCTCTGGGACTCCAAGTGGCTCTTCTTGATCCATCATAACCTTCGATCTGTTTACTGTTTGCAAAAAGTATTTCGGTCATTGTTTTACTTTTATTGGAGTAATTGCTCAGGATACTCTCTCCCCATGATGGCCTCTCCTAGACATAATACATGATACAATATTTATCCAAATTCTTTGTCAAGAATCTCTTATAATACCACCACACTGATTATACATATACGTATACATATACATATATATATATATATATATATATATATATATATATATATATATAAATATACATACATATACGTATATGTATAATCAGTGTGGTGGTATATATATATATTGCATGTACATCTGCCTACACATATGCGTTCACATCTGAAACCAGTTTTAACAAAAATACTGGAAGAAACCTGGAACACAAAACCTTGTTTTATGTTACCTTACAAGTAATTCAATAATTCAGTGTACTTCATGACTTCAATTGTGTGAAAACCTGACTTTTAAAACACCAAATCCAGAAAAAAAAAATTGTGTCTGGATTCTAAGGACTTTGTGGCCTAATTAAGGACACATAGCTTCTAGCTGACAATATTTGGCCACCTTTGCAGAAACCTCATATAGAGGAAGATATGTTCTCTACAATAAAGGAAGCCTGCTTTAATCAGCACCCAGGAGGGAAAGCATGTGCATGCACAGGCATGTGTGCAGTACCCAACAAGGCCACGAGAGGGCAGTAGATTTCCCCAGAGCAGGTGGTTGTGAGCCACTCAATGTGTAGACATTGAGACCGGAATACAGGTCCTCTGGCAGACAGCTAATCACTGAGCATCCACTCTCCAGCCCCCAGTGCATTTGTATTTAAAACTTGTTCCACTCAGACTCTCCATTGCCGTGACCAAATGCCTGACAGAAAAAACTTAGAGGAGCAAAGAGACGAACTTCAGAATTTCAGAGGGTTCCGTCCCATGTGCTTGGGCAGCACATCATGGCAGCAAGGGTTTGTGGAGAAGAGACTTCCTCACCTCACAGTGGACAGGAAGCAGAAAGGAAGAGTGTAGGGAGCCGCGGTAAGCGGTGACAACATTCGCCATTACAAGATGGCGCTGGCATCCGGTGCTCCCACAAGTAAACAACTAAACTGCGCAGGTGCAAGAGGCGAAAGCGCGCTAAGTCACTGCCCATCCCGGGGCGTAATATGGGGTGATGAGTGAACAGCCAATCAGAAGTGAACACACCACTCTAGGGTGCATATAAGCAGTGCCTTTTCCGGGCTTGGGGTCTTCCGCTTCAGCTGATACAAGAATAAAGCCTCGTTGTAGTAACTACCCGAACACTGCCTCCCGTGTCTCTCTTGCGGGCAAGGGGACTCGGAAGGGGCTCGGAACAGAAGAGGTCTTCAAAGACATGCACTGGTGCCTATTTCCTCTAGCCAGACTCCAGCCACTGAAGTATCCACCACTGCCTTTTCTTATTTACTTATATTATGTGTATATATACATAATGCATGCATGTCTGTGCATTGTATACATGCAGTACCTGTGGAGGCCAGAAGAGGGCGTCTGACCCCCTGGAACTGGAGTTACAGATGGATGTGAGCCACCATATGGGTGCTGGGAATGGAACAAGGTTCTTGGGAAGAGCAGCCAGTGCTTTTAACCACTAAGCCATCTCCCCAGCCCATATTTATTATATTTTTATTTGTATGTATGTGTCTGTGTGTGGGTATAAGCAGAAGGAGACATTGGTCACCCAGAGCTGGAATTACATGTGGTATAAGCTGCCTGATCTGGGTGGTGGGGTGGAACTCAGGTCCTCTGCAAGAGCAACCAGAGCTCTTAATCCCCTCTCACCCCTTCTCAAAACCAGCACCAGCTCCAATGAAGTGTTTGGCACAGGAGACACTGGGAGACATTTCAAACCCCAACAATAAGGATGAGGGATTGATTCCTAATGAGAATAATCTCATTTTGTGGGAAACTTTATTTCTTACCCCCCTCCCCACTCCCAACCTATCCCTCGCCTTCCCCCTCCAGTGCTGGGAACAAATCAGCTTTGTTTATGCTCGGCAAACACAGTGGTTCTCAACCTTCTTGATACAGTTCCTCGTGCTGTGGGGACCCCAACCATAACATGATTTTGTCATTACTTCATAAGTATAATTTTGCTACTATTATGAACCATAATGTAAATATCTGCAATGCAGGATATCTGATATGTGACCCCTGGGAAAGAGTCCTTCAACTCCCAAAGGGTCAAGACTGATGGGTGGAAAACCACTTCTCTACCACCAAGCAGCCTTCCTAGATTCTCATTCTCTCTTTCTTTGTCTCTTGTGTCTCTGTCTCTGTGTCTCTGTCTCTCTCTCTCTCATTGTCATCTTTTAAAACAAGGAAATCACTGGACAGAGGCAACAAGGAGCCCACAGCAATGTCTGTGATAGCATGGACTTGGGACCAATATGTGTCTCTGTTGACGGCACTCTTGCTTAAAGTGAACTGAGCCTTGAATCACTCAGGGCTCGGTGCTAAGAATCTACTCTGACAGAAGAACAGCATTCAACCTCCCAGTTCCTAGTTATAGGAGGTTCTAGTGGAATTTTTGTCTAAAACTTTTCAGTCTGGAGGAAAAACAATGTTTAAAACAGAAGGGGTTGGAGAGACAGCTCAGTTGGTAAGAACACTTCCTGCTCCTGCAGAAGTCTTTGGCTCACTGTCCAGCACCCACACCAGGCTTCACAACTGCCTATGTCTTCAGTTCCAGGGACTAGACACCACATTTCCAGCTCACTCTCTGATTCATGGGTACATCTAAGGGTGTGGTCTCTCAGCTTCCAAGGTCTTCCATCCTGCCTGCGATTCACTATGTGCCTCTTTTGCCATAAGATTCGTCTCTCTGGCACCATAAGCCAAAGTAAAATTTGCCTTTCATAAGCTGTTTGTTGTGTGTTTCATTTGTTTGTTTTGGTTTTGGCCATGGTGTTTGTTAGTATTCTGTCTAAACTCCACCTCCACAGTTACCTGGCAACAGCCAGGTATGCTCCTCCCCACAGTTACCCGGAAACAGCCAGGTAGGTCTGGCCCACTATAAAAGGGGCTGTTTGCCCCCTCCTCACTCTCTTAATCTCTTACCCTCTTACCCTCTTGCCTCTCTGTCCCCTCCCCCCTTCCTCTCTCTCCAGGTGGTCATGGCCGGCCTCTACTTCTCTACGCCTGCTTCTCTGCTTCTCTCTCTCTCTCTCTCTCTCTCTCTCTCTCTCTCTCTCTCTCTCTCTCTCTCTCTCTCTCTCTCTGCCTCTACTACCCTCCTGGCTCCCCTCCCCATGCCCTCAATAAACTCTATTCTATACTATACCGGTGTGTGGCTGGTCCCTCACAGGAAAAGATGCCTCTACATGGGCGTGCTGAGACATCCCCTTCCCCATACCTCTCCACACACCCACAGAACACACTCTCTTTATCTCTTTATCTTTTTATAAACACTTCAGTGTTTCATCATAGCAACAGAAAGAATAACTAATTTATCAAGCTTCTGCCTGACGATCTTCCATTTGGCTGGAACCTTAGGTGCAGCCCCTTAGACCACAGCATCCTATCTTCTGGCCCCTCCACAGAGACAGGATTCTGGCTCTTCCATGGAGGAGGCTGTCAGTTTGCCCATCAAACAGCCCCACTTATTTGGCGAAACAACTGTTCCCTGGAGCAGGATTCCATGCTGGAGTCGGCTTGCTGCTCAGCAGGGCTGGGTGCAGAGGCACCAAGGGTGGAAAGCTGTCTCTCAGATGAGCAAAGATGGAGTTACAGGCCTTACATTTAGCCACCTGCCAGACGCAATTAACTGGGACTTTGGCAATTTGCTTAGAGGAGATGTGTTTTGAATGAAGCATTAGGTTAAACTCAAACCAGATTAAACTCCCATCTGCCCCCATCCCAGACACGCATCCTCAGTAGAGGAGGCAGAGGGAGCCAGCCTGGGCTTACACCCTCCAGCACCCTTCTGCTAGCTTCTTTTTCTAATAGCCAGGAGCGCCCCACCCCCACTCCCATGTCACCCTGCCTATTTCCTGCCCAGGGCAGGAAGCAGATTGTATTGGAGCTTCCCAGCGGACTCCGTCTCATTCCCAGTGGACTCCGTCTCATTCCCAGTGTGGCCTTCTCTTCAGCTTGAGAGGTGGGTGGCCACAAGGACCCCATCTCCTCTGCATCATCTCTACTCAGCACAGGGTCTTCTGTACCAGAGACTGAGTCCTGGGCTTCATTCTGTTTGTGTAGACTATCATCTCCTGCAGGGAGGATGGAGCTGGGTGGCTGGGTGATTAAGGAGATGTAATACAAAGTGATAGGCTGAGTGGTATCTACCTGTTCAAACTCCTCCTGGTGGGGGTGGTAGTGGGGTTGGGGGGAGGTTGCTGTGCCTGCCACTCACCTGGCAAGTATAAATTTTTAAAGAAAATTGAGAAAGGGAGTTGGAGAGTCACAACAATGGAAGTCACCTCAAGGAAGACAAGGGACTTCTGCTCATGCTTCATGCAATGGAATTCTAGTGGCTTACTTAACCCTAAAGACTCTGTCTTCTTACCTATAAGATGGGGATAGGAATGGCCATATGGAAGGGCAATGGAGTCGGGATGCATTAAGCATTCAAGGGAGTAACTGGTACAGAACCAGGGCCACGTACATATTTGTGTAATTCCTCTGTCCATAAAGAATACGCGAAGAACAGATGACCGGTAAGGGGCAAGTATAAAACTGCCATCTTAGGTAAATTCTCACTGAGAAGATAATCTTGACCCGATCCGGAAGGATGAGAGGGAGCCACAGGGTCTGCAGGGAAAGCATTTCAGGTACAGGGTGCAGAGAGAGCCAGAATGAGGCTGGTGAGTGAGCTTAACCCCAAGCCTGATTCCTCAGGTGACCCAGGCTCTGCTCACCTGCTCCTGGTGCTGGCAGCGCATGCGCAGCAGCTGGTCCTGGTGCTCTGCCTGCAGACGTGCGCTCTCCGCCTGGAACTGCTGCTGCAACCGCTCCTGCAGCTCCTGCACCTCGGCCTGCTGCTGCCAGCCCAACCTCCTCAGCTCCTCCTCGAACCGCAGCTCCAGCGCCTCCTTCTCCTTCTGCAGCTTCTCACACTTGGCGGTGTTGAAGGCTGCAGGGAACACAGAGAAGCTTCCTTTAGCACTGTGGGGAGCAGACGCTGTGATCACCCACCACAAGCCCTCCTGAAGCTTTCAAAACTAAAACTGAAATAGAAACCACTGGGCCCAGAGAGTAACTCAGCGGTAGAGTGCTTGGCTTGGCATGCATGAGGCCTTCCCAGCACCAAAATCTGATTAAAGAAGTAAACAAATAAAATAAGCCATAGGCAGGGGATCTCTGTGAGTTTGAGACCAGCTCCATTTACATAACAAATTCCACGCCATCCAGGGCTACACAGTGAATCTCAAAAACAAGTAAACAGAGAAATAAATAAACCACAGACACCTCAAAACCTAGTTTAGTACAATATATTGTCATAAAAGACTTTACCTGCACCATTAAGGTGTTCATTGGCTGTCCCACTGTGTCTCTCAATTCCCTAGTGTGTATGAGCTGCTTACCGACAAGGCCAACTCACCCAGGAGATCCGTGACACAATGGTGCCACCCAGTGCTTAGAGCTGTGAAAACTGCCCCAGCCAAGACTCAACGTTTTCCTATCGATAACAGCTTCTTCTCTTATTGCTGACACTTATTTCCAAGACTTGCTGGTACAAACAGTATGACATATAATACAACAAGCATGGTCACTCACGTGCCAGGTCACTTTTCATTAAAATGAGTTCCTGGGAATGGAAATTCCATGACTTTTAAGACTATGGGTGTCGCCATTCAGTGGTTGATGCTTTCTTTAAATATCATAGTCAGTGATTAATAAACCTGTGACCATCAGGGGGCAGTATGGTGCTTGAAAATGTTCTGGGGGGTGGGGGGGGGGACACACACTGCCTGGTATGGACAATTCTTTTTGGTGAAAATGTTGAGGTAAAATAAAAGGAGTGGTGGAAAGCAGAGTCTGAGATGTTCACAGAGGGAGACTAAGCCACCAGCAGCCTGTCCTGTCACATCGCAGACACACCCGATAGCAATTCTAGAGCGCTGTGGCTGTGTGAAAGCTGGCTCCGAGAAAACAGGAGTTGGCCCTTGTATTCTTGTCTCACCTAGATATGGATTGCTGTTCCCAACAGCCCTACTATGTGTCAAGTAGGTAGCCCTACTATGTGTCCAATAGTTAGCAAAGAGCAGGAAGTGTCCAAGGTGAAGGCAAGGTCCTCTACAGCGGCGCCAGGAGCACGGACAACCTCCATTACAACGTCTCCGAGGTGAGATCAGGCTTGGGCAATATCAGCTTCCCAAACTCATCCGACTCCTCTGAGTCTAGTATCAGTCAAGGAGGGACATCGGTGCATTGCACATTCAGACCTTGTCATTGTTTGTGTCAGAAATCTCTCCCACGGGCTCAGGTTTTGCATAGTATTCTCGGTCTAGTTATGCTATTTTGGGAGGCTGTAGAGTCTTCAGGAGGTGGAAGAAGCCAGTTACCAGGTGTGTCACTGAAAGCTATATCTGACCTCCCCTTCCTGTCTTGGCATCACGTGGTTCTCATAATGAGCTGGGTCATCCCAGAACATTGCGTTATACTCACTATAGAAGAAGACATTTTGCTTTAATTGTTTGTTTCCACTTTACAAATGTCATGGGTATAGGTGTTTTTCCTGCATGTATGTATGTGTACTGAGTGCCTGGGGCTTGCAGAAGCCAGAAGAGGCATCCAGTCCCATAGAGCTAGAGTTACAGACAGTTATGAGCTGCCATGTGGGCGCTGGGAAATGGACCTAGGTCCTCTGCAAGAGCAGACAGTGCTCTTAACCGCTGAGCTATCTTTCCAGCCCCAGGTGTGCCATTTTGTTAGAATTTCTTTGAAAAACATTCTCCCAAGGACAGAAAGCTTCAATCACAGAGAAACATGTTATCCACTTATGGGACCTGCATCTCCGAGATGCCGGTGGAACAGTAACAAGCCTGTTGTTCTTGTATTTCAGAAGAGGGATAGAGAGATATATGAAAGAGCAGGCAGACATAAAGATAAAAACCCAAATTCATTTAAAGTCTCTCGATAGTCATAAATGCTTTGTGTCGCTTGATGTGTTCTTTAAGAGGAACAAGGGAGTGAGAGGATGGTGATGTGTCCTGTGAGACACAGTAACTACGTGTAGAACAGAGGGGTTACAGACATGATTTACAGGCAAATGGGGAAGAAGGAAACTCATTCAAGGTGGTTTTACACTTCTGAAAAGAGAAACTATGCTGTCCAGATAAGAACTGGTAACACAACACAACATGCATACTCAGGAAGGGCTTTTACAGATGTCTGTCTCTGCATGGAGTCTGCTCCTTCACCTTGTCCATTTACTGTGTGTGTTCGGCCTTTTAAAGGCATCTTGATGACATCAACGTACATGACTCCCTAGGACTTTCTGTGCCCAGACTCTGGAAAGGCAGCCAATGGCTCCGTGTGGCCGAAGTGCTTGGTTATTTAACCATGATGATTTGTTCTGTAAGTGACCCAGGTCATACCCATGTCCTTAATAAACTTACCTGTTAGAGCTTTTACTCCAGGATTGGAAACTTCAAACTTTGGTGAACATTTACTTCAAGGCCCCTTTCATCAGACAGAATGTACCCACTAGGTTTTAGAAGACAAGCTTCCTGGATCCAGTCTGCAGTGGTTTGTATATGCTTGGCCCAGGGAGTGGCACTATAGGAGGTACGGCCTTGTTGGAGTAGGTTTGTCACTATGGGCATGGACTTTACGACCCACATCCTAGCTGCCTGGAAGCCGCTCCACATCTGCCTGGATGCTGCCATGTTCCTGCCTTGATAATAGACTGAACTTCTGAACCTGTAAGCCAGTCCCATTTAAATGTTGTCCTTATAAGAGTTGCCTTGGTCATGGTGTCTGTTCATAGTAGTAAAACCCTAACTAAGACAGAAGTTAACTAAGACACAGTAATTTCCAATGCTTCGCTGTTTACAGAGCCCCCATTCCACAATATGTCACCAATTTAGTCTACCCCATGGCTCCCGTGGCCTCACTCCCAATTTACACTAGGTGCTGGTGGAGGCCGAGCAGTTGCTGGAGAGTAAATTACTGTTTATTGAAGGTAACAGGCTCTCAGTCTTGCTCCTTTTTCCAGGCTGTTCAGTTCAAAGTACAGCATGGGGCTTGGGAGACTCCTTTCTTACATGAGGCGCGCGTGCACATGTGTGTGTGTGTGTGTGTGTGTGTATGTGTGTGTGTGTGTATGCGTGTGTGTGTGTGTGTGTGTGTGTGTGTGTGTGTGCACGTGTGCACATGTGTGTGTGCGCCTCTGTGTGTGTGTGTGTGTGTGCATGTGTGCTTACTGTCTTTAGTTTTGTATGGAATAAAGGATTTGCATTTTTAAATCTTCAAAACCTAATTTCACCTGAGAGGCGCAAATTTCCCCATCAACTAAGCAAAATGTCCCTATCTCTTCAAACAGAACAAAGAACAAAGAACAAAGAAGACCACATAGAACAGTTCCCAGACACATACATGGAAGAAACAAGGTATCCGGGTATCCAGGAAGTTAACAACAGCCCGAGTGAACATGTGTGCGTACACGTTATGTTGAGTAGGGGTATATATGTATACCATTGGTTCTTATAATCGATTATATATATGCATATATATGTATATATGATTTAATATATATTGTCAATCTTTAGAGATTTATTTTTACTTCTAATTGTGTGTGTGTGTGTGTGTGTGTGTGTGTGTGTGTGTGCGCGTGTTTGTAGGTGTGTGAGTGTGTCTGATCCCCTGCAGCTGAAGCTGGTTGTGAGATACCATATGGGTGCTGGGAATCAAACTGTGGCCCTCTGTAAGACAGTGCATGTTCTTCACCGCTGAGCCATCCCTGCAGCCCTGAGTGTGTACACTTTTTACAACCAACAGTCTGACCAATATTAACATTATTCATCCTAACAGAAATGTCTACTCAATACCCTGACTGAACGTTGACTGGGCTGCCAGAATCCCTCACTTAGAGCAATAGAGGCATTTAATTTAAACAAAGCCAGGATGCTACTTCTTGCAGAGTGCAGGGCAAGCTGCTAAACAAGACAGTCTCCTGGGTAGCAAGCCCGGGACAAAGGTACTCAAGAGCCCTCTCAGTCAGGATGCCTGGGGCACACTCATCTTCAGATGGTGACTGTTCTGGCTGGTAGATTCACATCTACTGCAAGACTAAACAGGACAGCCCCCTACTGCAGTCATCATTGTGGGGGGGGTCTCTGGGAAACCCACTTCCTGCCAACGTGCAAATGGCTCTAACTTTCAGTCACAATGACCAAATGGACACTGAGAAGTTCTAACTGTCAAATGAAGGTGACATCTCATAGGGGCGGGGCCAGGATTGAGTTGTGTGCTGATTTTTGTTTGGTTGTTTTGTTCTGTCAATTTGACACGAGGATGGAGTCATTTTGGAAGCGGGCATCTCAACTCAAGAACTGCCTCCATCAAATTGGCATGTGGGAAATCTTTGAGGCATTTTCTTGATTCATAATTGATGTGGGAGAAATCGGCCCACTGTGGGCGGTGCCATCCCTATGCAGGCGGGCCTGGGCTTATAAAAAAGCAAACTGAGCAAGCCATGGGGAGCAAGCCAGTGAGGAACATTCAGATCCTGCCCCCCCCCCCCGCCCAAGTTTCTGCTTGAGCTCCTGCCTTGGCTGGAATCAGGAAGTATAAGCCAGATCAACCCTCTCCCCACCAAATTGTTCTGGCCAGCCTTTAATCACATCCACAGAAAAGTAACTACGATGAATGGCCTCAGATCCCTGACATCCAGCATGGCGTCTGGCTGGATCAAAGCCACCCTTCACTAGGGTCAATGATGGTCAAGTACAAGGTAGAGCTGAAGAGCTTTAGAATGTGAGGCTAGGAAGAAGGGCAACTAAGGAGAAAAGCAGACCCACATGGAGTCCAGGTGATGATTCCCCTTTCATACATGAAAATCTCCACAGAAGATGGTTAGAATGTGTTAAACATATAGATGTAACAGGATTTTATAAATATCAGAAAAGATGTGGCTGCCACATGGAATAAATCAGTGTCTAAAAAATAGTATAGTGGTGTGTGTGTGTGTGTGTGTGTGTGTGTGTGTGTGTGTGTGTGATAGAAGCTGTAATGTGTTTTCCATGGCAACCATGGCTCTGGTGCATATAAAGGAAATTGGTAGGTTCAATATAACTGTGCATGGGTAAGCACTTGTTTGGGAGAGAAACCAAAATGACTTTGGAAATGACATTTCCTAGAATAAAATTTAATCGGAGTGGCTGAGGTCATTGATTTGATTTTTTCCCATCTCATTTTCCTGTAAGAGGGGCAGGATTCCCAGACCTTCTCACGCTGGGCGGTGCAGCCTGCAAGGAAATTAGTCTTTCTGAAGCTCTATCAACAAGCTCAAATCGCTGACAGCAGACAAGACTTTTGGGAGGAAATACACTCCTCATACCACCCTCTGATTACTTATGGAGAGGTTAGTATATTTTGGGTGTCTTCCCAAATTTTGTGGGGGCAGATTGAATGGGAAGATCCAATTATGCTGACCAGAAATTCTGCAACACAAATTTCGATGTGTTCTGTTTTTATTTTCTAAATTAATTTTTTGGCTCTCTGGAAGTATGTTGCTAGGGTCTGGTAAGATGGCGTGCAAAGGCCCTGAGTTCAGCTTCCAGTGCCCATGGTAGGTAGCTCACAGTTGCCCGTAACTCCAGCTCTATGGGGACTGGACAGGATGCCTTTGACATCTGTGGGCATCTGCCCTCGTGTGCACATACCCACACTCAGCCACACATCTTGGGATTCTTCATGTGAGTGGGGGTCCTCCCTTACGCTACAGTAGGGAATACCCAACTACATCTCCCCTACTGCCCCAAACACTCCTCCACCTAGTTCAGATTCAAATCAAAACTGACTCCTTCTGGGTGCTGATTGACTGTCAACATTCACTGCCCGTAATACACATCTGAGAGATTAAGAACCTACCCAGGACTTGCTCTCCAATATGCTGTTTCTGCTGCCCAGAGAGACACCGTAGGTGATTCCAGGCAGTAGAGCAGAGAACCACGCAGAAGTGCTGATTCTGTCAGGGTGTCAAGACACCACTGTTGTATTTATTCAAACCAAGGGTGAGGATGGCAGATGGGGGCTTCTTAACAGCTACTGGTAGAATTTGGGACAGGAAGTTCAGGAGTAGCTGGGGACGGCCAATCCCTATCCTAGAATCTGTAACATGTGAGCTATTCTTACTTTTGGCAAAGTCGGCATTTTTAGAAATGTCACCTCCCCGACTCCCTCTCTTTCTTTCTGGTCTCCGCCTTCTGTGACTCCGTAGGACCCAATGCATAAATAGTATAAAGAACGACAGGGCTGCTACTGAGGGCCCTGGACCCTTCAGGAGCCATGTCTGAAGGCTTTGCTTTCTTTTTTAAGTGGGAGCAAGTGCAGATCACAGCTCTAGAGTTTATGGGCTGACAACAGATCCCCTCATTCCCTTCTGCCTTTCTTCTGTCACAAAGGCGATCTCCACAGTGGAGTCAGAATTTGCTCAGGGAGCAGAGCGTCCCCTGGGATGAATGCTGGGGTGAATGGACCAGCACGGTGCAGCCAGGGACTTGTGCTTTGTCTCCCTTAGGGTTTGTTTTCCCTCCTATTTGGCAGAGGAATCGTTCTATTCTTAGCACTAATGCAGAAATCAAGTGACTTAAACCTAAACCGAGTACAAATCCGGCTGCATTTAGACATTTCCGGAGACTGCTAAAGGTGGTGGCACGCCCAATCTAAGCACCTCAGATGGCCTGTCCTCAACCCAAAGCCTGCTCATGGGAGGCCAGACATCTCTCCAGGGAGACATTCAACCTGCAGAGGAGATCTCTGCCCTCTGTCTTTATGTTCTAGCTGCTGTACCTCAGCAGAGCTTCTCACCAGCAGCTTCTTCTGGAACTGGCTGATGAAGAAGAATCTGAGGGTCAGAGAGGTCAAGCTAACTCTTCCTACTAGTCACCAGAGCTCCCAAAGTCTAGAACCAGCGCAAACATACTCAGGAGAAGCACATTCACAGTCTGGCTTCTGCATCTTGGGGTACCAGCTTGATATCATTCACACGGAAACTCCACAGAGGATCAAATCCTCACACCTAAGGATAGTGTGTCTGTTCATGGTGTGTGTCCTAACAGCTTACTGACTAGGGAAGTTATTTATTTTGTAAATTTGGTATGAGCTAGAGTTATCTGGGAAGGGAAAACGGAGAAAATGCCTTCACCAGACTGGCCTGTGGGCATTTTCTTGATTAATGATTGACATAGGAGCGCTTAGCCCACTGTGGGCGGTGTCATCCCTAGGCAGACAGACCTAAGCTGTATAAGAAAGGTACCAAACATGATTCTGGAAGCAAATCAGTGAGCAACAGTTCTCTACAGGCTCTGCTTCAGTTCTTGCCCTGAGTTCCTGCCCTGACTTCTCTCAGTGAAGGGCTATAAGCTGGAAGATGTAACAAACCTTCTCCTTCTCAGTTTGCTTTTGGTTATGGTGTTTATCACAGCAACAGAAAGTCAACCAGTATGGTGGCTATTTGTAAAACCTATCACAAATAGGGGTCAGGGGAGGCAAGTTTTTTAAGTTTGTTTGTTTGAATTTCATTTAAGGAAACTACAAGGTACGATGCACACTGGTCAGGCTGGTCCACTCTGCATAAAGAAGGGTTTATCAGTAACTTCAGTTCCTGGATTCCCAAAGATCCATCTTCATACTCCAACCTTTTAGCCAGGGAGGGGAGTGGTGCTAAGCCTGACAGTGAGCTACTGCAGCCAACCAAGGGGCCCTGCAGGATCTCTTAAAAGCTCCAAGGTCACCTCAGTGTTGGGAAGCACTTGTTTGTTCCCTGACATCTGTCTGGCACTAGTCATACTTCATACTTCTTCATGATAGCATATCTTGTGAGCTTGGGGTTCAGCTGTTTCTCTGATAAAAAGCACACAGTGATAATCACTGCAAAACAGGGTCCAGAGGTTGGTATTATCCAACCCGACTGTAAGGTTGGAGAGCTGGCCCACCAACAGCCCAAACATCTCTCTCCCAAGTAAGTATGACTGTTTAAATGAGGCCAGTGAGTCATTAGGACACACGGTTTAGTTTAAGTCATGTCTGCTTGCCAAGTGTCATTGTGAAGGACCTTTTTGATGAGGACTATGAATCAGAACTTTCTGGAACTCTATCCCTATCCCTACCCACAATACCTGAGTTGCCTCCACAATACCTAGTAAGGAGTTATCTTGGGAGACTGGGTTGCAATTGAAGGTTTGCAGCTGTCCTCAGGTCCTGTCACTTGGGAACTGGCCTGCAGGACAGGGTGGGCCAGACTCAGGAGCTCAGGGGCTGAGTGCCATGGAGGAGGGGGATCTTGGCAGTTAGAGTTGGAGAAGAAGAAATACCTTTGGATAATGTAGACTCGATCTGTCCATGGAAGAATGTTCTTTTAGAGACCATGGCAGGTCACCTGTGGGGAGATCTCTTGGAAGTGTCAGCACAATAACTGTCATCTGGGGAGCCCAGGGCTCCAGTGCCCAACCAGACCTCTTCAATGGGGAATAAAACCAGCTCTTGACCAGAGCAAGGGCGCCCTCTGATGCTCACACAGGGCTGCAGCCGATAATCTATGCAGTAAGACCCCATAGTAGCAAATTGGAAGTCAATGACTGCAAGGAAAGAGATTCAATCTCCATGGAAACGGTGACAACAAAATCAGAGGGTGACACCTTTTTCAGCAGGGAGCCTGAAGGGAACAGGGAGACTGTCACTTTTTCTTCTCTGGTAGCTGCTTGTCTAACAGCTTCAGCACCCATCCCATGAGCCTCACTCAGGTTCTTGGGAGTGTCCCTCACAAGCTTAGCCAGGGCTGGCCTTGCAGGCCTTGCTCCGTTAAACTTATGTCTGGGTTAGTCCTCCAGCTCTTGGGGTGGGGACCCAGCGGCTGTGGGTCCCATGGAGGTAGCACAGGCATAGAACAGTGCTATTTGTCATGTTATCAAAGGGCCCAGCTGTCCTTAGAGAGGAGAAATAACCACTTCTGAGCCATTTCAATGAGAAAGAAAGCCACAAAGCTCACAGAAGAGAGATAATACAATAAAAAGGAGAATGGGGACAGCTACAGCTGAGGCCTACTACCCTGTCTGTCCCCTGCTCACCTGAGAACCCATGGCTCCTAGAGAAGGCTAGACTGCCCTGGTGCCAAGGGTGGCCTGATGGGTCAAGTTCTTTTACTCAGTGGAGGAAATCACGCCTGCACAGACAGATGGGCTTCCAGGGTCACATGAGGTAGCGGGGACATGCTGGCTTGTAACAGACCAACAGGCCAATGGGAAAAGGCCATGTCTAGACTTCACTAACTCATTTCTGGGGACAATGGAATAGTGGGTTGGCATCAAGAAGGGAGCACATAGTAGGGTCTCATGACACTGGCCTGTAAGACTAGTTGCTCAGAAAACTGAGGTCAAAGAGTCACTCATTTCAGGCCAGTCTGGGCTGCAGAGTGAGTTCAAGATCAGCCTGGGTAACCTAATGGGAACTCAGTGGGAACATGTCTCAAAGAAAACATTTTTACAATGTTTGTAGCTTAGTGGTCTAGTGGCCGCTTAGCATTAACAAAGCACTCAGTTTAATCCCTAGTTCTGGAGAAAAAGGAAGTAAAAGGAACGGTGGGGAGTACTGTTTGCCAGTACCTCACATAGAGGGAAGCCCGCCTATCATATCCCAGGGGCCTGGGGACTGTCCTTATTTTGGCAAAGTCTCTGAATGTACTAGGCCATCCCATGAGCTAAAGATTACACATTTCAATCTGATCCCTCATGATGACTTCGATCCAACCCTTTTTGGGATGACGGTGTTCTCGTGGCAAGGTGCATATAGCTATAGGAAGCCACGTAACAGGCATTTCACACAACCCAGAATAGCTCAGCTCTGGAGGTGCCTAGAGGAAGGGACGCTTGTCACAGCCCGTGATAGAGACTGATATGTGTGCGGCCATCTGTGAAGAACAGTCAAGACCTGATTAGTCTCAATGCTAACTTTGAGAAGCTGTCTCTGTAATAACAGACCTGTAAGAATTATGGTTCCCTGTGAGGCTCTAGTGGCCTACCACTGCGCTAGAAGGATGCTTGCTTCGCTGGTCTAGACAGGTTTGATTTGGCTTATTACAGGAAACACAGTGGCTTTCGTTACACCTTCAAGATATTGGGAGAAAGACATTCTTCATGGTCTTTGTCAGAACACAGTCCAAGAATAGAGTCCTTCGAGAGGGAATTCTGAGTGGCTTGTGAGAAAACTCCAGGAAAACAAGACAAGAGTCTTGTGACTTCAGTTTCTTCAAGAAATGTGAATTGTTCTTGGCCTGCTTTCCTGCTCCTCCCCGGTGTAGCAGATAGGAATGCGTTTACTTTAGGTTATTCACTACAACCGGATATTATTTGTTTATATGCCTTTATGAAAAAACACGTTTCTGACATTTGCAGCTTGTCCTTGTCATTATATATAGCTCGAACTCATGAGTTTATACATGTGACTTTTTTTTAAACCCTCAGAGTATAAATTGTCTGATGCTCTGAATAAAGTCAGCTATTAAATGGACTGCTTCAATTTTAGGTTTCTTTCTCCCAGGTCCCGCCACCTTTAGAGTGGTAAATGGACTTCATGGTAGGTGCCTTACTTACCAACTTCATCCCTGATGTTGGCAAGTTCAATTGACAGCTCTTTTTCTTTCGCAAGGGCCCTTTCACTCTGAAAAAAAAAAAAAAAACCACAGGATAACGAGAGTCGCCTAGTTTTGTGCTACAAAAGCATAGTCACATGTTTAACAAATAAATCACATTAACCAAGTAAGTCTAGCCCTGAAGGTGAGAACCACATTCCTTATATAAAACATAACAGAACCAAGTCAGACTCATCCATTTGTGTCATTAATATACAATAGCATCCACAGCCATCTTTTCTCTGAATCACACTGTTATATCATCCTGGAAAAATTCTAAGTGTGTCTCTGTAATACACATGAACGTACTAGCATATATTACTATATACTACAGATTCCCACTTGATTTTTTTATGATAGTAAGGGATTCTTGTCCATGAAAAAGCTCATGATTATATATCTACACACTTCCTTGTTTTTCACACAAGCAATTATTCCCTTAAGCTTACTCTTTTGTTCATTACTGGTTAGTTATCTAATGAATAATGAAAATCAGGGCAGAAGCCTTGGTATGAAACATTTCTGTCTGTCATAACACCCAACAGTGAGGTTTCTATGAGTTTTGATCCATTCTGGGCATTACTAGAGGTAATAGGAGGTACTGCATGCAAGAAGTATTATTTAGAGCATAAAAGCTACTTGTAACTCAATGACCGCCTGTTTTTATATCAATTATATTTTGTGATGTAAAATAGTTAAGAGCCTGAAGACATACTACATATGCAATCTGCATTTATGAGTCACCACAAATGGATTCTTCAGATTTCACTGCTAATAATAAGGAAATGTTACTCATAAACCGGAGATGTGAACTCTTCAGATAAATTCCCCGCCAATCAACAGAATGTACTCACAATGCAAACTGAGTTCCAGAGAGATTTCTTTTGGCTAAAATGTGGACCAAACACCTAATACAGGAATCTCTGAGGCTGTGTGATGATTAACTGTTGTCTATAGAGAGCCTGCATGTTCAATGTCCCACGAGGTCCATGTGCTAGAGAGGCTTAATCCTCCGACCTGGAGGTACCATGCATCTTTAAGAGGTGGGGTCTAAGAGGAAGTCTGTAATTCACTGGGAGTGTGCCCTTTAAGAAGCCTGTGGAATCCTGGCTTCTTCCTCTTCCCAGCCATGAGGCAGCAGTTTGTTCTGCCTCTAGGTCCTCACTGGTGCCATCCAGTAAGCCCTCCTGAGGCCCAAAGCAATGGTCCATCTGATTGAAGATTAGGACTTCCAAAAGTGAGCACTAATACCTTTTTCTGTTTCTAAGTTAATCAAGTCAGTTATAGTTATAGTGTTGGGAGGCTGCTACAACGCTCCTTTATTACTGACCACCCTTGCTTCTGTGATTAGTTTTTTCTGTCAACTTGACTAAGGTCACCTGGGAAAGAGGGAACATCAACTGGGGAATTATTTCCTTCAGACTGGGTGTGTCTGTGGGAACATTCGATTGATTGATTGATTGATTGATTGATTGATGTGGAAGGGCCTAGCCTACTGTAGGTGGTGCCATCCCTGGGAAACATGGTCTTGTGTTTGCAATCCTAAGATTGAGCAGGCCATGGGGAACAAGCCAATATGACGTGTTTCTCTACGATTCCTGATTTAACTTTGCTCAGTGATGGGTTGATCGGGACGTGTGAGCCACATAAACCCCGTCCTCCGCAAGTTGCTATTGGACATTGTTTATCACAGCAGCAGAAAGCCACCTAGGACAGTGGCTAACTGAAAAACTAGTAAAAACAGAAGGGAAAGATGGTGTTTCATTTCATTTAAGGTACCGTGAGGTTTAATAATACATCCAGGTCAGATTGGCTCAATCTCCAAATAAAGAGAAGCTCAGGAGGATTTTCAGTTCCTGGACTCCCAGAGATCCACACAGCAATGGACCAGGACAAGACCATGTAAGCTAAATTAAACCTTTTCCTCCCCAAGTTGGTTTTAGTCAGTTTTTAAATTTTTTTTTATCACAACAAAAACTGAAACAGAACAGTGCCTCTCACGGACCTGTGCTCTGTGGGAGTGGAGGCAGTTTGCACAGTTGTGCTTGTGAATGATCTGCACTTAGACCAGTGGTTTTCATTCTGTGGGTCAAGATCCTCTGGGGAGTCCAATGACCCTTTCACAGGGACCTGAGGCCACTGGAAAGCGCAAATATTACATTACAATTCACCACAGTAGCAACACTACAGTTGTGAAGTAGCAACAAAAATAATTTCACAGTTGGTGGACATCACAGCATGAGGAACTGTATTAAAGGGTTGCAGCATTAGGAAGGTTGAGAACCGCTTGTCTCTACAAAGGTAGGAAAGGTTGACTGCGGGCTCCTGGGAGAGCCTCGGCTCATCCGAAGGTAATGCTGTGAGAGTTGTAATGCTTGAATTAAACTCTGTTGTTACAAACAGAAAGCTGGAGAAGTAGCTTGGCGGCCCAGTTACTATCAGCATCAGCAAGCTCATGGCACAGGCATCAATACCTCTTCCATAATCAAGAGAAGAAGGGGCCAACTCTCAAGTGTGGTCCCTCGTCAGATGCTGCCCCTACCTTTGTGTTGCTTTCCAGCCTCACAGCTCCGAGACATAAACTTCTGTTTATGCTTGAAACATTTTGCTACATCAGTACAAATCAATGAAGGCTCCCCAGGTCGTTATGGAAGTTGGTCATTTCTTCGGCCCACAGAGGTTCCGTTTTCCCTGAATTCAGGCAGCAATAGTACCACAGAGTGCACAACTTCCTAATCCTCAGAAGACTCTACTTTAAATGTCATTGGCTACCTCATGGGGCCTCGACGGGGGTTAAATGAGTTACACAGCAATAGTGCTCGAATAAGTTAGGTGGTGTTATAGAGCCATGGTTTCCTTTGGTTTTCTTTGTAACTATCAAACAGATCCCAGGATATTTGTTTTTGGTATGAGTACACCTGCCAGAAGAGGGCATCAGACTCCTTTATAGATGGCCGTGAGCTACCATATGGATGCTGGGAATTGAACTCAGGACCTCTAGAAGAGCAGCCAATACTCTTAACTGCTGATCCATCTTTCTTGCCCCAGGACTTTTTTTTTTTTTTTAACTTGTTCTAACTGTAACCTATAATGGCCACTTGACAACCATCTTGTACCAATCTAGTACTTTGGAGAGGGGTCATTTCAGTAGCTGCTTTGTAAAAGAAAACTAGTGAGAAAACTACTATGCCAAGGGCAATTTGGAAAGGTCACAACCACAACTTTACAAACACAGCCAGAGAACACAGATCTTAAGTGCATCTCATCAGTCAAGGCACGAGAAAGGCGCCTGTCATTGAAGACTCAGACAGCATCAGGCAGCAAGCGAATGGCTGAACTGTCAAAACCTACTCAGTTCAACTCCAGACCCAAAGCTAGGGCTTTCCTCGGCTTCCCACTGTAGCCGGTGCCTGATGAATACAACATCGTCAGGCGGTGGTATCCTCCAGTCACAGCAAACAGCTCTGGACCTTCCAGGTGACTGGCAGGAAGGAAATGGACCCCATAAGGAAAATGGCCAAGCTTTCAAACTTTCTAGATAGAGATTATTTGTTCTTCAATAAAGGTTCCTGATGCTACCAAACACTTTCCATTAGCCACGCATAGAATAATTGCCTCCTTTCCCCATTCTCCTTCAAACACAGCCATCCCTCTGTATCTGTAGGAGCTGATAACAAGAACCATCCCAACCAGGATACTTGAATCCATGTATACTTCCAAGTCCTTTATATAAAACAGTGCGACGTGCACAGAGATCCCATTCTGATTTTCCTAGAGCAAGGGTTCTCAACATTCCTACAGCTGTGACCCTTTAATACAGTTCTTCATGTTGTGGTGGCCCCCAACCATAAACTTATTCTTGTTGTTACTTCATAAGTATAATTTGCTACTATTATGAAACTTAATGTAAATAATATTCAGTATATCTGACATGCAATCTCCAAAGAGGTCTCTACCCACAGGTTGAGAATCAATGTCCTAGACTTTAAAACCACCTCTCCATTGTTTCTAGTCTTGAATGTGGTGTAAATTCATTGTGAATAGTTGCTACACTGTACTATTCAGAGAACAATCATAACAAAAACTGAAAGACCAAAATGCCATGTGTTTTCATTATTGATTTTGGATGCATAGACTGAGTTGATCGACTACTACATGGTTGTAGAAATTACAGATTCCGAGGCTTACCTGTTAATGCGCCCTGGACTTTTTCTATTTATGGAGAGACAACAGGGGCTCGGTGATAAAGGGACCAGCTGCCTTAGAAATGGACAACCCAGGTGTTTCAACCCAGGGACCAACTATCCAACACCACACATAGCAAGGTTGTCCCCATCCCTCCCCATGTAGGTGTGTGACCTGAAGAGCCAAGTTGGACATGGGTTGGACCTAGTACTCTTGGTCAGGTAACTTCCCACATCTGACTGGAGCTGAGGCAGCCAGCTGCCACCGGATCTGGCTCTGCGAAAAATTCTCTAGGAGCTCCTGACCCCACTCCCCCGCCTCCATCCTGACAGCTTGCACTACCTGTGTTTGTCCTTGAAATTGACTTGCAGATTGCACGTTTGAGACATTTCCAGTGTTTGGTGCCTCTTCAGCCTGGCCTTGTGGACTTAAAACTCTAGATAGGGTAGCTTTTCCCCTGTCGATTTTAGACAAACCGTTCTGATGGCCCTGGACACATTCCTGGTGAAGATGCTGGCTCTGCTCAGCCTTAGCTTGCCAAGGCCAACCTGGCTCCTCTGCTTGTTCTGGTAAGATCCTTTCTCCCTTAAGTGCTTGATTTTGAAATGACATCAACCCTTCATCAACCCTTCTGACCTATGCACCAAGTGAGCTACTGTGTGTTTCCTGAAAGCCACACCAGAATGACGTCATGACAGCTGCAGTGGGCAGCGTCAATAGAGGTGCTCTTAGGACCCGAGCTGTCTAGGTGAACACCAAGGACCACTTCCACTGGTTTTCAATTTGCTGTGCATGTCCCCCCCCCCGACCCACTGTGGAACCCCAGGGGCCAGCAGAAGGCCTGATCTTGAAGGGTCCTTCTGCAATGATTTCAAGTTACTCTTCGCACCGTTCCCTGGATAATGGCAAGCTGGGAGGATTGGGACAGGAGGGGGTCAGACCAGCACCTTCCTAAATGGGGAATGTGTGGAAAATTCCTAACTGGTGCCAAGCACGAGAACTCCTGTGTTCACTCAAGAAGGCTAAATATAGATGCATCAACCATCCACAGTGTCCTGGTGACAGAGTCCAGGCACCTCAGAGCCCACGAAGGCCATTCCTCTCCAGTGACTATTTAGTCTAAGACAGGCTTCCCTTCAAATGAGAACTTGTGGGGCCTCCTGTCCTCTCCAAGTCAGTGTTCACAGCTTCTTAGCTGCATCTTCCATTTGCTTACGTACGTCTCCTTCATTGTCCTGGCTTTCCTGTTATTTCAGTGTGGTATGTAATCTTAAATGTGGAACCCAAGATGATCAGGGGCCAGGAAACACCCAATTCACCCTTCTTCTCCAGTCCTGAACGTAGGTGCCATAGCAGGTCTACTCCCCTGGAGGCCCAGTCTCTGAAGACTTGGCCCCCCGTGCCACGGACTCCTGAGAATTCCGCCGCCCCTTTTTCCTAGCCAGATACACCAGGCAGAGCACAGACACCACTCATTCCTGCAACATCAAGCAACTGGACGAGTGGCCAAACCTCAAGCCAGTCTGCCACACTCTGTTACCTTAACCTGCTTAGTCTGGTGTTATCTGTTCAGATGGCTGACACTACCGAATGGACCTGGGGGTAATTGGAAGTGAAAACTTCTCTCCTGGTTAACATCACATGTGTGACTCCACACTTGGGCATCGGCCTTTCCCGCTCTTCTTGAATGAGCAACTAACCCACAAAACTAAGGCTGTACCCCAGTATCTCTGGATGGCTTCCCCTCCAGTGAATCTAGAAAGAGAAAGCTTATACATTACCAGACACTAACTAAGTGCCTACTGTGTGCCAGGCAAATGCCATTTTGGCCTCCAAGAAACCAGTATCTCAGTGAACGCCAATACACCAGCAATTACAGAAGAATGTGAGATAGTCCAGGAGGTTACGATGTCTTGGAGATTTAAACTGAGGTCAGAGGAGAAACGAAAAAGGGTCTGTGAAGGGAACATCTTAGGCAGAGGCCAAAAGAAACAGTGATACAAAAGGGCACCAGGGGCTTCTAGGAACCTTTGTCACCCTACCAGATGAATCCATAGTCTTTTTTCTTTGTAACTTCTGATCCTGTTCTGTGATACTCACTGGGAGAATTCTTGTTTGTCTGTAAGAAATACGGAGGACAAATGATGAACATTTATTGAAGTCTGAGCATAAGCCTGGTGTGTGTGTCCATCTGTCTGTCTATCTGTGCATGCCCAGGGACTCTTAATAATCTTTGCTATATTTTTAAAAATGAAATAACTATATCATATTTACTTATGTGTACATGTGTGCATACATGTGTGTGAATGCAGGTGCCTGTGGAGGCCAGAAGCATCAGATCCCCTGGAGCTGGAATCACAAGCAGTTGTGAGCCACCTGAAGTAGGTGCTGGGAAGTAAACCTAGTCTTCTGCAAGAAGGACCAAGTGCTTTTAACTGAGCCATTTACACAGCCTTTCTCCAATAGTTCTAGCCTGGTCTGTATAAGTGCTAATCACAGACACCAATCATATGACGTGGACCACGATGCTCCCAAGGAATTAAGTAAGAAATAGGACAACTCAGAAGCAGTGGTATGCCTGTAATCCCAGGATTTGGGAAGCAGGGGTAGATGTTGCATGTTCCAGCCCAGCTTGGGCTAAACCTTGCCTCAGAGAACAAAGAGGGGAGGGATCTTTCTTGGTATTCTGGTATTTGAGGAAATAACTGGGTCCTTTCTACCGTGAATTAAATTTCATACATGACACACTTACATACTAAGCTGCAAAGAAGTTGGGAGCTGTCCCCTGAAACAATGCTGCCTCTTACCCGTAAGTCTGGCTTAACTTGGTAAAATGTGTCACACTGGGGAGATATTTTCCTTGGCAGTCTTCAGGTGAGCCAGTCACAGATCATGTGTATCTCTGCAGTAATTTCCGTGGCTTTCTGTGCACAGACCATTCATTTTCAGTGTGAATATTAAAAAATGTGGCCAGATTTATAACAGAGATCTGGGGTGGGAATCCCTAGAGATATGGGGCAATCTTTAGCTTTCTTTCTGCTACAGTTTTAAGATAGTGCTGTCATTTTCAGTGTGAATATTAAAAAATGTGGCCAGATTTATAACAGAGATCTGGGGTGGGATCCCTAGAGATATGGGGCAATCTTTAGTTTTCTTTCTGCTACAGTTTTAAGATAGTGCTGACACAATACTTGAGATAATCAATAAGTCCCATTTCTTTCTCAACTAATTAACACGAAGCTACAGTGTGTTTGTACAACGACCCACTTTTCTACTCTGAAATGAAACTTAACAACAACAACAACAACAAAACCCCATCCAACACAAAGCACTGCTCATATCTAACAGTCTTCCATACACTCGAATGTCGAATTGTGTCAACAGTGTAGTCAAATCTGTATTAAAAGAAACCAGAGTGACTGAACTTAAAAGGTCTGTCCAGTCTTTGTCCCTGTGCATGCTGGGAGAATCACTAGTTAGAAGAATCATCTTGTTTACCCAGGAGACGATGGCTAATGAGGGAGTATCATCCTAGCAGGAAGATAACAAGGGTATCCACATCTGGATGGCTAACAAGCAACTGGGAACAGAGACGGATGAGGCCAAGAAGCAGGAATGCTAACCGAACATGCAAGGCAGGCACATCCTAGGGTGCAAGCGGCAGAAAGAAAAGAAGCCAGCATAGGGAGTTTAAGTACATTTGTGTTGAACTTAAGACACTTCTTGGCTCTTTGTGGATTCTCCCTTCCTTTAGTATGAGCAGTACGGTCAGATTGCATCTCTGCTAAAAACACAAGCAAGCAAGCAAACCAACAACAAAACAAAAAAACAAAACAAAACAAAAAAAAAACCTTCCTCCAAATAAAATGAAACCCAAAAGCCAAAACCAAACAACAGCAACAAAAGCCTGGCAGATCTACACGCTTCCATTAATACAAGTTGAGAAAATGCAAGTCTGGCTTCCAGGCTGGAGAGTTCTCGGCACTCTCTGTATTATGTTTTCCACTGTAGTGGAGCTTGCTGTGAGTGAGAACTAACCTCTTGTGCTTCATCACATCGGAGCAAGCAGCGCACTTTCCTGGTGAACTCTTTGCTTGTAGCTCCATCCCTACTCCATGACAGTTTAACAGAACCCCACCCCATCCTGATGCCTAAGTCAAAAACTCCGCACCCCCCCCCCAGCTGCCTATGATTCCTTCCCAGCTTGTTTGCAGGTCAAGCAGTGGCCAGAACCTTCATTTAATTATCCTCTAGTCTGTAACTGGTGTTTAATTGTTCTGTGTGTGTCATGGATGTCTATATGACCTGTAATTTCTGGGGAAAATGTGGAAGCACAAGGGAATTTGTAACTGGGAAAAGGCTGGTCAGGTTTCTAAATCATTCTTCGCTAGTCTGCTTTAACCAGGCACGGAGGACAGCAGTGAAACATATGGCTAACTGGACGGCTTGAGGTAAGTGGGAAGATGACAGGCATGCATAGCTTTTAAAGACTCTTATTTTTATTTTACATGCATGGGTGTGTATTTAACTGTATGTATGTATGTATGTATGTATGTATGCATGTATGTATGTATATATGTATGTATGTTCAGTACAGTGCAGTGCCCGAGGAGGTCAGAGAAGGACACCGGATCTACTGGAACTACAGTTACATATGGTTGTGTGTCACCCTGTGGGTGCTGGGAATTGAATCCAGGTCCTTTGTAGAGCAACCAGTACTCTAACCACTGGGCCACCTCTCCAGCCTCAATAGGGATAGTTTTTTTAAAAAACATTTTCTTGCTTAGCAGTTTTGTTTTCTCTTTGTTCTCTAGGAAGATTCTACAGTTTCCCCTGGTGCGTCAGGGTGGAGAGCCATTTCCAGGTGCTACTTTTCTACCCTCCTTTCGGAAATGATTTACAAAGTTACTTTCAGATCTCACTAGTTTTAAAAAGAACATCTTAGCTACTGTGTAATCAAACTGAAAAAAAAAGTTATCTCTTAGGTTCAAATGTCCTCTCTCATAGTTAAGTGATGTAGTGGGAATGGTTTGGGGATGACAAGCTGGGATGGAGCTATCAGGAAAACTTTCTGATGACTTTTACTTCACCCTAACACTTTTCAAACTGTGTAGATGCAGGATGGTGAGGACTAAGAGAAGGCGGGGCTTACTGTGGGAAGACTAACAGAGGGCTGGGCTTACTGTGGGAGGACCAACAGGGCGGGGTTTACTGAGACTCACAGCCTGCTATCCCCAAAGTCTGGGGCAGAATGAAATCCTATACCAAGTCTGCCGCACAACAGCCACAGAGTGAAGGAAGGACTTGGGTACACTTCTTGTGAAGTTATTCTGAAAAGCAAGCAACAACAAAACAACTCCTGCTCTTATTTTAAAAGAAGTCCCTCATTCCTTTAAAAGACACCTAAATATGTAGCCATTAAAACCTATGCTGGAACACTATTCTGAAACATGGCAAAAAAAATTTTCAAAAAATATGAGTGTGAGAGTAATGAGAAAGTCTATTAACGCAGTTTAACATTTTTATCGCAGAAAACTGAAGTACTGAATTTGGGTTTCAAAGCTAAAACAAGCGGCAGCTTCTCAAATGTCACGCTTCTAAAGAGATGAATAACAAATTATTTTCCCAAATCCTTAAATGCAATAGTACTATAAGGAAGGTTATTATTTTAGCAATTTGATCTAACAGAAAACAAGGGAAGTCTCACTTGAAGAGTTTTTGTTTATCCTCAAAAAAAAAATCTGCTATCTCCCCCCCAGCACTTACTTTCTCTCTCTCTCTCTCTCTCTCTCTCTCTCTCTCTCTCTCTCTCTCTAACTTCCCACTATGTAGTCCAGGCCAACCTACAACTGGCTTGGTAGACAAGGCTGAGCATAAAACCACAGAGTTCTGCCTGCCCCTGCCTCCTGAGTGCTGGGATTAAAGGTGTGCACCATGACACCTGGACATTCTAAGAGATTAAAAGAATGTATATATATAGATATATATATATATATATATATATATATATATATATATATATATTTGTGTGTGCGTGTGTATGTGTGTATACATACATACATACATACATACATATATATTGGAGATAGGGTCTTCTTATGCTGCCACTGTGGCCTTGAATTCTCAGCCTAGCCACCTTACCCACCTCACCTGAGGAGCTGAGATGACAGGCTCCATCTCTGTGCCTGGCTTTATTCCTGGAACTTGTGGCCCTGGGTTTAGGAGTACCAACTTTACAATATTACTGCGCATGTGGCTTCTCTTTCCCTTTAGCAAACTATTGCTACAAGGCTCTCTTTGACCCCCCACCTTTTCAGCCACATGTCTTGGAAAGGAGTAGCTCTGGTGGGGAATGTGTAGATGCTTCCTGTATGTTGGTTTCTTGAAAGTGTGCGCGCACGCACACACACACGCGCGCGCACACACACACACACACACACACACACAAAACTTAAGTTCTGACTTCAGCCAACAAAAGCCAAATTCCCTGAAATGCCTGCACCAGAACAGAAGTCCGAAGTGATCGTCAAGGGACAGTTTAGTTTTCTGAGATCGTGTGTGAGCCCACAGGAGGTCAGGGTTCATGAGCAGAACCGACAGAGATGATCCCCAGGGACTGCCCTGTAATGAGTTTTAAATTAAACCATATATTTCCCTCTCACCTGGTCACACACTAGACCCCAAGCTATCTCCTAGTTGGTGCCACGTGGGTAAAAAGAAGGCAATTTCAGGCTTCCCATGCCCCATGAGATTCCATTTCATGCCTCTTTGATGAAATATATATCACAGAGAATAGTTCTTGATAGTAGTTATCTAGAGATGGAATTAAAAACATCATACCGCTCAGGAAGTGGCCAGACCGGGCATCAGCAGCAAAGTCAGGCTTTGTGTTGATTCACTATACAGAGTCCATTTCGATTCTCTGGTTGCCAATCTTCTTTCTAGTGAACCCTCAGACTCCCTGGCTCATCAGGTGTTGGTCCCCATGTCACCCCTTTGTGACAGGAAAGTCACAGAACAAACTAGAACCCTGTGCCTTCGTCTCTCACATGGGCAACTGCAGAGATGCTCTTTACATCCAGAATGATAAACTTTCAAAGTTCCGGTTTGACTTAGCGAAGACATTTTGCCTAGCTGACCCATATTCCTCCCACACCAGAACATCTTAGGTTTCCCAGGTACAGAAAATGCACTAAGAACCTTCCCAAGATTCCCCCGGCAGTTTGAATTTCAAGACCTTCTTACTATGTCTGCAAAATGCAACAGTTTTATCTGAGCCTGCAGGAACATAACATTATGTAAGGCTCTGCAGAGCCCGGGAGAATAAACGCTTTTCTGTAAGGACCACTCACGATCCAGCACCCTGGAAGGAGAACCCGGAGCTTCCTGCTCACCAACAAAGCACACAGGCATGCGAGAGAGAGGCGGGGGCCAGAGGTGGATGCTCACACCTTCTCTGCCCAGACCAAGGAGGGGGATGGGGCGGTAGAAGAGAGGAAAGGCCAAGTACCGTTTTATCCAGGCACTGAAGACAGATATAAGGCTTGCAGCACTGGTGGCCCATCCTGGCAGGCTGGCTCCGTAGCACCTGCATTCAACGAGTCGTCTGCGGTCCCTAAGCCGAGGTGCTGGCTCCCAAAGGGACGCCCCGGGGAGCTGTCACAACTTCCATGTGGTCTCCCGACTACCTTATTTCTCCTGATAACTTCGGTGATTGCAGAGAGGAGGACTCGGGAGGAGAGGGCGGGGCGGCTGGCAAATCCTCCTGCGAGGGAGGGGCGGGAGTGGGGCGGGAGTGGGGCGGGAGCCGGGCAGGCGGCGCAGCGGCGGCAGCAGCAGCAGCAGCAGAAGCAGCAGAAGCAGTAAAACCCAGGGCCACCTAGTTTCCGGGAATCCTCAGACCCTGGCGGATGAACTGTCGCCTGACTACCTAGCCTTTGACAGTGGTATCTCCCTGAGCAGACAGCCCGGCTGCTCTGCATACAGCACTGTCTCTTCGCGTGCAGCGCAGACACGCCTAGAGAGGACTCAGGGCACACACAAAAGGAGACCCCCAGGGACCCAGGGGTGGAGGGTGGGCTGAGGCGTGCCAGCCCTGGCCGCCTGTCTTGCCAAGGAGTAAATACATTTATAAATGCGACCAATGACAAGGTCTCTCTGCCAGTCCACTGCCAACAGGAGGGCTCTTGGCTCATGTACGAATCCTCATGCCCTCAACAATTGCCTGAGCCTCATTTGAAATTATCTCTACATGCAAAATATAATTGCTATGCCTGTAAGATCACCGCCCTACACAAAACATTCAAGTATCTTTAGTACTTAAGATTTCAACTGGGGTAGGGGCAGCAAATGGCCTGAAAGTCTTAGGGAGTTTGAACTTCCCAGTCAACTTGTAATCTGTAATTCAAAAATAAAGAGGCAAAAGTTTTCTTCAAAAGAAAAACAAAAGAGGAGCCCTCGTGTTTTAAAATGTATTTATGCAACCTTGAAATTAAAATATGGAGATAGTTACAAGATTATTTTTTCAGTAGGGAAGCTACTGAAATGTTGCCGCAAGCAACCCTAAAATGTGTCATCAACAAAACCGCAAAATTAGTGTTGAAAAGGCGGCTCAAGAACACTTGATGCCCTTCGAGAGGACCTGAGTTCTGTTCCTCGCTTCTACGTGAGGAGGCTCACAGCTACCTGTAACTGCAGGTCTGAAGGGACCTGTGTACTGTGGGATGCTCTCCTCTGGACCACAGGTTAGGCACAGACCACACCCAAACACCCACATCCAAGCACAAGCCAAACGTAAACAGATCCTTTATTAACTGAGGCAGAGAGACAAGGTGGCTGAAACTGAATAGGGCAGAAGCATCAGCAAATAACTTTGCAGGTGCTAATTTTAAGAGGAGAAAGAGCGAGTTCTGTGTTAGAATGAGCTAGGGCATGTTGCTACATTCTGGTTGGCTATTTTAGTTATTAGGTTAGTCAAAATAATGGACTCTGATTGCTGGACCTTGGTGTTTTGATAGTTGGACCTTGGTGGTCAACCTCAGGAATGTGTCAGTGGCCATATAAGGCAACAGGCCTTGGTGGTGAGCTAAGGAACAAGATCTAACAGTTGAGCAAGGGGAGAAGGGTAAAGGGCAAAACCTGCGAGCACCGTGTTTGTTATGCTCCGGCCTGTGTTTGCCATGGTCCTGCCTGCTGGACTGGGGGTAAAATGTCCTTTCTGCAGGCATGGTATCCACATGGCATGTTACACACACACACACACACACACACACACACACACACACACACACACACACACACAGCTTTAAAATGTTGTTTTAGAGATACACTCAGCCTCAGCAGCCTCAGCAGCGGGAGGACAAGATCATCTGCACTCTAAGTCTCTCTATCTGTGTTTTCTTATTAGGAACACTTTCTGTTTTGCTTTCAAATGAAACATCCTTGGGAAAGGCAGAGACCATGCACAGCCCAGGCTATGTGGAATGTGGAGCTGGGTATGGTGGTTTGAATGGTTCCAAGAGGCTCATATAGCTGAAAGCCTGTGCCACAGATGGTGGAACTATTTGGGAAGGATTAGCAGGTGTGGCCTTTGGAGGCAGTGTGTCATTTGAGAGTGTGCATTGAGGTTTCAAAAGCCCATTTCAGGCCTAGTCTCACATAGTCTCTATCTCCTGCTTGTGGATCAGACGTAAGCTCTCAGCTACTGCTCCAATGCCATGCCTGCCTGCTGATTGTTATGCCTTCCTGCCATGATGGTCAGGAACTCTAATCCTATGGAACTGTAAGCACATCCTCAATGAAATGTTTGCTTTTATGAGTTGTCTTGGTCACAGTGATTATTCACAGCGGTAGAAAAGTAACTAAGACATGAGGTTTCTGTGGAAGTGAGATGGACCGGACTTTCAGAGAGAGGAATGTCACCTGCCTTGACCTTGAACCTGAGTTGAGAGTTTCTAGAACTTTTAAAACCATGGGAGAAAAATCACCGTGTACAAAGCAGTGGTCTTGCACACTATGTTCAGAGCAGTGTGAGCAGGAGTTAAAAGGCAAAAGCATGCCAAGTGTCCTTCAGTGGAAGAAGGTTAAAAAGAAAACATGTAATATATGCAATGGAATATCATTTGGCTTAACACAAAGAAGAAAAAAATTGTTGGTAGATCCACGTGCAGGCCAGGCACTCTACCTACCACTGAGCCATACCACCAACCTCAAAAGGGAGATTTGAGAATATTATCATGAGTAAAGCATACTTTAAAAAAAAAGCCAAAACCATGTTAAAGATTCTGTAGGGTTAGTTGACTGATTAGAAATCATGTTGAGTCAGAATGTTGCAGATCCGGCATCAAATCGTTGAGCTAGCCTTAGCCATCTGTTGTCCACCTCTGTGGCCGACCCAACAACCTTGGCATATCATGTGGGACTTTCTGGAATGTCCTAACCAACTCCTAGCTTCCACCAACTCAGAAGTTGGGGATTGCCACCAGGTCACATCTGAGACCTATAGCAGAGATTTCCCTACTTTAATGTGAAGCCCTGATGCTTTCAATTTGAAAACCACCCTGAGTTATGACTTTCTTTTGTTCCCTAACTCTTCAGGAACCTCCCCACATTGGAACACATTATGTGGGCCAAGCTAAATCTGTGTTCCCAGGCTAGGGTGAAGCAGGGGAATGAGGAGGAGAGCAGGGCCCAGGAGACCCCGTAATTAGCATAGGAAAGAAATAAGCTGACTAAGGAAGAGACTGGAGGTGTCTCTGCAAGGCTGAGGCGCAGGTACAGCAGCAGCCACCAGATTGACAGAGGCTCCTTACAAAACCAAAGCTCAGACCCTGGGTTAAGATTTAAGATATTTAGCTAAGGCCCTGCCCACCGGAAGTGGGAGTGCAGCAGAGAGAGTCTGCATAAGAGATGGGGCGGCAGAGGCAGGCGGATTTCTGAGTTCAAGGCCAGCTTGGTCTACCGAGTGAGTTCCAGGACAGCCAAGGCTATACAGAGAAACCCTGTCTCAAAAAAACAAAAGAGAGAGAGAGAGAGAGAGAGAGAGAGAGAGAGAGAGAGAGAGAGAGAGAGAGAGAGAGAGAGATATGGGGCGGGGGACTTAGGCTTCCTACATGGCTGGGGATGGGGATTCCACATCAACTGCCCAGGCAGAAATACGCTGCTCTAGAATAGTTTCCTTCTCATCAATTAAACGTAGAAGCACACTCAAACATAACAATAAAAACCACCATCAGAGGCCCGCTTCCAGTCTCAACAGTTAGAAAAATATTGGGCACATTTATTTGTTTTGACCTTTTTTTTTTTTTTTTTTTTTTTTTTTTTTTTGAGACAGGGTTTCTCTGTGTAAGCCTGGCTGTCCTGGAACTCACTCTGTAGACCAGGCTGGCCTCGAACTCAGAAATCCGCCTGCCTCTGCCTCCCAAGTGCTGGGATTAAAGGCGTGCGCCATCACCGCCCGGCCCTTTTTTTTTTTTTTTTTTTTTTTAATCATTTATTTTTATTTTATGTGCATTGGTGTTTTCCTGCATATGTCTGTGTGAGGGCATCATATCTCCTAGAATTAGAATTACAGACAATTGTAAGCTGCCGTGTGGCTGCTGGGAATTGAACCCAGATCCTCTGGAAGAACAGCCAATGTTCTTAACTGCTGAGCCATCTCTTCAGGCCCTCACTCTCCCCCCCCCCCCTTTCTTTTTGGTTTTTCAAGACAGGGTTTCTCTGTGTAGCCTTGGTTGTCTTGGAACTTGCTCTGTAGACCAAGCTAGCCTCAAACTCAGAGGTGTGGGCCACCACCACCCAGTCTCCTCAACGATTTCATCACCCAGATTTATTAATTATCGGGACTTTGGCTGGGTTGGTAGCAAGGGACTGTGACGCAGGTGTCTGGGAGGCTGAGGTTTGCTGACCTCTGTTTTGTCTTTTCTTCTTTGCTCTTGGATTCAGTCAGGTTCAAGTCCCCTGCCCCATCTGGATAGCAACACCCACTCTCTCTCCCTAAAGTCATAGGCTTGTGCAGACCTGGCCAGCTGCCCCACTGAATGCCTGCAAGCTGGCTCTTCCTCTTGGCTTCTCTCTAATCCCCAGTCATTTGTTCTTAGGTCTGGGTTGGGCTCAAGTTCAATCCTGGTTGGATAACAATACCACAGAAGTGCGGCTGTGGGCATGTCAGGAAGCACACACAATGTCTAGGTTTCTGCAGTTATTCGCTGAGATTTATATGTGAACTATTTTCCCCAGCTGGGCACTCAGCATAGTAACACACTTATGTAGCACGTCCGAGAGCCTGGGTTTGAGCCTCGGCTAGATAGTAATAACTTTCTTCATAATTTCAATTCCTTGCCATATCCGTTTGCCCAGGAAAGGCAGCCTAAAAGCTAACTCCCTTGCTTTGGGGTGCTGATTTAGAATAAATCATGGTACCACAGTAGAGCCCAAGGAGGCTGTTGTTGCAGGTGGCCTTGCTTTCTCTGGCTGTCTGTCTGTCTTATGCACAAATGTTTCAGTTAATGACAGTTTGCCTCTTCAGATACTCAGTGTGCTGAAGCTTTATCCCACCGAGGAAGTTCATGCTGGTCCCTGTGCCCTTTGACACACAGCTCATCCGTCTCTCTTTCCTGCTATTTGGCTCAAGATATCAGCAGTTCTCAGACCCGGATCATTCCTCCCTGCTGGGTAGGAGAGTTAGGCCTCCTCCTGGGTAGAGATGGCAATTAGATCCTTGTGCATGAATGCCATTGTCATCTCTAGAGGACCATGGGGAGGAAGGAGGTGGTCAGTGGGATCCTTCCCACTGAAAAATACCCTCTGAGGAAGAAATCAGGCTGTGGCCTTGGGCTGGCAAGGAGGAGACAGCTTCTTCTTCCGGTACCTTTGGAAGCTGGGGCTTGACTCTGGATAGAGCAAGTGTCACTGGAACTTAGAGGAGATATTGGTCCTTTACAATGGTGACAAAGGGGGGGGGTCCTGAAAGGCGTTAGGTTCTCTGGGCCTTCGAGTCTAGCTTGTTGCTACAACATGCACTTAGCTTATGTGAGGCCCAAATTCAATCCCCAGCACAGCAAACAAAGCAAAACAAAACGCCAGGGACCCCCACAGGCTTCCATATCTGCAGAGGCTTCGGAGGCTTAGCTTCTCCAAAGCAAACCGAAAAGGGCTTGGATAGCTGGGATTTGACAGAATTGGAGCGGTGGCCTCACAGGCTCCTGAAAGCAGGGACAAGACAAGCTGGTGTTTGGTTCTTTAAAAGGTTTGTGATGCTGGGTCTAGAGAGATGGCTCAGTGGTTAAGCTATGCTTGCGAAGGACACATGTTTGGTTCCTGTCACCCACATGGCGACTCACAAACTGAAACTCCAGTTCCAGGGGATCTGATTCCCTCTTTGGCCTCCACAGATGCTGCACATACGTGTACACACACATACAGGTACTCATACACATTAAAAAAGCCTTTCTAAAATTTGATTTTTTTTTTTTTTAAGACAGGGCATGATCAGTATGTATCCCTGGCTGGCCTGAAACTTTATGTAGACCAAGCCGGCTTTATAATTCCAGAGCTAAGATAGTTACGAATGATGCCCCATGGGTTCTGGGAACCCGACCCAGGTTCTCTGGAAGAACAGCCAGTGTTCTTAACCGGTGAGTCATCTCTCAGCTCCATGATGGATTCTATCCCTCTGGAAACAGAAGCCAAAATAAACTCTTTCAAATGTTCTTGGTCTTGGTATTTTTAACACAGCAAGAGAAAAGTAATTAGCACAGCGTTTGAACGACCCCCTCACCACTGCTGGGTACAACCACACAAAACCACGTGGTTGCTGGTCTGCAACTCCAGTTCCTTTCCTGAAGCTTCTAAAGCAAGATCCTGAACTCTGTCGGTACTGAAGCACAAACTGGGTTATTTATTTCATTTTACCTCTGACAGCAAGTGATGTCAACAGAGGCATTTTTGCTCTCTTTCCTGATATACTAATGATAAATTTTGCAAGGTACCAGTTTTTTTCAAAGACCAGAAAGCCATCATACTTTGCAAACATGACATGATAACATTCACCCTACATGATGAATATATCGATACACTCTGTCAAAAAGAGTTATGCTCCTGTCTTCTGAAAACAGCCTGTTAAGCAAAACGAGGTGTATGTGTGTGTGGGGGGGGGGCAGCCCCCAAAGGGGTTGTTGAGTTAACACACAGGAGAGCTGGTAGCTCATTAAAAACACAGATTTCAGGCAACCCGATTAATAAGCCCAGCCTTGCTATGAAGAACAGAAGGCTTGTTTAATATGTCTGTGGCTTGGACTGTACCTCAGTAGAGGGTGGGCCCAGTTTTCTTCGTTCCAGGGCATAGCATATCCGTCCACCCACCATGAAACAACAGTTGAGAGAGCTCTCCTCGTTTTCATTTCTCCATTTATCAGTTTTCCCGAGCCTGGCCCAACAGGCGTGTGTTCTCTGACTGACAACGCCTCTGCTTACAGTCTTTGACTTTATAATGATACGAAACCAACACATACTCATCGGAAACTATTTACCATATCACTTGAATTTGTATCTTCACTTGGCTTGTCCAGATGCAGCTCAATCCTCTGGCAGGATGCTAACTGGTGGTAATGACTCCAGCTTCCGGTTAGTCCTGTGGGCATGACCGGAGCCACATCTACAGTATGATATGACTATGCCAGGATAGCAACCGTGCTAGGTATGACAAATGCACTGCTGGATTATAATATTCTTTAACAGTATGTTTATAGTAATGGCACTTCAACACAGAGACTTGTGTGCAACAGACATTTTTACCCCCGGACCAATATTTCCAACTTACACTCTGTTTATCAGACATAACCCTCACTGTAAGTATCTGTCATAGTTAGCTTTAGCTGTCAATTTGAAACAAACCTGGAGTCGCCTGGCAAGAGGGAACCTCAGCTGAAGAACTGGCCTGAAGAATTGCGCAGAACAAATATGTTTATGTCTGTGGAACATTTTCTTAATTACCAACTGATGGAGGGCTAGGCCCACTGTGGGTGGTGTCATCCCTAGGCAGGTGGGCCTGGGATCTACAAGGAAGGTAGCAGCACAAGCCAGAAGAGAGAATGAGCCAGTATATGGTGTTTCTCCATGGTCTCTGCTTCAGTTCTAGCCTCGGCTTCCCTCAATGATGGACTGCAACCCATAAGCCAAATGAACCCTTTCCTTCCCCCAAGTTCGGTTTTATGTCAATGTGTTTGTCATGCGACAGCAATGCTAACACATCCTGTCACTGTCACTGTGTCTAGGGTGTACCAACAGCCTCCAAATTGCCCTGTCACTCCCTTGAGCCTCTCTTGAAATCCTATCCTCCACCCACTTGCCCAGGTAAACATGGAAATCGAGTCCTGTACTAGCACATTAAATGGCATTTACAATAGCTAAGACATCATTCCACAAACAGTGAGTGAGCACAGTACATGAATACCCCCCCTTCTGTCCAGTGAGGCCTTCATTTTCCCCTGCCCCTTTTCCATTCCCTTCCCACCTCCCCACAAGTCTTCTTCCTCCCCTCAGATTCCTTTCAGATTGCACGTCATATACACAGCTGGATTATATGTACACACAAATACTTTTATGTATCTTTAGAAAATACAGGGTCTTCAAATCAATGAAAACATGTTTGATTTGTCCTGAGTTTCACTTATTTTTGTTCAATACAATGATCTCCGGTTTTATCCACTCTTCTATGAAATGATAATATTACTTTGTGGGGGGGGGGGTGAGACAGGGCCTCACTATGCAGCCTTGGCTGTTCTGGACCTCCCTGTATAGACTGTAGACCAGGCTAGCCACAGATTCACAGACATCTGTAGGCCTTTGCCTCCCAAGTGCTGGGATTAAAGTGGGACACCACCACATCTGACTAACTTTATTCTTTGAGGCTAAATAAAACTTCAAGATGGGAGACCAGCAAGATGGCTGAAGGGGTACGTTGAACCATCACACATGCTGGAATTTGGCCCATGTGAGTGTAGTGGTGGACGATTTTCAGATGGAGTTGAATTCAGTTTGCAAGTGTTTTATTGACAATGTTTGATTCTTTCTGCATCAGAAGATTGGCCTATAATTTTACTTTCCTCCCTTTCCCCTCTCCCTTTATTGTGTCATTATCTTGTTTTAATATCAGGAAAATACTGACCTTGTGAAATGAACTTAGAAGCATTCCTTTGTGTTGTATGCTCTTATTTTATGAACCAGCTGGAGGAACACTGGTATCAGCTATTTAAACATCTGGTAGAATTCAGCTGTGAGTACCTCTGGGCTACAGCTTTGGGCTTTTTGGGTTTTGGTAGAAAACATTTTGTTACTACTCCAGTCCCACTGTGTGTATTAATCTGTTTATAACTCTTTCGTTCAATCTGGGTGGGTCTAGAAACTCGTCCATCTTTTTCTTTTTCCCAGTTTACTGGAATAGCTTTTAAAAGCACGCTTTAATGGTGTTCTGACTGTCCTTGGTGTCTGTTGTAATGCCTCCTTCTTCACCGGAGCCTTAGTGATTTGAATCTTCTTTCTTTTGGTTAGTGCAGGATTTACCAATCTCATTTATCTTACCAAAAACCAACTCCGTGCCTCACTGAGTTTTTTTGTATTGCTCTTTTAACGTCCACTTCATTAATCGCTGCCTCATCTTTATCAATGATTCTTCACTTACTGATTGTGGGCTTGGATTGTTCTTAACTTTGAAGACCTTGAGAATCACTGAGTTTTCATTTGAGATTTCTCTGATTTTTTTTTTTTTAAATATTTGTTTATTTTTACACATATGAATGCTTTGGCTGTATGGTTGTGAAACACATATGTAGTACTTGAGAGGCCCAGAGAGAGCATCAGAACCCCCAGAAATGTGGCTGTGAGCTACCCAAGTAATTGCTGGTAACTGAACCTAGGTCCTTTGCAAGAGCAGCCAGTGCCCTTAATTAATAAGGCATATTTCCAGCTCTAATTTTCTTGTGAGCTGCCTCAGGGAAGGTGCCCTGGGTGGCTGGGAAGAATGCATGGTTTTTGGTTGCTGTGTCATATACCCTGGTAGATGTCTGCTAAGTCCACTTAAACTACAATGTCACTTGACTCTGATTTTTCATTGATTTTTTTTGGGGGGTGGGAGTGTTCTGGTTGATTTGCCTACTGGCATTGAGGTCATTACATTATTAACATGTAGAGATCTCTCTGTGATACAATGCCTGAAAGTCTTTGTCTAGTCTTGTTTGGCATTAAAAATATCTCCTGAACCTGCATGGCCAACTTCTTTCCTAGGTTTAGAGATTTTTCTGCTACGACCCATACATTTGGTTTTTAAGCAAAGTCCTACTGATCTTGCAAGCCTGTTCATTCTTTATTTTACATTTGGCATTGTCTGAATGTTCTAATGTATTCCTTCTGTCTTACATCCCTAATGTTCTGTCTTCCACTTGATGCATTCTATTGGTGAGACTGTCCACCGAGTCTGTTGATGTACTCGGCCTCTTATTTCTAACATTTCGATTTAATATTTTCAACGTTTCTCTCTCTTTCTTGCTGCATCCTGCACAGCCTCCAGGGACTTGGACCTGATGGGGGTGGGGGGCGGCAAGGGAACAAAGAATAGACAGACACACACAAGGGGGGGGGGAGAGAAAGGAGAGAGAGGGGGAAAGAAGGTAAGGAGAGAAAGGAAAAGAAACAGAGACAGACGGGATCCCTGGGGTTGGTCTGAGCTCTCTGCTGGAGAAACTACAGCACTCTGGAAGCTCCCTGTGTTTATATAGTTGACAGGGAGCTGGGGTTATTATACACATCTGGATAAGGAGGAAGGATTATTGCACACAGACCAAACAGGGAGGCAGGGTTATTATATACACCAAAACCTGGGGGGCAAGTTTAGTTAATTGGGTAGGTACTATCTCTGTATGCGAGCAGTCATTGGGCCATAAGGGCTGGGTGTGTGTAGGGGGATCCACAGCAGACATTTTTGGCACACACTGTCAACATGGGGGGGGGTGCGGAGAAAGTGATGGCAGACATTTCCCCCCCACACTACCCTATCAATACTCTCACATGGACCAGAGGAAGACTTTGCCATTTCCTTGCAGGTCTGAGGCTTTGGGGTTCCTTGACACTGCCATACCAATGTCACAATTCTCTCAGCACTTCCCTCATTCAGGATCTCCTCTGCTCCCTGTACTTTATGAGATCCCCCTCTGATATCCCGCATCACCACCTTTATTTCATCCAGAAAGACACAGATCCATCAATCTGTGACAGTTGGAACTTGGTAGCAGACTAAACTCCAATGGGCCTCCTCCGAGCCCTCTTCTTGTCTGGGCCTGGTCTGTGGGGTCTTGTCTTGGGCTGAGAGCTATAGCAAGACCTCTTCATCTCTGTTCACACTGGCCTGCCTTCTGTAGGAATCTCGAGGGAGAACCCCCACTAGTGTGGTTCTCTCTTCCTAGTGACTTTCTCCCCTCTGCCCCATCACCTACTGGCTCGTTGGCTATTAATCCTCAGCCGTGTGCTGTCATGGAGGGAGCTAATCTTTCTCCCTATTGCTGAAGTCCTGATGCTTATCCTGACTGTCCTGCCTTATCATCTAAGTGTCAGGATGACTTTTCTTCAATAGAAGGACAGATTGTACCTGGCAGAAGCCCAAACCTTGACACGGTCTTTTCTGCTTTCTTCATTTTTCTTGCATGATTCAAATTGAATTTTAAATTTGCTCAATCAATTCATTTATTCAAAGCTGTCCTCTGTGTGTAATCCCTTTATCCCTCTCACATTTACCAAGGGCCTCTGTGCCAGGCCAGGCCTTGTGACACTTCTTCTTCGCTGAGAAGGGCTCCGTGCCTGAGGTAGAGGGGTAGCGTTTACCCTGTCTGATGTGTCAGGGTACTAAGAAAGGAGATGACCCTGGCACTTTCCAGAGGGCTCGGTATCTTTCTAAATGACAGGGTGGTTTTCTGGGTCCTGCCACTTCTACCTGGATTCAGGCTGCACACAGCAACCCTGCACTAAAGGCATGCATTTATGCCTAAACCTTAAGAGGGTAAACAGCCATCAGTGGCCAGAAGGCTCTAGCGACAGCCATGGGCAGCCTACACCACTTCAGTGATGGAGAGTACTGGGACCACTGCTGGTCCACTGTGGGGATGGTGTGGGACTGGGGAAAGGTTAAAGAACTCTCTAGCCACGTCTGTTTCTGAAGGGTATAAAAAGACAATAAGAAAACACCAACAAAGCAAGCACCAAGAACTCTTAACTTAGTCAGAGTTTCTATTCCTGCACAAAACATCATGACCAAGAAGCGAGTCGGGAAGGAAAGGGTTTATTCAGCTTATATTTCCACATTGCTGTTCATCACCAAAGGAAGTCAGAACAGGAACCCACACAGGGCAGGGACCTGGAGGCAGGAGCTGATGCCGAGGCTATGGAGGAGTGCTGTTTACTGGCTTGCTTCCCCTGGCTTGCTCAGCTTGCTTTCTTATAGAACCCAAGACCACCAGCCCAGGGATGGCACCAACCACAATGCACCCCCCCCCACTTGATCACTCATTGAGAAAATGCCTTACAGCTGGATCTCATGGAGGCATTTCCTCAAGGGAGGCTCCTTTCTCTGTGATAACTCCACCTTGTATCAAGTTGATGCACAAAACCAGCCAGTACAACCCTCCTAGTTATTCCGGGCACATTTGCTTTTGGACCGTCTCCTCTGCCGGGGGAAGTTAGGCCACAAGGACATCTCAGGCACCTATGCCTGCTATGAGCACTGCCACTCAGGAAGCAGAAACTTCCTCCAGAGGATACTCTACAGCCACAGAAGCAGAGAGACAAGATGCAGCACCTAGGTGGCCCCCAGGGGAACATGGTGGCATAATCTGGTGTGTCTCACCATGTGGCAACCACATCTGCAACCTGTTCTAGGAGGCCCCTGAGATTGTCTCTCACAGTGACTAGCAGTGACCTCAAAGTCTGTCCTTGATCTTGTTCCCTGCTGCACCCTGGAGCCCAGAGTAGTGCCCCTGCCACCAGGAATCCCTGAAGAAAACTAAGACTTGGACGTCTCTAAACAGGAAAGGGATTTAAATGAATCTTAGCACTAGTTGTACAGCCCAGTAGGGCAGCCCCCGATTGTGTTGTTTCAGCGAGGTGTCTTTAGGTTACCAGCATCACTAGAGCAAGAGACTCGGGTCTTTTTTCAGCTAGACGTACCTGTCATAGGCAAGTGGCTTAAATGAAGACAGCACAAATGGCTGGGGGTGGGGCTGGGAGGTGCCACATTTGATCTCCCAGCCACCGACAAGGCTGTGTCTCTTGGAAGCCCTGGCTGTCTGCAAGATGCCCCCAACAAGATGTCAGCACCTTTGCAGGGTTCTCAAGTCCTCAAATGTCAGGGCTTAGGGCTTAAGAGGAACAAACTAGAACAGTTATTCCTAGGAATAAGGCATGCGCGCGTGTATGCGTGTGTGTGTGTGTGTGTGTGTGTGTGTGTGTGTGTGTGTGTGCGCGCGCGCGCGTGCGTGCATGAGTGTGTCTTTATTTTAATCCCCAAGCTTCTGGGGGATCCAGGTAGTTTTTAAGGAGCTTGTGATATCATATGTGATACCCTCTTACCACGTTTGATTTGCTATGTGTTTTAAAACAGAAAGCAGAGCGTAAAAAGCACACATTATGTTCTCTAGCCAACGCCACTGCCTTCCAGATAGAATGGAAGGAACAGGTCAGATCCTGGGTCACAGAGGTGGTGTATTTTACCGAGTAGGAGGCATAAGTGATGGTCGTTTATGAAATTCAGTCAACATGGACAGCGCTGTGAGCAGAGCTTCCACCTCAGGCCTGAACAAGGAAATGGAACTCAGCGTTGCTTTGCTTTGTTACGAAGACCTCTTTTCCACTGGAAGAAAAGCTCTCTCTTTGCCCTGCACATTTCCTCTCATAGAATATATTCACACAAAGGAGATACTTTATAAACACGCCCAGTAATTTTCCCCCTTTACTTTGGGGATTTCCCATGATGTAATAAAAAAAAAAAAAAAAAAAAAAAAAAAACCACCAAGAAATGTTCATTAGCTTAAAAGCATTTTTCATTCTCTACCTTCTTCCCAGGTTTAATTACATACAATGTAGGTCACATTGTTTGAAGATGAGTCTCGAACCTGCCCCTGAACTACTTGTGTGTTTCTCATGAGTAAGTTGCCCCAACACCAGGATGTTCAGGACCAATGCTTTCTCTGTAAGTGGGCAGTGCATGGTTCTGCAGGACGGTGACAAGCTGAGGGACCTGGAAGCTTCTGGGCTTCCTTTCCTTCTTGCAGACAGCGAAGCTGGAACCCCTCCAGGGACTGTGCACCTCCTCTACCTGGTGTAAGAACCTTTGGATGGATCTAAAACACAGACCGTGAGACCTTAAAGGGGGAAATCAGACAGCGGGGCTGGCACGGCAGGGATACACAGCAGAAAGCCTAGGATGGCGAACTCCCTGTCTGGAGGGTTATAGTGTCAGACACAAAAGCCCTTTGTCTGAGTGTTGAAGGTTTCCGCTCTAGCCCATGGTGCTTGTCCTAATTTGGTTTCTGTTGCTGTGATAAAACACTGACCAAAAGCAGCTTGGGGGTGGGGGTACTTATTTCAGGTTCCAGCTTCTAGTCCATCTTGGAAGGAAGACAAGGCGGGAATTCAAGGCAGGAACCTGGAGGCAGAAGCTGATGCAGAGGCCATGGAGGGGTGCTGCTCACTGGCTTTTCTTCATGGCTTGCTCAGCCTGCTTTCTTATACAACCCAGGACCACCTGCCCAGCTGTGGTACCACCTACAATGAGGTGGACCCTCTTGTATCAATCATCAATTAAGAAAATGCCCCACAGTCTTGCCTAGAGGTCCATTTATTTGATGGAGGCAGCTCCTCAGTTGGGGTTCCCTCTTCTGAGACTCTGTATCAAGTTGACAAAAACTAACCAGCAGAGTGCTATTGGGGAGGCAGTAGAATTTTTAAGGGGTAAAGCCTTGGCGAGAGGCTGACCAGATACTGGGGTCCAGGCCCTTCCTCTCTGTTTTGCTTTCCAGCAGTCACGAGCTAAGCCACTGGCTCTATCAAGCTTTCTCTGCCATGATGTGTTCCCTCACCACAGGCCCCACAGCAACACACAACGGCCCAAGACTTCTAAGGCTGTCAATCAAAATAAGTCTTCCCTGAATCACAGAGGGCAGCAGTGATTACTGAAACCTGCAGGCATCTTCTCGGGAGTCATTCATTCATTCTCTCTCATGGCACTTCTTCCTGCTCCTTGCCTCAGGGAAGCGGTCCATTCTCTCCTGCAACAGGGCATCCAGATAGCTATTCTGACACCTCAGATTATAAAAAAGTCTACTCTGGTTTGAACTTGATTCCCCCAAATTCTAATACTGCAAACTTAATCTACAACTCAACCATATTGGGAGGTGGGGCCTTAGTGGGTGGTGTTTAGGTCACAGTGGATTAATGTGATAAAAGTTTCTCCAAGATAAGTTTTCTTTTGGCCTCCCTGTGTGCTACAACAAGAGTGCCCATGTGAGATATTGACACCATCACCCTGATATCTCGGCCTTCAAAACTGATAGAAACATTTATCTTCACTATAAGCTATCCAGGCCCGAGTGTTCTGTTACAGTATCCCCAAACAGAACCCAATTAGATGTGTTTTCTCCTTTTCCTTTAGAACTCGAATCTACTTAACAAATGCTGCTTTGACTACAAAGCCCTCCGTGGGGTGACAGATGCACGCAATTTTCATGTCACTTGCACATATGATTGCCATCTGCCATGTTCTGTCTGTCTGGGATGAGAGCAAAATAAGCCAATGAAATATGAAGCCAAACCAGCTTTTCTATTTTTAGATTTACATGATTTTACCTGCATGAGTGTTTTCCCTATACATACGTATGCATGTGTATGCATCATGCCTAGTGCCCATGGAGGTCAGAAGGGGCACTGGATTCCATGGTACTGGAGTTCTAGAGGTTGCGAGCCTCCATGTGGGTGCTGGGAACTGAACCCAGGTCCTCTGTAAGAGCGAGTGCTCTTACCTGCGGAGCCATCTCTCCAACCCAAGAACAAATGTCTGCATTCGTGGCTAGACTCAGAGAGCCAACATTACCCATTGATACACCACAGCAAAGGTCGGTCTACACCCCACTGGCTCCCAGCACAGCACAGCGTTCTAACTGTTCTCTTCCTGGGGGTACTGGGTTGCCGTCTTCCCTTCTGTCTGTCTCTACCAAGCCAGGTCTCTCTTCTTTGAGGCTGCCCCTTCTCCTTTTCCATTCAGAGTGTGCCCTTGTTTGGGGGTGGAGGGAATCTACTTTCTGCTCACATGCTATGGCTTGACTTAATCTCATGAACGGGGTCAACTCCATTGGGGAAAGAGCTTCATGACATGTGGCCTGTGAGTCCTTCCTAGACTCCATGTCAGGTGAAACGTGCTGGCTGATGGTTTTATCCGCCTGATGTCATGTCCTGGATCTCAGAGCAAGCACTCCAGGAGCCCAAATAACAGTGTTCCCGGAGTCTAATTTTTCACTTCAGTGTGTGGTGTCTCTCTGGTGGAGGCCCCCAAGCAGAGATCAGTTCTCTTTCTTTTGCTCTTCTCCTCAAGCACATTCCCATACCTACCCAACTTACTTCCCAAACATCTTTCCATCCACCAACTGCCCCACCCCCTCCACGCCCTGTCGTGGGTCCAGGCCCTGCACCTGCAGCCATGCAGTCATGGGTCCCTTCTGGGTTCTGTCAGATGCTGTCTAGATGTATGGATGCTCAGGGCACCCTCCACTCAGAGGCTTTTCCTCTGCTCTTAGCAAGCAGACTTCCTGTTGGGATTCAGACCCTGTACGGACAGCTTTTCTCCCCCCACTTTCCCCTCCCCCCTGCCTTCCAGCCCTTGGTGACTTCCCTAGCCTCCTTGCTTAAGACCAATGACTCCACCTGAGAGCTCTTTCCCAATAAGCCTGCCTTTTATAGACTCCAATCTGGCTTGAATTGGCTCATTTCATTGGCAGAGAGGACCTATCACTTCCCATCCATGTTCTACTGGGCTCTGTCCCCCTCCCCCCCAGCCCAGCTCTCACTTCCCCAGCCCAGGGCTCCACCTACTTTCCTTAGGAGTTTCCCCAACCCACAGAGCTGCCATGACCCTTCCAACTGTGGTGTTTTTATTTATTTATTTATTTATTTAGCCTCAACCTTCTGGCAATGCTTCTCCAGGACCCCTTTCTTCTTGCTGTCCACATACCACTTCCCAGAGAGAGACGCTCCCCAGTATTGCTTTTCACACTGGCACCTGTGACCTCATCAACCCCCTCACAAGAGGGCACGAAGCGGGGCCTGCTGGCTTTGTGCTCTATCCCCAGCCCTGAATAGTTTCAGCTCAGAGCAGGAACTGGATGGAGTTGGGACAGTCATCTCTATGGAGCGACAGTATTTCCAGCCATTCCCTGTTATCTCAAGTGTCCCTCATAATAGAGTAATTTTACAGACAAAGGCATTGAAACAGAAGACGCTGTGTGCTGGTGAGCTGGCCTGACTGAGCTGGGCTTCTGCTCTTCAATCCTGTGCTTTCTCTACTGTGTCTCTTCTTACACTTCCCTTCCCGACTAAGTTTCAGTCCCGGTTCTGTTCACTAGCGGGTTGCAGAATGTCACGGAGAACACAGACCACAGTGTTAGTGTCCCTGCCTCAGCTCCCAGCCCTGCTCCAGTTTACTTTAGGCAAAGGAACTCATTTGTCTGATGCAGCGACGGTGGCCAGGGCAGGGTTAACAGGTAACGGCATGTGATTAGCACCTGCCCAGATGCTGGGATGGGCAGAGCAAGCTCACACCACTGAGCTTTGGAATGTGCTACAGGCATCACAGATATATCTACACGGTGTGAAATCCTTCCCCTTCACAGAGCTAGGGGATTTAGCCATTCTACCTTTTCCTTGTCACAATTACAAACCTCACCTCCATTGTGCCCAGGCTCCTTTGTCTGCCCTATAATTACTTCCTACTCCTGACCCTCGGCACCGGCTCCCCCTGGATCTGGACAGAACCCCAGACGCCTATCCTTTTAGGACTCCGGCTACATTTCATTGGCTGCAGAAAGGACTCTCCAGCCACAAAGGCTAATTTTGGATTGCGCCACGCCCCCTCTTTTCTTCACTAATTCTCTCAAAATCAATGTTGATTTATCTGGAAGAGCCTACAGACATGGAGAGTCACAGTTCTTCCCCGGTGTAAACCCCATTTGTTTCTCCCTCAGTGGTGACGGTTGAGCGTCCGTGAACTCATCTGCTCGCATGCATTCTTTCTAGGAGACTAAGTAAGCCATTGGGCACGGAGGCTAATGAGGAGATCCACACATCACAACTCGCCGGCTCAGAGCAGCCCCCGGAGGGATGGATGTGGGTGCAGGAATCCCCTTCCACCTAGGAAATCTGCACCTTGAAACTGCTCTCTACAAAGGTGAAGCTGGTGTAAGGCATGTCAGCTCTGATAGCGAGACAAACTCACGACAGAAGGAGTGCATTCAAATCTCCGAAACCATTGTCTACCAAATGAGAGTAACAAGCATCCAGCGTCAGGCTCATGTTGGTCATTTTGATGCCAACATGCCAGAAGCCGGAGGCTGTCCCTCCAAAGGGGTACCACGAGAGAGGCTGGGATGCTGTCGCTATTCTTCCTTATAAGGAACAGTGAAGCTGAGTGCTGGAGAGATGGCTCAAGGGTTAAGTGCACTCTTGTAGAGAACACAGGTTCAACTCCCAGCACCTTACAATGGCCTATGGCTTCAGTTCCCGGGAATCTGACACCCTCTTCTGGCTTCCTCAAGCACTACATGCACATGGCTCACAGAAATACATGCAGGCTAACACTTCTGTACATAATAAATAGCTGGGCAGAGGGAACAGAGGAGAGCTGGATGCTACTTCCCAACGGTGCATCCACAGTTACACCAGCACCTCGGGGCTCTGGCTTTCTCTTCTGCCATCTGGAAGACCCTTTCATGCTCTCAGCTCCCTGTCACAGCTCTGAGGCCTCATGTGCTAGAACCCAGTCAACATTCGGCATCCAGTTCTCCAAGTTCAAAGCAACAGACGCCATGTCAAATACAGAGAAGCGATCTATTAGAAGTATTTGTAACACGCAGTTGCACAAAGGTACTATAAGCATCTGGGGTCAACCACTGTTTCTGGCAAAGCAACTGGCAGGCTATTGTGACCCCTTAATACAGTTCCTCATGTTGTGGTGACCCCCAGTCATAAAATTATTCTCATTGCTACTATGACTATCATACCTGTCTGATATGCAGGTTATCTGACAAGTGACCCCTGTGAAAAGGTCATTCAACCCCAAAGGTCATCTTTTTCTGAGCATTCCTCATTATGGGCTTGGGTCTCCTCACTGTTCTAGTGTCCTTAAGACTGAAATCATCTCATGGACTTCATGTGGAGGAACTGTGTCTGGCCGCAGAGGGAGAGGGAGAATTCTAAGCCTCTCCCACTAACACTCCCTAATCCTAGCATCCGTAGCCTGTGTAGCAAGCACTGCCATGGTCATCCATGTTGACACCAAGTGTGGTGGTTTGAATATGCTTGACCCATAGGAAGTGGCACTATCAGGAGGTGTGGCCTTATTGGAGGAGGTGTGGCCTTATTGGAGGGGGTGTGGCCTTATTGGAGGAGGTGTGGCCTTATTGGAGGAGGTGTGGCCTTATTGGAGGGGGTGTGGCCTTATTGGAGGAGGTGTGGCCTTATTGGAGGGGTGTGGCTTTATTGGAGGGGTGTGGCCTTATTGGAGGAGTGTGGCCTTATTGGAGGGGTGTGGCCTTATTGGAGGGGGTGTGGCCTTATTGGAGGGGTGGGGCCTTATTGGAGGGGGTGGGGCTTTGCTAGAGGAAGTGTGTCACTGTGAGGGTGGTTTTTGAGGTCTTCTAAGTTCCACCCTGTATGGAAGAGAGCCTTCTCCTGGCTGCTTTCAGATCAAGATGTCTTGGGTCCTCCAGCACCATGTCTGCTTGCATGCTACCATGCTTCCCGCCATGATGATAATGGATTGAACATCTGAAACTGTAAATGGGTCCCAATTAAATGTCATTTATAAGAGTTGCCTTGGTCATGGTCATTCTGCAGCAATGCAAACCTAACTAAGACACCAAGATTACACACCTCACTTTCTAAAACCACCTGCTGGACTGTCCCATCAGCTCCTTGCATCGCAAGTCCCAACTTTTAACTTGTTTAGACTTGATTCTTCAACAATATCCATTTTCACTTTTAATTCCACACTCATGTTCTCCAGCAGCTGTTTACGTGTGTGTGTGTGTGTGTGTGTGTGTGTGTGTGTGTTGTGCTGGAGATGGAACTCATGGGTTTGCCCATGCTCAGCAAATCTCTACCACTGAGCTCTACCCAGTCTCTCTTGCTATTATTTTTCTAAACTCTTAGTTTCTTCAATACAACAAACTGCATTATGACCATCCCAGATCATTGATATCTTAAGATTTTTTTTCAGAAGAATTCATTAAGTCTCTATGGTTTTGAGACCCCAGATTACAACAGTTTTGTATTCCCTGCTCAGATCTTTTTCCCCTTTCTTCTCAGATACCCCAATTTCCTTTTCTTTTCATGAACAGAAGGGAGATCTCCTTGGCACCTCTCTCTTTCTTGTTTTTTAGAGATCAATATTTATAATATTTTAAATCCTGAGCCTGTCCTTGTGTCTGTGTATGAGTTTGTGCATGTGAGTGCAGTGCCCATGGAGGCCAGAAGAGGGCATCAGAGTCCCTAGAACTGACGGAGTTGTGAGCCACCTGATGTGGATGCTGGGTACTGAGCTCAGGGTCTGTGCAAGAGTGAGACATGTTCTCAACCACTGGGCCATCTACCCATACCCAAGCATCTCAGCACAGAAAATGCAATTTCTTTAGCATCCTGCAAGACAAAATCTATCCTGAGTCAGACTGCCGGTGTCTATGCAGGAGTCCTGCACCCTGCAAATTCACAGGTACTTTAGTGCTGACTTTCATCAGGACATTCTTATTCTCGACACCTTACCGCCACTTGCCCCAGTCACAGGGTCTGATAGTCTGCATGCCGGGATCCCTGGAGTACCTTCAACCTGCCAGGGTCGATATGTGTAATCCATGTGCCCAACAAACAGAGTCACAAATGCATAAGGCTGAGTCTACATCCGCTCTCAGCATATGGCTGACAAGAAGTACCTAACATTTAGTTACCCAAGTGAAAGTAGATTCCTTATGTTTGGTCGACATTTGGCAGATGTTATAAAGACTGATGAATTTTTTTCTAAGTACTTAAAAAATCTTATCTCTACTTTCCTTGATTCTTTGAGATAGAGTCTCACAATGTAGCTTAGGCTGGCCTAGAACTCACTATGTAGCCCAGGCTGGCCTGAATGTAAGACAAACCTCTTGCCTCAGGCTCTTGACAGCTGGGATAAAAGGTACGAGCCACCATGCCTGGCCTCCATCTCTTGATAACTCTTCCAGGGGTGGCAAGCATCATCTGCTTGCACTAGTAAAGATAATTTACATATTTATAAGCTATGCCGATACTGCAGGCACATGGACCATCTGATTTGGGGCAATATGTGTGTCTATCATGGTAGGTGTGTTGAGTACTGCTAATGTTGAGAATCAATCTGACCGGTCAGGAAAAGATGTCTAGGGCAATAACTCCGATGTTTACATATAATCATTGGGTCTCTTGTTGAGTAATAATACTGAGGCCAGAAGAGTCCTCAGAAAACGCTCACACCGCAATGCCTTTAACGACACTGGCAGTCCCTCTGAGTGTGTGTGGAGAGATATAGCTCAGAGGTTAGAGCACTGGTGAATTCCCAGCAACTCTCACCACCACCTGTACTTCCGGTTCCAGTGGATCTAGCGCCCTCTCTGGCTTCTGTCGGTACTGCGTGTATGTCCCTCTGACATACATGCAGGTAAAAATCCATACACTTGAAATAAGTAACCTTCTTAGAAAGTGCCCTCTACAGGGCTCAAGGGTGTTTCTTAGTGGATAACACCACCACCACCATTTTCTTGAAGTTGTTGGACTGTGCTTCGACAGCTGACTGAGATGCAACATGTTGGGGGGGGTTTGCTACTTACATATGTTTACATTAAATATATATATATATATAATTATATGTGGTATATATGTTATATATGGGATATATATATATATATATAACACATATATATCATCTATATAATAGAATATATATACATATGTATTCCATTTTTATTTATTCCTTAAATTTTTCTGTTATGTCTCAAGTTTTCAGGTTGTGGTCTAAGAATTACCCTTTGAAAACTTAATCTTCTCCCACGTCATTAGAATCAGCATCTGACCATCACAGGTGGAGTGTGGAAAACTCACCATCACTCTTCCTGTGTAGTTATTCTTTTTTACAGATTTCTGTGATTATTTTATCTTCTGTGTTTATCAGTTGATAACTGGCATAGCTTTCTTTGGGCTATCTGAGGCTCACAGAACTCGAATCTGTAGTCTTTCCTTTTAAAAAAGATTTATTTTTCTTTATGTAAAAGCATCTGTGCATATGTCACGAATGTACAGGTTCACTTGAGGCAGAGAGGGCGGATCTCTTGGGTTCTGGAGTCACGGGTGGTTGCGAGCCTTCTAACATGGGTGCTGGGAACCAAACTCTGGTTCTCTGGGAGAATAGCAAGCACTTTTGACTCTGAGACAGTTCTCTAACACCACCTGAGACGTCTCAATCACTGTTTGTTTGTTTGTTTGTTTGTTTGTTTGTTTGAAACAGGGTCACACTATGTGGCCATGGCTGTCCTGGAACTCAGCATGTAGGTCAGGCTGGCTTTGAACTCACAGAGATCCACTTACCTCTGCCTCCCGTCTGCTGGGATTAAAGACATGCACCATCATGTTCATCCCAATCATCATTTTAAAGATATTTTTAGAGACCTGTTACTTTCCATGAAGCCTGTGCAGGAAGTGGAGACTTATAGTTAGTGACTCACTCTTTATATTGACAACAAATCTCCCGTTTGTCATTCTGACCACTGCAAATTCCAGATGGGCCATCAGTGTCAGCAGAACACCACAGACCAGCAGAAGGTGCAGTTCACATTTGGACACAGGAGCGTTGTATCTTATCTCCACCCCAGCCTTATTATTAGTGACAGATTAACACTGTAAATTAACATGTGCAATCTAACAGCTGTGCCTGAATAGTGTGACCACTGCCACTCAGCTAATTAAGGCAGCCCCCACCCCTCATGGCTCCCTTTTTAGTGTATATTTGGTGAGACAGTTATGACCTACCTTAGTAAGTGAAACTGTGTGATTCAGAGCTCTTACCTAACTATACCCAGCACTGTTTCTAGCGGTCTCCAGAACGTATCTGCACAGTCTCAAGTTTCCTGTGGTGGTGGTTTGAATATGCTTGGCCCAGGGACTGGCACTATTAGGTATGGCTTTGTTGGAGTAGGTGTGGCCTTGTTGAAGGAAGTGTGTCACCATGGGGGTGGGCTTTGAGATCGTATGCTCAAGCTCCACCCAGTATGGAAGAGAGCCTCCTCCTATCTGCCTGTAGAATAGAGTCTCCTTCTGAAGGATCAAGATGCCGAATTCTCGGATTCTCCAGCTCCAAGTCTGCCTGAATGTTGCCATGCTTTCTGCCATGATGATACTGGACTGAATCTCTGAAACTGTAAGCCAGCCTCAATTAAATGTTGTCCTTTATAGGAGTTGCCATGGTCATGGTGTCTGTTCACTGCAATAAAACCCTAAGACACCTGTTTACTGGCTTCAATCAAGTAAAAGCCTCTTTCCATATGTTTGCCTGTCACGTGACAACATCCCTGGCTTCCCGCTTACCTTCCAGGGGAGTTGGATGAAGAGCTCTCTGAGTGTTATATGGGGATGTGCCTTTCTTAAAAGAGATGCTGAGCCATTTCCATTTTATTATTCTGAGACCTAGCAGGCATTTGAAAAATGCACAATGACTAAAATAATACTCAGGACATGATTTGATTAAAAGGTAGCCAAGTTATCTATAAAATAGGGATCGAAATACCTTCATCATGAAGATTACATGAAATAATGTTCATACACATACAAAGGGCAGAGCTGTGTGCCCAGTACACACTGGGGCTTATTATTACCTGTCCCCTAAATAGTAGACACATTGTTTAAAGCAAAGTTTCTAGTTTGAAGCTGCATGGCTCTTGGGTCTATACTAACTGAATATTATGGATGCACACATGTCACTGGAGCTTAGTAGAGCCATCCTGCGATGCCAGCAGCCAGCTTCATGCCACTCTGAGTTCTTGGTGAGCTGACACTTTCTCTCTGAAGTGCTGAGTTGTGTACTGGTACTGACAATCTTCCTGGCTTTAAGGCATTTGCTCTACTTAGGTTTCTGTTGCAGTGATAAACACCTGCCAAACCCAGCATGTGGATGGAAGGGTCCACGTCACAGTTTATCACCAAGGAAAGCCAAGGCAGGAACTGAAGCAGAGGTCAGTGAGGAATCCTGCCCAATGGTTTGTTTTCTCTAGCTATTCAGCTACTTTATACAGCCCAGGCTCATCTGCCTAGGGATGGCACCGCTCACAGTGGGAGGGGCCTCTTGCATCAATTGACAATTAGGAAAATGTCCCCCAGACATGACCGTAGGCCAATCTGATGGTGGAAACTCCTCAATTGGGACTCTCTTCTCCTAGATTGGTCTAGGCTTATATCAAGTGGACAAAAGCTATGGCATAAGCTTAGTGTCAACCTGTGTACCCATGTAAATGATCAAATGACATTGTATGAAACTCTCTAAGACTTAAACATATATTGTTATATATCCATTCTGCCTCTTCTTTAATAGTGTTAGCTTAGTATATCTTTCTCACCACTTTATTTCGAATTTTATTTTTATATTTAAATTAAGATTCTCGTAGTTATCATATAGTCACAAAGTGACCCCCTAGGCAAACAGCATGTGGTGTCCACACATTATGTTCTCCTAATGATTTGATTGTCAGGAACAGGACAAAAGAGGGAAGAATCTGTGTTTACAATTTGAAGCTGAGTTACAATTAGGTTTGTGGAGTAAGCAGGTCTGTGTTGCATATCAGTGACTCCTTTGACCAGAAGATAAGACTGGTGTGACTTTTTGGAGCACAGACATTCAGTTCCAGACAATGTCCACTAGATGGCGCCATTGACACGTCTCTCAGGCTTAGCTCAGGGTGGATGGGAGGCTCTGCTGACAGCTCATAAGGAGCCAGGGAAACTTAGTAACTGTCCTCTTTGTCCACAGGACAAATATTCTCTCAAATATTCTAGCCATTTCCTTATTCTGTATCCTTTTACCCAATAAATGGAGACTGAGCTGGAATCCTTATCTTTGATTCGGCTCCTCAGGGGTAGGGGTGCCTGTTTCCTCAGCCTTTCCCATGTCTCCTCTCTCCTTAGGACCTTGCTCACACCCTGGGTCCTGCATGGGGAGCAGAAATGGCTCTTAAGACCCTGTCCCAGCTTCTCCTGGTTCTTCTGTGTACACTCTGCTGTCAACTCTTTCCTTTTTATGTCATTTCTTGATAAGCATGTCCATGGAACTCCTTGGAGTTGGCTTCTTTCATGACTTCTGTTTAGCTACCCACTGGTGACACGTATGGTACCTCTTGAGACAAGCTCCCCCTCTCTGGATCACTGTGCAGCCTCACTGGCCTCGACTCTGGCAATCTTCCTGTCTTAGCCTACCAGATAGTAGGGCTTTGGATAGGCCTACACCCCACTCCGCTCGGCTGACAGCTCCCTCGCCCAAGTTGTCCCAGAAGTTACATAGTTAATCCTTCTCCTTTATTGAAATACAAAACTGAAATTAGGCTGTTAGTAACCCAGTTTCCAGAAAAACCAAATTCTAGGAAATTCAGTGAGTCCTTTCCTCACAGAAAATATATTTTAGGCAGAAGTGGGAATCTCCTTAGGCAGCAATGTTTTTAAAACACTGGTTATGGCTTTAACTTGATTTCTTTTCATGGAATTTTCAATATTTAGCTTATCTAAAGAGCAATCCCCAGGGCTGGAGAGATGGCTCAGTGGTTAGGAGCACTGGTTGCTCTTGCAGGGGACCCAGGTTTGATTCCCAGCACCCACACAGAGATTTATAAATATCTGTAACTCCAGCTCCAGGGGGATCTGAGGGCAACAGACATGCACATGGTGCAGTTACAAAATCCAGGCAAACACTCATATGCATACAATATAATAAGTTAATTAGAAAAAGAAAACAATTTCCAGTGACATTTAAGTAGAGATTCTGGACTTGTAGAAGCCATGAATGCCCAAAGGTTGGGTGGAACAGCACCTGACGGTGTGCCCTGCTACCCTCTGGCTGGTCCACAGCACCCAGTTCTTCATCCCAGGTGATTGAAAGGCATATACTTCACTCTGACCAGCTTCTTGCTGCTCAGGCAAGCCGGGTTTCTAAAGTGTCCAACTGAAATCCAGTTTTCTCCCCACACAGTATTCGTCTGTGCTAAGAAGGACATCATGTCATTGGGAGAATGAACAAAACGTAAGAGATAAACTGAGCTGGTTTGTACTGTGGTCAGGTATTGACTTTTATCTTACCACGAGGTTTTCACTATCAACACTAATGGTGGGTTACGTCAGGCATGGGGCTGAGGGTCTTTGTAAGCAGAGTAAAAGAGGCCCTGCTCTGGACTTATTCTCTAGTTGTGCTGATGGACATTCCAGGGCAGGAGTCTTTTAGAGGGATTTCTACTCTAGATTTAGGTAATGTTTTAGTATCTGAAGATCATGGTGTGAAATTCCTCTAAGCTTGAGTCCTAAGAGGAAAAGCAGGCACCTCGCCACAGGGGGCTCACTTCCATGACACAGGTATGACACAGGCCTCCTGTACTGGCTGCACCAGGCAATCATCAATTTACCCACATGGACCACTTTGCTAAAAGCTCCTGCCAAGCTCTCTGCCAAAGGATGTCAGACAGGCCAACCAAACTAGAACTATACTCATTCCCTTAAGGGTTTAGTTACTTCAGACAAATTAAAGAGAGAAGATGATGGCTGGGAACTGTTAGCAAGGTGGAAGGCACAGAGCACTGTGGTGACAGATCAAGGAGCCACAAGGACCAGACTGCTTCTGCTTTGACTCAAGAACAGACTTTGGGGTGGGGCAGGGGAGAGGGAGGGAGGAGCCCCTGGAACTGGATGTCCTTCTGCTGATGGAATATGGCTTCTCTCTTGCCTTCCAGGGGTCGGCTCATCTGATGATGCCCCCAATTTAAAATCCCACTGCACTGAACAGCGAGAGCTAGCAAGCATTTGCTTGGGGAAGGATTCCTCCATCTTCTCCCCTCGGCTCCAGCATCCACTTGCTTGGCTGAAGACTGGAGAGGGGAGCAGGTGCTGTGGGGCCTTAATGAAGACACCGGGGAGGCTCCTCCATGAGGAGCCAGCCATCCTCACCGAGAGATGCTGTACTTCCAAACAACGCCCAAGGCTAAAACTGCATTCAGAAGCTAGCAACCATTCACCAAGTGCTTGGAAAGGGAGAGATTCCCCTGTCTGGGAGGCAGACAAGTATGCTCTTCTTTCCTCTACACTCACCTCAGCTCTTGGGGCTCCCCCACCCCCATTCCCAGTAACTCGTCAGAACACGATTTCTCACTTGGTCTGTTTTAAGGGCATCAGGACAAAATGGCCTTAGGGCATTTCCCATGAGCATCAGATATAACTAGTCAACTTTTAATTATTACTATCTCACTGTTTGTGGTTATGTTTCCTCCCCCAACCCCATCTCATATACAGGGAAACATGGGGAGGGTTGAGCGGGGGTGCGGGGCATTAATATACCGTGCAAAGACTGTTGGTGCCATTTCATTCTCATATGTCATCCTCAGAGACCTGCATCTCCCTCGGTTTCCCCAAATGTCACACAAGGATGATAGCTACACCAGCTGGATGAATTCGGTGAGGGTTGGAATAATGTCTCCAGAACCTCAGGCATTGACTGTCGGTCAGTCTACAGGGGCTCAGCTGTTATCTGTGAACCCTGCCTACTTTAAAAATTTCCAAGCCATCCATGAGCCCTACCTATCACATGGCAGAGGCAGTAGCCTGAGAGCCTCCACGGTTACAGGTGAAATGTATTTTTAAAAAACTTACCTCTAAGTATTAACAATAAAACACATACAAATTTGGGCTGGAGAGATAAATGGCTCAGTGGTTAAGAGCACTGGCTGCTCTTCCAGAGGCCCTGAGTTCAATTCTCAGCACCCGCATGGTGGCTCACGACCATTTGTAATGAGATCTGATGTCCTCTTCTGGCGTGTGGGTGTAGATGCAGTTAGAGCACTCATACATACAATAAATAAATCTTTAAAAACATACACGAAGCTACAAGAATAGAATGCTAATAAATTTTAAATATAACTATGGATTTGAGTTTTTGTTCTTTCTGCTCTTTTGTATTAAGAGTTTGTTTTCAATGCAGTTGATACGTAATATGTGAGAGAACAAATAAAAAAAGAAAAAACATGAGTTTGTTTCCATAATAAACGATAGTAAATGCAGTGAGATTATTATATTCCTTGGAACTAGCTTAGAGACAAACATGTTATGGTTAGGTCAAGTGTTCAAGGCTTTGTTGCAGACTGGGAAACAAGGGGGCACTGTGGGAAGGTGGAGGGTCGTTTGTGATGACAAAGGCCTAGCGGTATTAAGAGCCCTCTGGGCTGGACCGTGGGACCTCGAAACCCTTCTTTCTCCTTTTGCTCCCTGGCTTGGGACATGAGAGGTTTTTCTTTAGTATGTATCCCAGGATTGCCCGGGTACTCAGTAATAGTAACAAAAATCTAAGATACACAGAGACATTTCACTGGCATCGACTCCCACACCTTTTCTGCCTAATCTACAATAAATAACAAGCAAAAGTCATACTCTACCATCCATCACATTCAGAGTTAATTATGAAACAAAACCAAACACTAAGATATCGAATCAGTATAATAACTTGAATTAAAAATAAAATGGAAATAAACACGGCCCCATACATAAGAATGTATGTACTGTACAGGACCACTATCTATGCTATTTCATGGACTTACCACCAGGGGGTGCTACGGGGCAGCATTTGGATGAACAACAAGCAAAAGATTCCAGCTTGTCAGTGGGACCCTGGGAAGCGAGCTCAGGAGGGTCATGCTCATTACCACATCCTCTGAGGTTTGCAACCATGGTGATTTTTTTCCCTTTTTTTTTTTGGCAGGTCTGCTTGGCCTGTTGAGCTGCAGGGGCAGAGCTGTTAGAACAGGCAGGTGTGAGGCTATGTTGGCACCTAAGTGTGGCGACTCAGAATCCCTGGGCTCTGGGCTGAGGCTATCAGAGCTATTTCCACCACTATTCTGCCAGGACAGGGAGTCTAGCTGAGTTTTTCTGCTCCCAGTGGTGAGATGAATTCCCAGTATGCCCTTCAAGATATATTCAACACTCGGGAGAAATGTACTAGAGCAACTGACCTCACTAGACCAGCCAAACCGCCGTTGTGTATAAAGAGTCAGTGTCCCTTTCACGAAATGCTAGGGGATAGAACTAGTTGCTTTCTCTTCTTTAGAACTGGGAATGTTTTTTTATAAGTTATCTTGGGGATGGGATCCAAGTCTGAACATGAAGTGCATTTAAGATTCTTATTCACTCTTTAAGCATAAGATAGAGGTAAGTTTATACAATATTTTAAAGGTGCAGCCAGTTTTAGAGGCTTCAGTGTGGGATTTCACACTTGTGCCCTGTCAGTCCTCAAAAGGTGTTGGAACATTTCATATTTCAAATGTCAAACCAGGGACGCACGACCTGTGTAATGACATCTAAGTGGCCAGGCTCAGTGTCCACTCCCCACATGTCATACATGTCTAATTCCTCCCGAGAGCAGAACCCATACGGTGGTTTCCTTGGACTCACAAAAGTATGCCCATGAAGTGCCTTTGCCCATCAATTCACTACCTCCTCATGATGACCTTACAAAGAAAGAAGTAGCATCTGTCCTATCAGAAGTGGAGAGAGACAAGGCTCTGGAGAGGTGGTCAGAAGCATGCAGACAGAAGACCACAGTCAGGGACAAAGCTGCCGTTCCCATCAGAGAGAATGGCACACACACACGGAGAGCAGGGCCCTGTTTAGGTTCCCACAAGCACGGGTAGCATTTCCGCTGGTCGCCACGGTGCCTCTCTGTTCTGCTGCACTCTGTCACTCAGCATGCTATGGACTATATGGGGAGACTGGGCTTCTAACTGAACTGCTTATGCATCCCATGGATGCATTTGTAACTTTTATAATTCGTATACGGATGGACTGGTAGGTGCTTGTTACTACTCTTCATTGACATAGATATGTCCAGTCCAAAAATATGGGGACTCTAAACTGGTCATTCACTGCTGGTGTGACAGTTTTTAGTTGGGGAAGAGGAGGTGCTGGAATCTTGGTACCAATGAATGTTTGCAGCTACCTGTGCAGCTTGCCATCCTCCCAAACAACAGCTCAGCAAGTGACTCTGTGCCCGCTTTCAGCAATCAGGAAAAAAAAAGACTCAAGAAAGAAAAGGACAGGTTGGGTTTCTGCAGGAGGGCAGGGAGAGGACGGAAGGGCACAGAATCCCCGTACGGTGTAGCTCAGGTGACCAAGGAAGAAGTGATGTACACCATGGAACTTCATGTCCTGTTTTACTGACTTCAAATTACGTTAGAGTTGTAGGCACTTCCTTTTCTTACTGGGGAGGCACTGATACTGTAGTTTTACCTCTTCTTGTTTCTAGACACCAGACGCCCCATGCGTGGAGCCCAGTATGCTCACCGCTTGCTAGGGTGTGAGCATGGCTGATCCTCCAAAACCTCCTCCTGAAATATGGTAGCCAATGTACTGCGAGAAGTGAGGCCTTGAAAAAGAATCCATGTTTGTCATGATTCCCATAGATTGGCCCTGAGGGAGCCAGTCAGCATAAGACATTTCACTCACCCGCTCTGCTCCCTCTCACCCACATGCCCCCACCGTGCTGTCCTTTACACCATGATGTGAAGTGTCCCGAGGCCCTCCCCAGAGCCTCAGCAGCTGCTAGAACCACACTCTTGGCTTTTCAAGCCTCTAGAACTGTTGAGGCAAAATGAACCGCTCTCCTCCTCCTCCTCTTCCTCCTCCTTCTCCTCCTCTTCCTCCTCCTCTTCTTCTTCTTCTTCTTCTTTTTTCTAATAAACTGCCCACTCTTGGTTGTTCTATTACAGCAACAGTAACAAGGATGGGCATCATATTCAAATCTACAAAGTAAACGCTCACCTTCATCCTCAGGCACACCTTGGCTTCCAGGTGATGCCAGCCATCCGCTGACAAGAAACCAGCATTCTAACATTCTGCATTTCTAGAGAAACATTGTTCAGGGGAGAGCCCCCTAGAGCCCACACTGTAGGGCTCAGGGGGGCACACATACCCCTCAGGCCCACCCAGGTGCATTTCCCAACAGCAGCAAAGTCTGCTCTTCAAGTCCTCTGTTTTCTCCTCTCTGTCTCTGTCTCTGTCTCTGTCTCTGTCTCTGTCTCTGTCTCTGTCTCTCTCTCTCTCTCTCTCTCTCTCTCTGGCCCACCTTTCTCTTTAGTAATCAAGGTGATTTATTCTTCTTTTTAGACTAGCTTCTTCAGAAAGTTTTGGGCTCCTGGAATATTCTAGAATGCTGCAAGAGATCCCATATGACCAAAAGACTCAACTCTAGCCCCAAACCCTAACTACCACACACAGTTCCCAATGACCATCCTTAGTTCAAGCACCCAAAGAGCTAAGAAGACCTTAAACATTCACAGACAGTCTCACCTTTCCGAAGAAATGCTTAGTGGACACAGCCAGGGCATCAAAGCCGTGGATGACTTTCCTCAGCTCCCTTCGAGCCAGACCCAGCTGCCTGGCCTGCCACTCACACCGGTCCCTCAGTCGCTGGGCCAGCTGCCGCTCGGCCTCTCGGGCCTGCGGTTCGGGTTTGGGTGGGAACTCATTTCGAGGAGCCGTGGTCCTCTGCTTTGGGTGTCCTAGGAAGAAAGGAAGGGGGTCACTGTGGGATTCTGCTCAACTGCATCCTGTCACAGGAGCTCCCCAGGCCCGTGGGACAAGGAAAGAACTGCCCGTGGCTAATCATTTTAAGTATTAAACAGACAAAATAGCCAGGGACTTAAATTATTTATTTTGTCTACATAGTTTCAAGTGTAAAGCTTTTGCTTTGAAAACAGTAACAAACACACCACCAAACTTCAGCTTCCACCATTTCTTGGGGCCTGCTCTGGAAAGAAAAAAAGCAAAAAGTTTTTCCTTCTTTCTTGTTTCTTAAAGGGGATTTAAACAATTTATGAACATTATTATAAAGACCTTGTAAATAAAAGCATCCAACAGCAAAGGCAGCCAAACCCACAGCCTGTTTCCTCATAATGAACTTACATACATTCGAGGAGGACGTCATGGGGTTTCATGTTACATTTTACACTTTCTGTATTGAATCTGTTTTATGTGCTTAGTGCCCTTGGACAAATGTCTACTGAGAAATCAATCCAGCATTAACTCTGGTAGAAGTCAGGCTTCTGAGAACATGGCGTCTCTTTCCTTAGTATCAGAGAGAAATGCTGCAAGCCCCTTCCTGTCCTTCACATGGCTCCTCTTGTGACCTTGTTTCTCACTGTCAAGGTCAAGTGATAACATCTATTCCTGGGGCTTAGTTCCTGCTGCACCAGTGTCTTGGGGCCCCTAGTGTGACCTTATATCATGCCCACAGCTACAAATCTGGTCCAAGGCACCCACCGGCATCCTGCTTCTAATCTTCATTACATAACGTGTGTAGTGTGATCTTCCCAGAGATGTGAGACGGTTTATCATCTGTGCCAAGCCACCCTCGGTTCCCATTTCAGTATGACGGAAGCCGTCCTTCCTCACACTACTCCCAAGGCTTCTGTGCAGCAAATGGGAGGTGACATAGCTCACAGAATGAACTGGAAGTTGGGTGCCTAGGGATGAGGGTGGGGTTAGGGAGATACAGAAGAGGGGCCTTTTTGGCTGAAGTTTGAGGAAGGAAAGGCCCTGGGAATGAGCCCATGGCAAGCAAGGTCATCATGGCTAAGGACCCATGGACCACCACCCCTCCACTGAGGCACAGAGACATGCTGTTCCTACAGGCAGCCAGAGAGCCTGCAGGTGGCCAAGATTTAATAACTCAGACACGGTCTCCCTGTGCACAGGCAGATGTCCCTGTGTCACCTAAAGTCTTCTAGAGGCTCTTTCTTTCTCTTCTGATTTTTGCTCTTTTCTAAAGCCTCAGGGAGCAAGATGCAAAACCCAAATGCAGTGTCTGACACAGAGGTACACAAAGCACCTAGCAATTGGCAACCTTGTCCGTGTCCGAGGCCGCCCAAGAACATCAGCTTTTGGGACCAACAGGATAAGCTTAGCTACTTTGTGACACCAGAGTTTAGGACTCCTGGTTGACTGCACTTTAACCCTCAGTCACTGTCATGGTTTATCCAAATCCCAGCCCCAGAGCTGAGGCATTAGGAAGGAAGCGCCGAGCAATGGGGTTGGCTACCGAGTTCTCCAGTCTTAGTGATTAGTGGTTAGAAAGTGTTTGTGATGGCTTTATCAGTATCTCGGAAGGATCCTGCTTTCCCATGAGAACCCTACTTCTAAATTACCAGTGTTCAAAGAACTCATGAGTACTGTCTTACCACAACCTACAGATAGCTGGGTTTTTTTTCTTTCTTTGTCTTTTGAGACAGGGTTTCTCTGTGTAGCCCTGGATGTCCTGGAACTCACTCTGTCGACCAGGCTGGCCTCGAACTCAGGGATCGCCTGCCTCTGCCTCCTGTGTGCCGGGATTAAAGGTGTGCGCCACCACTGCCTGGCCAGATAGCTGATTTTTTTTTTTTTTGTTTGATGAATGCTTCACGCTATGATTTTTAGGGCCCCAAATATTTGATTCTCGTTATTGAACATTTTCTCTGTGTCTGGTGTCATGCAGGGTTCAGTGGGTGAGCAAGGATTGGGCTTGTCGCTGGTCTTTAGCCAGCCACTGTCTAAGAGGGAAGCATCTGGGTCCTCTGGTTCCTCTCTACCCAGGCTGCTTCCCATTCCCTCCTGTGTGGAGCTGAACCATTCAGGGCCAGGGGTTTGCTCTAAATCCAGAATACACTCCCACTGTCTCAATCTTGCCCCAGTCACAGTTTCTTCCGAGCCATCCTACCAGCTGCGTAAATCGTTAGAGCAGAAGGATGCTATGCTGGCCACAACGACATGTGACAGTTTACCCCTAGGGAGAAGCCAGTGACTGGACATCAGCACAGAGGTGAATGTCAACAGTTGTTTGCGTGCAAAGGCTGAGCTTCCAACAGTTTCCGTGCAAAGGCTGAGCGCTGGGGAGGACGTGGTGTTTGAAAATGGAAAGCGAGTATTAAAAATTCATTTGCACCATCCAGTCACTACCCAGGGGATTGCTGTGGATGAAACGGGGTGATTTAATTAGATCTGCAAAGCTTATCGGGCACAGCCACGGAGCTGTGCTGCCGCCTGCACGTTGATAATGTGACAGGGGGCCATGACCTTCACACTTGTAAACAAGGTGGCAGCAAGGACTGGACACAGCTTTGATAGCTTCTCAGTTGAAGAAGAAGTCCTTTATGGACTTGGTCATTGTCCTTACAGAGGTGTAACCCACGAGCACATGGGTAGACTTTGTGGACTTGAAGAGAGCTTTATTTTTGAGTAAACTTAGTTCAGAAGGTTTTGTGGGATGGAACTTGATTTGCCTCTTAGCACTGGCTGCTGCTTGCCTGGAGTTTCTGCCAGGCAGTGTGGTTTCCTCCAGGAAGAAGAAACCTTGTTTGAAGAATTGCCTCCATCTGATTGGCCAGTGGGATATTTCACTGTCATTTTGCCTGAATTTAATTGATGTTCCTTGACCTCTGAGGAGGAAGGGAGCCTGGGAGTTGATCAAGTAATCAATTCCACTGGTATGTTGCTATTTCTTAGCACCCCTAAACCGCAGGGTCTAGAGAGCTTCTTGTCTGGTTAGACAAACCTATGGAGCGTGTTCCAAAGCAAAAGGGAGAAGCTGCCACTCCCTTCTGGCTCCCATGCTAAGGACCTTTCTTCCAGATGCTCATCTGTGTCCTGTGTCTGATCCTTTATAAACAATGGGAAAGTGCAGTAGAGGACTCCCATTTGTAATCCATGACCAGGCACAGCGGGCGTTAGCAAGGAGGACCAAGGGCCGCATGTGCTACCACCCAGAAGGCAAACAGTGAATTACTTTAGGAAACAAATTTGGCCCAGTTTAAAGAAGTTAAGTATATAATTACCATACAAGCCATACATCCAGCTACTAAGGTATTTACCAATAAGAAATGAGAATCCACGCCACACCACCCACAAACACCATAGCTGCTAGACTTTGGTTCCAATAGGCAAATGGCCTCAAAGGACCTTTGTCAGGGAAATAAGTAAGCTGGGCACAGTGGTGTGAATAAGAATGTCCTCCATAGGCAGTAGTTGAACACTTGTTCCTTAGCTACTGCTGTTGTTTGGGGAGGCTTAGGGGGTGTGGCCTTGCAGGAGGAAGTCATCACTAGAGGCTGGATTTGAGGTTTTAAAGCCTCCTATTATCCCCAGTGCCTGTTCTAAGCTTTCTGCTTATAGAAGGGGTTGTGAGCTCCTAGCTTTCTGCTGAAGCCACTGTGCTAGCTGCTTGCTAACCCCAAATGACAGACTCTTATCCCTCTGGAATCGTAAGCTCAAATAAACTCTTTCTCCTGTAAGTTGCCTTTGTCACTGATAAACCCTTGCACAGCCTCCAGGAACTAATACCTGAATAGGATGGCAAGGAAATGAAGGACAGGTGGACAGGCAGGCAGGCAGACAGACAGACAGACAGACAGACACACAGATGAGCCCACAGACAAAAATCTGGAACTGAGTGGTCTGGGATCTTGGCTGAATCCCAGCTGAGTGTTAGAAGCTCAGTGTGTTTCTGAACAAGGAGCCAGGTTTAGTTAGTCTCTGTAAGGGAACGATCTTCCGTCCTTGACATCTAGTGGGAAAAAGCTGTGGTGGACATTTCTGCACACACTGTCTCCCTCTGTGACTGAGGCCATGGGGGGTGAGTCCTTGACATGCTGAGCCCATGTGCAGGGCACACATGCACTCAGGAATTCATTTGCTCAGGGCTTCCTCTTTCACTGCAGGGCACAGCGTTTTATCATAGCAACAGAAAAGTAATTAACACATCGGAGTATGCACCAATGTAAAGGAAGGGGTTATCAAACAAGACAGTAAAAGAGCAACGTATCACGCGATTCCATTTATATGAGACTTTAGAAAACACAAACTTCTATAATAGAGATGAGTGGCGTTGGGTTGGGGGCATGGTGGACTGGGCACGTGGGCCTGACAAGATATATACCACGACATCTGAGAGAAGATGGATGTGTGCATTCTCTTGATTGAAAGGTGATGGGTCCACATCAAAACTGACCAAGTCGTATACTTTATACATATAGGTGATTTAACATGCATTAATTATTGATTTTTAATTATTAGTTGTTTGGCATTTCATTAATATAAATATTTCCATATTTTAATTTTTAAAACATTCTTATATTTTAGGCAAGTAGTCCAAAGCTAGGTGTTTTTGTTTGTATTTTTTCTTGGAGGGGGAGTTAGTTTGTTTGTTTTTGTTTTTATAAGACAGGGTTTCTCTGTGTAGCCCTAGCTGTCCTGGAATTTAATCTATAGACCAGGCTGACCTCCAACTCACTCTGTAGATCAGACTGGCCTCGAACTCACAGATTATCTGCCTGCTTCTTCCTCCCAAGTGCTGGGATCAAAGGTGTGTGTCACCACCTCCCAGCTCAAAGCTAGGTTTTATTATATACAGTTTGTTTTTCTTCCTTTTATGAAATATTACTTCTTGAGCTTAGAACCTCAAAGTGTGATATTTTCCTATTGAATTTTTTATATGTTCTCATAAGAGCATATATTCCTTTGCAAAGAAATTTTCTCATGTATGCATACATGACATAACATCTTGGTTCCTTTCGTATGGAATGAGGAAAGCCAGCCTGTGTGTGTCCGGCTGGTGTGCATCCATCAACACCATTTGAATGAACTCAGCTCCAGTGCAGGCCTCATGCTCCAGCACAGAACACATGTATAAGTACCTGGTGAGTGGAGCTTGGTAGCAGCAGATGCTGTCCTCTTAGGAGACGAAACAGCAGGCTTCTTAGCCTCTGGATCTTTCTGCAATTCTTTCTTTGTTCCTACAGATGATAAAGAGGAACAGAAGAGAGAAAAGGCCGGTTATGGGCAGAGCCGTAACACAAGCTGCTGTGGGAAAGACTATGTAATAACAGGAAACAGAACAACACGAAAATAGCTAGGTAATTTGTTATAGTCACCCCACCCCACCCCGCCCCTTTGGCTGGGAGAGTGACTCCCTCGTTTATAACACAGGGGATTTAGGTCTAAGTGTCCCGTGAAATAGGCCGGCATGTCTCTGGTTTGACGAAAACACCGCTTACTCTGGGGTCTCAGTAAACCGTGACCTCACAAGACATCAGTGAATTGGTACTTAGGCACCAATTCGGTCTACTGAAGACAGGGAGGGGAGCGATAGCCAAAGGATATGTGCCGGCTGGTTGGGAGTGGGAGACCTCTAATTGATTTCCATTCAAAGGCAACCCAGAGTTCGCTGGACCCCTGGGCTGCAGTTTGGGGGGGGGGAGTATCCCAGCATGCTCTGCAGGAGGGATAACCCAGGTAAGAGTGTGATCTACAGGCAATGGTAGATGCTGCAACTTAGCCTTCAGGGAACTATCCCAGCATGCTCTGCAGGAGAGATAACCCCGGGCAAGGGTGTGCTCTAGAGGCCTAGATGCCCTCAAAAGATGACTACTGGGGGGGGGGGGGGGTCAGAGTGCCTTGTCTCTGAAAGCTGAAGTCTGCACATCCTCAGTGTTGTTCCGTAGACTGCAACTGCCCGCTACAGGTACACTCATTCATGCTCCCGCTGGAAGAACAGTGCGTGCAAGAACGTCTCCAGGCCCACACACTGCCGGCCCTGACAAGCCAGGCACACAACTACTGACAGACACCAAAGAATGGCACAGCAATCGAATGTGTCTCTGTTCAGCAGCGACCTAACTGCAAGCCCATGTGTCTCCCCGGTATATAAGCTCTTCGTTCATTTTGCAGAGCAGCCTTTTTCCCCATATTGAAATTTTGCTGATCTCCCCCTTTTAAATGCCGCATTACCATCCTTTGCTGTCTGTAGTTTGAGTTTTTACATGTTTGAATACATCCACAGCCTCTTTCCAGCTCTGACTTCTTGAGAACATTACCGAGAGTTTCTATGTGTGCGCATGCGCAGTGAAGGTCTACTGAGGGCTTCAGGTGGCTCTGCCTCAGAGGCCTTGAAACCCCAGCCACTATTCCGTTCTCCGGGTATTACAGGCAACCACCACAGCGCTAAGCTAATCTGGATTCTCTTCCTGCCCTTTAGGAGACCAGGACCAAGCAGGGAAACATTAGTTGCCTCCAAAAGTCACCAAACTTGTTTCCTGCAAGCTACTCATGAATATTCGTTTAGCCTGAATTGAGTTTCTCATCCCTGTCTCATGGAGCACGGGCTATAGCCCCAACTGGAAACCTTAAATACTGATATCTTTGACTTTGAAATTCCACTTCTGCAAATCTCACTATAGAACACTTCTCCAGGCATGAAAAATACGTGCTCAAAGACAGGATATCATTTACAATAGATGTTGGAATCAGGCTCCGAACCCAGTGACATCACATCTAGGCGACCCCCACATCGTTGCCAAGGCAACAGCCGTACACTCCCAGAATCCACCTGGCTACCTCACCTTTACCTGGGACATGCTACATCACCACCCATATAAAACAGGCAGGATCCCCTGACTCGTTCTCTCATCCTTCCACCTTCTTCTCCCACCTTTGCCCTATCTCCTGAATAAACCTCCTCCCCCTTGGAACTGTGTGGTCTGGAGTGGTCTGTTGTGAACTGCGGTCGGACTTCTAACAACTAACAATAGATATGTGAATATCAACAAAATTCACATCGAAGACCTAAATTATCACACACACACACACACACACACACACACAAAGTTAAGCCATGGAGTACTGTGCTGTCGTTAAAAATATTATACTGACATGGAAAGACATCCACAATAAAAAACGTTAGCTGTTGAATAGAATTCAAGGTATTGTCTCATGTAACCACACCAAGTAGCACCTGTATTAAGGCTTCTAGAGGCTTAGTCGTGCTAAGGTCTAAGCAGTAGGATTGAGTAGCTTGAACTATTTATTTTTGATGACTTTGCATTATTTCCATTTCAAGACAATAGTAAAGCTAAGAGGTCGACCCGTGGTATGCAGAAGTCTGTGTGCTGCACGGAACGACAAGAAGGCCTGGCGGTGTGATCCCAGAATTCTCTGGGCTGAGGTTCAACCTGTCCCAAGTCTGCCTGGCTTGCCTACTGTCCTCACTGTCTGCTCATTTCTCCTCCCCCAAGCCTCTGTTCCCTGTTACCTCTATAATAACCCCTCCAACTGCCCCCCACCCTCAGCCCCTCTCAGCACAGAGATTCGGGTGGAAGGGCTCACATTCCCTCTGTGCTGTGGACTGACTGTAAAGTGGCCCCTGGAGGCTCCCAGGTCCAGACAAGAGATCTTCAGCAGATTTGGGGAACCTGGGTCACTGTTAGGAGACAAGAACTTGGCTAGGAGAGGCTGGCTGCTAAGGGCAGACCTTCCTGGTACCGCCTGGCCCTCCTACTGGCCCAAGCTTTTGCCTCTTCCCATGTGAGGCTCATGTTTTCTAGATTCCTGTGGCTCTCTGTTCTGTGGCTAGCTTCTTGAGTGGCTTCCTCTACTGTGGCCACCTTTAGTGACTTCGTGGCCAGCTTCTTTACTTTGTCAGAATACCACTAATTTTTTTCTCTTTAGAATTTCCGCTGCTCAAAATTCCTTCCCATCAAATGTTCGCTTTAAATCAGAATTTTAATGTGGTGATCACCTCATTCGGAGATGCAAAGGGATTTCTCTCTGGGTTCCTGGATTGCTAATGCCGAGGAGCCTAATACTGTGACAAATCTCAGCCTTTTGTGGGTGATCCTTTACTTTCCTGAAGAACTCTTATCACCTCTCACTCTCACCTTAGTGTGCTCTGTTGCCTTTTTTATCTATCATGCAGAGAGACCCAGTAGATCCCTTTAACCTGCATCCTACGGTTCTGAAGCATTTTCTTGGTATGTTCTTTGATAACGTTGGGTTCTTTCCCTCTGGTTTCTCAGCTTGTGGCTGCCCATTTGATCTCTATTTGTGTGTGATGTCTCACTTTGGACAGCCTCCATGTGCTCAGTTAAACTCGGTGTTGAAAGGGTTAAGAATTTTCAAAACCTCCTAGCAGACTGAACAGAACCAAGAGTGCAGGTCAGCTTGGTCATGAGCTCTGTGTTTCAGGAACTTGGCTGACGATAAGATGGATGGCTGATTACGTACAGGCTCTTAGAGAATAGCCTATACAAAATGTTCCCCATGACTGTTCCTTGTACCCTGTCACGAACTAAATAATGGGCTGAGACTTTCCACAGGTACTCTCCAATAGCCCTCCTTCACTCCCCTTGGGTTGTAGTTTCCCCCCTGAGTTGTGGTTTTTGGCTTTAAATTCTCTCTGTCTCTAAAGCCCCGGGGTCAGACCCCACTGCTCCTGCGTGGGTCATGGGTCTTGACCTCAGTATACTGATTGAAATATACCTCTTGCTGATTACATCAAGTTTGGTGTCTTGTGAGTTAATGGGTGGCCGCAAATTCCTGAGACTTGGGTGAGGTCCTCCCTTCGTGGGGCCCTTACAGTGTCACTTCAGCCTTCTCCCTCCCCCCTCTCCAGCTTAGGCCCCTTTGCTTACACTGGAGACAACCATCCTGTCCTTCTCTTCTCTTTTCTCATGTCTGCACACTCAGTGGAACAACATGTCTGGTGAAATACACGTTTTTCTCTCTCTACAGCCACTCCATATCTCATCCTCCCATTCATTGTAATTTCCACACTCAGACCAGAGCAGCCTCTCTTTGCAGCAACCTCCCCTGTCTGCTCTGTCTCTCACTGAACCTGCCTCAGACCCGGCATGAGGGATGGGGTAAGGTGGGGAAGTGGGGGTGGGGTAGGGGTGGGCTCTGCCACCAATCTCTGGTCCTCTCCCACATCGCATGACAGTTGAGGACGTTGTTTGCCCACCCAGAGGTCCCATTAAGACAGCGCATTCCACAAGAGTCACCTACTCACTAAATATCTGTAGATCAAAGGAGTTGGTTATCCATGCTAACTAATCAGGTCTCTTTTTTTTTTTTCTTGGTGGAAAATAAAACCAACCCTGAGACAGAATAAATTCTGGGCATTTGGAGACCTCTTGTGCTGATTAGTCTTTTGTCAACTTGATGTACTCTAGAGTCCCTAGGAAGTGGCACCCCATGCTGAGAAAATGCCTCTATCACATTGGTCTGTGGAGTGTTTTCTTTTGATGATCCATATGAGCAAGGCCACCCTCCAGCAGGTGGCCAGCAGTGAGTGCTATATAAGAAAGGAAGCTGAACAAGCCATGGGGAGCAAGCCAGTAAGAAGCATTCATCTGTGGCCTCTGCTTTAGTTCCTGCCTCTAGGTTCCTGCCCGGAGTTCCTGCCTGCCCTGACTTCCCTCAGTGATGGAGTGTGACCTGCAGATACAATAAGCCTTTCCTCTTTGAGTTGCTTCTGGCCATTGCTCTGGTTGGTTTTATGTCAATTCGACACAAGCTAGAGTCATTAGGAAGGAAGGAACTACAATTGAGAAAATGTTTCCATAAGATTCTGCTGTAAGGCATTTTCTTAATTTGTGATCAATGGGGGAGGGCCTAGCACATTGTGGGTGGGGCCATCCCTGAGCTTGTAGTCCTAGATTTTATAAAAAAAATGCAGGCTAAGCAAACCATGATGAGCAGATAAACAGCACCCCTCCATGGTCTCTGCATCAGCTCCTCCCTCTGGGTTCCAGCCCTGCTTGAGTTCCTTTCATGATGAACAGCAATATGGCGGTGTAAGCCAAATCAACCCTTTCTTCCCCAGCATTCTTTCTGGTCATGGTTTCTCTGCGGCTACAGAAACACTAACAGTCAAGGAGCTTTATTACATCAATAGAAGCCTGTTTTCTCTCAAACCAAACGAGCAACGCTCTGAAGTGCATAGGTTTATGGGAAGAAAACACATCAGCTCTCCTGAGGATTTTACACATTGCCTGATCTAGTAAGGCTGAGAAAACTTGTGTAAGTTAGCAGTGGTGGGAAAATTATTTACATTTTTGACACCAATACAAACAGCTTTATTCACTGGGGCAGATTTTAGTGGGGCAAGCCCAAATTATCCCTTGTTTTGTTGCCTTGTTTTACTTGGTATTTTAACTTTCAAAGGAATTCCAGAGCATAGTGAAATAAATGCTTTGGGGGGCGGTAAACGTTTTCTCTCTGAAAGAGAAGAGTTCTTTTATGGCCCACATTAGAGTGAGTTACGGATGCCCATGGTGATTTACTGAGACTTTACTACAGAGTCTATCTAGTTTCTGCACTCCAAAGGATCCTCAGCATGTCACTCCTCTGTCACATGCTTTATCAGATGGTTCCAGTACACTTGAGGTGACATCAACTTCTCAAGTAAAGAGACAAAGGGAGACATCCGTGAGACGGATACATCAGCAATGGAAACATAACACAGTGAGTGTCAGGCCAGAGAGTGGTGAAGACTTCTCTCTGGGAAAGAGCAGAGCCAGAGGGAGCTTCATCGGAGGAGAGCAGACTATCCAGGAAGGAAGCCTGACCCAGAGAGTGAATCTGTGTGTATGCAGAGGTCCACGGTCAAAGATGGAGAAGGCGCTGGAGAGGACGGGATGGCCAGTTTTTGCATCCAGCCTTCATGTCCCCTGATGTCGTCTAAGGTCACTGGACCAAAACAAATAGCCCTTCCTCTGTTTCCTTTCAACATATCAATCACCCCCATGAAAATTCAGTCTAAGGCTGTTTTAAAAAATTAGTAATTGTTCTGTACTGTACCTTTTAATAAACAGAAAACCATGACCGATGCTACTAACAACTGTGGTAGTGGTAAATGAAAACCAGAGAGAGTCAACAGGAAGCTAAATTGTTTTTTTTTGTCCCCTGATGCTTTTGATTTAAACTGAATTAACCGGCTAAGATTACAGATCAAACCTCAGCCACCCAAAAAGTATACACATATTTAAATGAACCCCTACCTTTCTCCTAAAACATCCTAGGCCATAGAAGACTGGGAAAAAATATACCTTTCCTTCTTTTTCATTATAATCTCTCCAGGCATTGCCACAAGGAGCCCACTGGAGAGCTTTATGGAAGATCTCTCATATGGATCTATATTGATTTCTTAATAAAATCCAATGATTTTAAACACCATGATACTGTGAATTAAAAGCCCAAATCCACAGAGCTCCTAGCCAGGTAGAGGAGTGGCCGCCCACGTGCCAGGGCAGTTGGCTTGGCTCTGCTGTCTCCTTCTTCCTATTAGGGCAAGATGGTTTTAGTCACTGTGTGATGCTCTCTCCCACAGTTTTACTGCTCTCGTACACTATACATAGAGCTTATGGAGGTTGTACCAGTGACACCACACTGTAGAGCCCGGCAATTTTCACAAAGCATCCTGAGTGACTCTCAGTCATGTTGTATCCTGTGGCCATGGTTCACCTCCATTGCCACAGAGCTGCCCACTGCAGACGTGTATCCCACTCTTCGAATTTGTTCTATCGGCTGAAGTTTAAGTTGTTTCCACTAATGGTGCTTAGCAATTCTGAGCAATGTTGCTCAGAATTGTATCTGTATGTATCTCAGGTACACATGTACGAATTTCCCACGCTGTCCAAATTTGATGTGATAAACACCACGATCAAAGCCAACTTGGGGACAAAGGGTTTATTTGGCTTGCAGGCCACAGTGTATCATCAAGGGAAGCCAATCCAGGAGCTCAAGACAGGAACCTGGGGACAGGAACGGAACTGGAGAACACTGAGGAATGCTGTCTGGCTTGTCTGGCTTGTCTGGCTTGCACAGCTACTTTTCTTATGCATCCTAGGCCTACCTGCCTAGGGACTGTGCCATCCATGGTAGGGTGGGCCCTCTTCTACTAATTAGCAATCATGAAAACAACCCCCCCTCAGACATGTCCAAGAGCCAGTCTGGTGGAGGCAATTCCTCATTTGAGGGTCCTTCTACCCAAGTGTGTTAAGTTGACAAATGACAATAATTTATACAGTGACCCTGTAGGGCTGAGACTGTGCACTGTATGTACTGAGCATCTTGTCAGCGATTACCATACACCAAAATGGCAACTTTTAATTATATAAGATAGTCATTGCCAATACTTTTATTTGTGCATATGTTTACCAATCCATGTGTATGCAGGTGCACACATGGGAGTATACATGCATGCATACAGAGGCCAGGGAGAGTACATGCATGCATACAGAGGCCAGGGAGAGTACATGCATGCATACAGAGGCCAGGAAGAGTACATGCATGCACACAGAGGCCAGGAGTATACATGCATGCCTGCAGAGGTCAGAGGACCATCTCAGATGGCATTATTTCACAGGATCCATTCAGTTCCTTTGTCTTTTGAGACTGAGTCTCTCACTGGGACTTAGAGATGGCCAGTTAGACTAGTGGGTGGGTAGTGACATGCAGAAATCTGCCAGTGTCTGCCTCCTCAGTGTTGGAAATGTATGCACACGATGCATATAATAGCTTTGTCCTTAACTTGATGGCTGTGGCTGAATTTCTTATGTTCTGAAGATCAAACTGAAGGCCTCACAAGGCAAGCACTTGACTCTCCCGGCCAACTTCCTGGCCTTATCACTGGTGCTTTTAGAACCTGCTTTCTGCCTGTTCCTCACCAGTTCTCTCCAATATGATGGTATTAAGAAGGGAAGGGCTTGTGGAATTGTATTGCCTGCTGTTTATATACCACCCATTCTGGCATTTTCTTTTAAAAAAAAATAGCAGGCCAAATGGGACTAACACAGAACAGTGGCTTGTAGATACTGAGCTAGCCTGGTGTACTCAATCACAACAAAATGAGGCCTCTGTTAGTCTCTTCTTTCTAAGGCAAGGGTAGGGATGTTAAGCCATCAAGTTAAGGACAGAACCACTATCGGTAACCATGACGGGAATCTGGTTCTAATTTCTAAGCACATTTCCAATTCCCCTGCCATGCAAATCCTACATGGTAGGAAACAGCTATTCACCAAGGCTCACTAGTAATCTCGTTCCACCCTTTCCAATAGTCACGTGGAAACAGATATGTATTCGGAGAGGCCTTTTCAAAGCCAAAAGGTGCATGCAATTAAAAAGAAAGATGGTCTTGGAATGTGTGCAGAGCAGCTGCCTGCTGGCTCATGCTTTGCTGGGTAACTTCTCATGCGTGACACAGGCCACTGATGTCAGCTCCACCCTGTGTCAGCTCCAAGTATAGGGCTCTGGGTACAAGCTTTGCACTCAAATCCAAACTTGCAATCTTCTGGCTTGGTTACTTTGGGCAATTTACAAGCTCACTCCAACCCACTTATCAAGGGACGACAATGTCAGTCTGGCCTATTAATGCTGATGTTGTTCTGTCTGTTACTTGAAGGGGCATACATGGGCTAAGGAGACAGTTCACCCTCATTCACTCTCTGTCTCCACACTCATATGTTGACAGATCAATAGTTAGAGACACTCCCAGGCTGAAGCATTGTATTTGTATATGTATCATCTTGTATGTGTATTTCAAGGTCCCGTGGGACACAAGAACAATTCTTCACACTCACCTCAAGTGGCATCTTCTGCATTAACCACTTCAGAAAACCCAGTAAATTGTAATCGATCCCATGAAAATACATATTAATGTCCTACTTGGGAACCTTAAGTTAGAATCACTTTATGTAACCAGCCAGCTTTTTAATAGATAAATAAATGTGGCATATTAGAAAGAGAAGAGGCTTTGGGCAAGGACAGACTTCGCCCCAAGTGGTGGTCATCTGCCCAGCTGCTCTTCTGTGGGGAAAGCCAGATCCTCCATCTATAAACATGGGGAAAGCAGAGCTCTGTCATGTTACTGGGCAAGAGCCCTTAGGTCAAGTCTGGCATGACATCATGCTCATGCTTTTGTTGGTAGTCATCAAGATGGCCAAGCGCCTGGGCCATCATAGTTACGTGGTCAGTAAGTGGGTGTGTGGAATGAGCGTCGGGTGGGTAGCTAATGGGTGGGAATCAAAACCTAAGAGAAGGGGAATAAAGGTGGACTGAACAGCAGGAAAGAAGTCACAGAGATACAGTGTAGCTTAGCTTACCAAAGTAGCTGAGGGTACAAGAAGGCAGCATGTAGGGGGAAAGGCAGGCGTGGTGGTTTGAATACACTTGGCCCATGGGAAATGCTACTATTCGGAGGTGCTGCCTTGGTGGAATTGAGGAAGTGCATCCCTGGGGGGATGGGCTTTGCAGGCTCCCAGTGCTCAAGCTCCGCCCCCGGTTGGAAGCCTTCAGATGTAGGATTTTCAGCTCTTTCTCCAGGCCATGCCTGTCTGGACACTGCTGTGCTTCCTGCCATGAGGATAATGGACTGAATCTCTGAAACTGTAAACCAGCCCCAATGAAATGGTGTCCTTATAAGAGTTGCCTTGATAATGGTGTCTCTTCATAACAACGGAAACCCTAACTAAAACAGTGGGTATCAGAGGAGAAGGTAGGTGCTGGGAAGAAGGAGATGGCAGGGGAGAAGGCAGGGGCAGAGGATGGGCTTTCTGACTGTGGTGCGTGGATCTGTATCATAGGGAACAGCGGCTGCTGAAGGGAGTAACGGGACCAGGTATGGAAGCTTCCTGCAGAGGGGTGGGGTTTGTTCTCTGCCTTAGCCAGGCTGGCTGAGGGACTCATTACTGAATGGCCAAGTGTGGGGCCAAGAACACCACCTCTGCTGGCTGAGTGACTGATGAAAGATACAGCATACAAAGACTATGCCCGGCCTGGGAAATAGATTATTCGTTTCCATCTATCTTGTCAGATGGTTAACTGGCATTTGTCTTCTTCCTTTCTTCCTTTCCTTCCTTCCTTCTTTCTTTTATTATTTTATTTATTTACATTCCAAATGTTGCCTCCTCCCAGTCTCCCCTCTCAGATTTCCTCCCCCTCCCCCTTCCCTTTGCCTCTGAGAGAGTGTCCCTCTCTGTATCTCCCCACTCTGGGACATCAAGTCTCTACAGAATTAAGCACATCCTTTCCCACTGAGGCCAAAGTAAGTTTTTCTCTTCACTCCTTGAAAACTATTGTCTCCACTCCCGAACCCACCGTTAGAATTTGAGATCGCATCAATGTAGCACCCCAGATCCTACACGCCTGGAAAAGAACTGAACATTTTAAAACAATGATACACAATTAAAAGATCGCCACTCCCCCAAATAAAGGGGGGGGCAACACCATGGCATCAATTTACATAGCAATGCACACGTAGCACCATAGACAGACTTCAGCACCATATGACAGGTATGACCCTTGAAATTCACCATGGAAGCCCCAAGATCATTCCCCAAGAAATTCGCATGAATTTCTGCCGGATTCTTCCCACACTTGTGTAGGGCTGACAGGCAAAGGTTTGTAACCTTTAGATACAATCTGCCTACAAGTAAGAGTTGGTAAGTTAGGGCCCGGCTTTCCAAGAATGTTTACACATACAAGGCTGGCTCCATACCAGCCTTTTCATGGCTTTCCATCAAGGTGGGGCAGCGTTGAGTAAAGCCCGGCATTGAGGGAATGTCCTATAAAGTTTCTCAATTGTCAAATACGTTTTGCAGAGGTTTCAATGGAAGTGTTGGACAGGGATAGCAGAGGAAAGAGACAGTCTCTTCTCATTTCCCTCGTCACCCTGTGGTATTTGAATTATTATTGCCAGATAGCACCGTAACACAGCAAACTGACAAGAGAGGGTAAATCCACCAGAGTCTCTGTTATGCTGTTTGTGTTTTGAGCATTTTATAGCTTCTAAGTTCCTTATGTAGCGGGTTAGAAGTGTGTGTGTGTGTGTGTGTGTGTGTGTGTGTGTGTGTGTGTGTGCGAGTGTGTGTGTGTGTTCAAATTAGCAAGGCATCTGATTGCTAGTAACCCTAGACTGAGTTTTTAAGGGGAGACAGGTTTGTTCCCCCTATCACCAATGCCTGGCAACTGGTCTCAAGCATCTGGCTTCTTCTCTCTGACTTCTTTCTCATAGAGCCATGGTGCTTCACCCTTCCTGAACATTCATTTCTTCTTCACGGCACTTAGCATAAATGTAATAAAACAAGTGTGTAATTAAGAGACACCTTGTGCCACACACAGGGACAGGGGTTGTCATATCTCATTCATCAAGATCTCCATGGGTAGCCAAGACTGCCTTAACTCTGTGAAGGCTCTCGGTGCCTGACGGTGGATGGAGTGGATGCCTATGCATACACCCAACAGTCCCTCTTCTGGGATGTCCTAGAGAATGCTGAGCTTCTGATCTACAGGGCTCCTTGACTTTTCTTCTGGCTCTGGAATAGCCCTCACTGGCTCCCTTAAGGACGTGGGCAGCTCCCTTTAGCAGACACAGCATGCACTATCCGAATCCCATCTTCCTAGCTCACACACCTCATGCCACACAAAGGGCTCTTGTTTTACCGCCTTCATTTTACTCCTATAAACATTCTTTCTGAACACATCCGCTCTCCCGCAACCTGCTCTGTTCCCCACATGACTGCTGGCCCTCCCGTTCCCTTCACAATGACAAATCAGTTGCCAGTGATAGCAATTCAAACTCTGCCTCAGGAGGGCTACTCGACACCAAGCAATAATAGCAGCATCAGCATGGAACCTCGGATGCTGCCTCTATCCTGAACCCTCGTCACCTCCCAGTCCTCCTGGGATGTTCATGAACGCTCCTGAGCCAGTAAAAATGACAACATTGTGAGCACTGATTCTTTCCTCATCATCAGAGTCGAACTTGCTCTTGGAGTTGAGCATGGGACGCCAGGGAATCCTGCGTGGCTGTTGAGAACAGTCCCGTATCACCCTCAATGAGTGTTCCAGCGGCAGGCATTGGTCCACTGTCTGGCTCCTCTTTTTGTCTATCTAAAGTTCCGTCTTTCTTTCCAGCCCTTTCCCAAATTCTTCACTATGTGGTCAGGAAGGTCAGGCAGTGTGTGAGCCAAGAGGAGGAAGCAGGGACAGACAGTGGCAGCATCTTCCTGGGCATCAACCTTCTTTGCAAACACACATGTTGCCCTGTTAATTAAGGTCTGCTGTTGTCATGGTTTTGCTTGGCGCAAAATGGGAGACTCCCTTTATGAGCAGGGCTTCTCCTTCTCTGACCTTGTCTGGGGAGTTCAAAACATCCAAACACCTCTACCTGTGTAATGTCAGGTAGCTTTGGTTAGATTACGGGCTCAGCTTCCTTTCTTCTGATAAGAACCCAGTACCTGAGATCCCTGGAATGCCTTCCCATGTTAATGAGGCACCTTGGTACCTTAGCCTTCAGACAGTGACCTTTGCCAACCCTGGATGTCTCTACCCTCTGAATCTACTCCAGATTCTGTTCATCTGTCTCCTTGAAGCTGGTCCAGTGTGTCATTATTACTGTTCATACCATGGGCCATCTGAAACCCTGTTTGTCTCCCTTGTTCACTTTATCCTCATGGGCTGGTGGCCAGCTACCTGGGGAAAAGGGAGCCCCCCCAAATGATTCTGATCAGCTACATGCATTTTGAAAATTACAATGTGCCCAGAAATCTTTCTATGTGTGCGTTTTAATTCAATATGCTTCCAAAGAGACAAAAGTCATTTTTATAACACATGGAGTTTACAATCTGTAGACTGACAGCCTCATGACTCCTAGAGAATATTTTTCTTAGGCAGAAAGAAACTTAAATGATAAGGCATTTTTTATATAACCAGAGGGAATCTTCTACAGCTTATCATGGAAAGAGTTAGATTTTATATGCTCTGTCATCTCACCTGACAGAATCAGAGGCACACTGGCCATGGAGTAATCTATATTCCGATCAATATTTCCAACTGAAAACACTTTCCTATTTAGAAGACTGTTATGACCCTGTTATCAAGTCAATGGGTAACTCTGGCTATTTCTGTAAAATTATACGGTTCAATTCACCAGAGAGAGATTTTGTATTTGACCTGTGAACAATACAAAAGCTTTTCCTGAAGATTTTGAGATAAAGATATATCAGAAAACCCAGGCTAAACTCCTGAGACATGAGGGACCCCCCATTACAGCCTGGGCAACAGAACATGTGTGAGGGGTCAGTGGGTGACTTGCAGAACTTGTTTTTCTTCTACCACATGGGTTCTGGGGATCAGACCCAGGTTGCCAGGCATGACAGTAAGCATCTTTATCCATTAAGCTCTTTCTCTAGCTCTATGGAGTATTACTAGAGGGAGCTTCAGAGTGTGCTTCTATGTAGAAAACCTTGCCAGTCTTTGCTGTAGTTGTTAATTCTCAAAATTTTGATCTTCGCCGTTTGTGTCAGGGGGTCAGACTTCTATTCCGATGAAGTGTCGGCTGCTCCTCAGTTTGCTTTCCCTTTTGCCTTGCAGTCAGGAAGCACCGAGCCTGCTGTCTTCATTTTTCTCTTTTTGCTCCTGGGATGTATAGCCCAACGCCCGTGCCATAGTGTCCTTGCCTGCCTGGGTCACACTGCCATTGCCTGCAGACTATGCTGGATCATTTCAGGACTTGGAAAGCAGCCAACTGATACTTAGTGATTGAATAAGCAACACACACACAAACACACACACACACACACACACACACACACGATTAAATAAATCATCAATAAAGGGCAAGCCATTTTGCCTCACCTCCACCTCTCTGTGACTTTTTGGCTTGCTAGAATTAACTAGAATCCAGATATAAGATTAGGGGCCTCTTGCTTTCACCCTAATTATTAAGTCATAAATCCATGTCCCTTAATGTGTGTTCCTAGGGGAATGGCTGTTCTAACTCTCCTTGCATCTACATCATGGGTACAGCAAGTGCTTGTCAAAAGAAGGAGCCAGGAATAAAATATCACCCACTAAACCCTCCCATTAGAAATCCAGTTAGAAGATACAGCCCAGCACTCAGAAGGCCCGGCCTGTTGCCGGCACAGGCATTAAGCAGGCGGAAAGCAGCCACCATCAGCTTGGCCCTGTCAAGTTCAGAAACGTTGCCAGAGATGGCATGTGACTCAGTGAGAAGACCATGAAAAGGCTCACTGCGATGACCTGCATTCTGTAAAACAAAGGAGAAAAGAAAGACAAGAAAAAGAAAATAAGGAAGAGGAAAAGGAGGAGCCAGAAGATGGAAGAGAGGAGGAAGAGAAAGAAGAGGAGGAGGAGGAGGAAGAGGGGGAGAAAGGGAAGAAGACAAGGGGGAAAAGGAGGAGAAGGAGAAGTCGGTGAGTAGGAGGCAGAGGAGAAGAGAAGATGTCCCCTAGAGAGGGGTTAGAACACGTAAGAATTCACACAGTCGAAGAACTTAGGCTTCATAGCCCAAACCCATGCACTCGTCTGGGACCTGACCAATCCGCAGGCCTGCTCTTTTGTGTCTCAATCAGTGTGACAACAGAACAAGCGGGAAACTTGCCTTTAATTCACTTAGACATACAGAGACACACCACTGAGTGCCAAGTGAAAAATTCCACATTGCAACTCTTTTATTCATAGTCAGTGTGAAATTTGCAAAGGTCTACCAGACACGGAAAGGCAAGTCATGAATATATTTAAAACATACTGTGTGTGTGGTTTTGTTTTTTTTTTTTTTTTGCTAACTCATACCTTATTTTGACTGTTCACCTGCACTTCTCACCCTCTTTTTCTGTAACGTATGGTATATGATGAGCTCCTTCTAGTCCCAGTTGAGTGGCTATGTAAGCAAGGCCACGGTGCATGCGTGGCCCCGCCCCACCTTAGCCTCCCAAGGCAGCAAGCAGCTTGCCGCAACCTGGTGAAAGCTGTTGTCTCACCCAGCCAGGGAAAATGAGCAAGCAGAGAGGCTGATGGCTGGAAATACCGTGCTCTCAGTTTTGTGGCTACAAATGACAGGCAGCAGGCAATGTGAAGGTCCCCAAGGGCCACAGTCGGGGGTCCACACACTGAGTGTAGTGGGTCCTCAGCCTCATGCACACTAGTGAGGTTTGGGTGATGTTTACCGCACCCAGCCCATCTCTTGAATCAACCATAAGAGAATGTCTACAATGTGTCTTATTTTGTTTGGTTGTTTTGTCCTTAGAGACAGGATCTCCCTAAGTAGTCCTGACTGGGCTAGAATTTAAGATCTTTCTGCCTTGGCCCCTTGAGTACAGGCACAGACTGCTGTAAAGACAAAAAAAAAAAGTTCTGTCTCAGGACTAGAAAGAGGCCAAGAGGGGTCAGCAGCTATGAATGTTTGTTACTCTCAAAGAAGACACGGGTTCAATTCCCAGCATCCACTGCGGCTCACAGTGATCTCTAACTCCAGTTCCAGAGGATCCAATGTCGTCTTCTGGCCTCTGTGGGCCTTGTGTGTGATACACATGCATACATGTGGTACACATGGATACACATGCAAACACGTGTCTGTGGTACACAGACATACATGCTGGCAATACACCCCACGTAAAAGAAAAGTAAATCTTTAAAACAATTATATCTCTTGAAAATGAACCGCAGAGCTCAGCAGCCCCATTCAAGGATGTTTCGGAGAAGATGTGCTCAATACTTGCAAATTATCACCTAAGTGTTTTCTGGCTGGGGTTGCCATTTGCTGCTGGCTGAGGAGGAGGACAGGGGACTCACAGACCAAGACTGGCACAGTCATCAGTTGTGGAGAAGGGACTATAGTGTGATAGGTGTCACATACCTTGTGGGTCTCTGTTTGTTTGTTTCTTCCTTTGTTTTTATTGGTTTATAAAAAGCACAGTCCCTCACTGTGGGGAGCCGACAGAAGGCGGCTATTATCCTTGCAGCCATCTTGAGCCATATACCCTGATAAGAGACTTGGTTACATCAGCCTACAACAGCTGAGCACACTCTAATAACATCTTGCTTTAGATACCCAGGATCTTCCCTTGGGTGTGTGAGACTTAAAGCTGTGATTTAGAGCTGAGACTTAAGGGCGTGACTTTGAGATCAGATTTAGAGACAAGGCCTAAGGACATGACTTAAAGGTGTGACTTAGAGGCGTGGCTCAGAAGTGAGACATATAAAAGGCAAGAGGCAGACAGAAGAGTACAGTACAACTTAGAGTAGGAATTAGGCATTGAGGAAGAAGACACTTAGACTAGAGAACTCGGAAGAAGAATTATTAGGTATTAGACACTTGGCACTTGGAGGAAGAACCTGGAAGTAGTAGGCACTTGAGACTTGAGACAGGCAACTAGGAATTAGACACTTGTACTTGAGTCTAGGAACTTGGAAGTATTTGGAACTAAGGACTAGGAACTAGGGACTAGGAATTCAAGACTTGGGACTTGGAGAGAAGAGAGACTGAAGAATAAACAGGATTGAATCACACTCTGTCTGGTCTCCATTCCTCGCGTCCATCTTCACTCTCTCTCTTGCTAAACCCTGACCCACAGACTGGAGCAGCGTGGGGCAGTGCAAGCTCTCATAATTTAGCCCCCATGGCTTTTGGCAGTGCGGGTTCCAACATTGACAGAGTGGTCCCCGACATTTTTTGGCTTATGGCTGTTGCATCAATTCTATAGATCAAGACTTCTCAAACGTCTCTGCACCATAGCTGTCACCATGCTTAGAGAGATGCAATCACTGGCCCCTGGCCCCAGAATCCATGCTTTAGTAGCTTTGGCATGGGGCCTGAGAATTTGTATTCTTCTGGGCTCAACCTTTGTAAACTACTTCTAATAGGAAGATGGGCAGGGATGTGGACAGGGAATTCCTTAGAAAAGCAAGTGGAAATAGGTTTTGATCATAAGAAAGGGTGATCCACTCCAGTTGTAAGAAGAAAAAAAACTACAGCTTTGTTCACTAGAAAGTTATGAATAAGTAAAGCAATAATACTGATCTCAGGGAGGAACAGTCAGGGAGATACAAATTAAAATGACTTTGACATAACGCTTGACTCCCATCCAGTGGACAGAAGGTTTAAAAGGAGTTGAACTTTGGGAAAGCTGAACAGACAGGGAGATGATGCCAAAGTGTAAACATATATATGACACAAACCGAATGCATGTAGTCCCGAGGTAATTTTTCACAGCAGATTTCAGTGTGACCATATGCGGACCCATCAGGTGAGGGCAGGTGTGTGCCACGATATTCTGCATTATGATTCATTTTATGTCTTTCCTGAGAAAATTATGTCTGAGTCTTTTAAAGAAAATCCTAACCCTAACTTTATCTGGTTACTATTTGGACGTCTTCCTTACGCCCTGGAGATCATTAACCACAGATAAGCACATAGCTAGATGAGGCCATTACTCCAGGAATCTTCTTGGTGTCTCTGTCCTTGAGCAAACCCAAGCAATGTAATTGATGCAGGGTAAACAGAGACAATTGCCAAACCCTGACTAGCCAGGAGAAAAGGTTACAGACTCAAGGCCTCCCTATACAATATGCTTAGAGCTTTCTGAAAATATGATTTAAAGATAAGGGGTCGTACAGGGCACATCTCTGGAAGAACAGAACTGAGTAATCGAGAGAGATTAACTAATAAAACTTTCCCTTTTTATTGTGTAGAAGATGAAGCACACAGTAAGAGATGTTAGCTATAAAGTATTTGCTGCTCACAAAGAGAGCGGCTCAGATATTTTCCTGTTTGTCTGGGGTGCTTTCAAACTGCAAACACTGCCAGCCTAAAAGCAGGCTGTCATATAATAATAAATATGTTTGCTTTGGAGGAGACATTCTTTAGAGTCTTTAAATTGGAGTTATAGGGCTGATAAATAAAAATACAATCTGTTCTGCTTATATTTTCTAATTGTGACTGAACTTGTAACCCTGGACATGTAGTAAAAAAATTAAACATACGATCTGTGCTTCTTGGGTAATTATTAGTCTGTCTTTGTTTTGAGAAACTTTTATAAACAAAGAAGCACCTGGTTGCTAGTCAGTCAGAGCTTGGAGATTCCCCTGACTGCCATCACCTGACTGACTCCTCCCTCCCCTGGCTGACTCCTTATGTCCTCTGTGGGTGCTCTGTCAGCTAGACCTTCCACTGGGGAAGCCCCTCCCCTGCACCCCGTGACTTGTTCTGGCTGCTTTCTTACACAACTCAGGACCACAGGCCCAGGACCTCATTTCCCAAAGTGGGCCTGATCCTCTCACATCAACCATCAATCAGGAGATTGCCTCAAGACTTCCCTACAGGGGATCTGGTGAGGGCATTTTCTCAATTGTCATTCTTCTGCACAGATGACTCTAGCTTGTGACACATTGACAAAACAACAACAATGACAACAACAACAGCAAACCCCAACTAGGTCACTCAGCTTGTAACAGCACCCTCTTAAAGAACTCACAAACCCATGTTTGAATGTATATACAATAATAGATATGTGACTATAATGACAAGGTAAAAATATGAAGGAAAAAAATACTGATCTGAATGAGCTATTTACAGTGGATCCAGGTTCAGCATCCACTCCATCTTTCATAGTGCAGACAACAGAAAACTAAACCATATCCACAGACCCTGCTGGAGGTGAACAGGTTCCTTTTGTGAGATGTGGGAGAGAGAAAGCAAGATGGCGCCAAACTTGGGCCACCTGGGCATTGTGTGCATGCGTGTCTGCATGGAGAGCTGTTGTGCATGTGAGCATGGGTTGTCAGAGTTGCTTAAATGGAGTTAATCGTAGGTACAACAGTGGCTCTGGAGCCATTGCTGGGGTATTAAGTTCTGAGTTCTGAGGCCCAGGCTGAGCTTGCCCCAAAGCCCTTCAATCGCTTCTGTGAGCAAAGACCAAATGCCAGTCTTCTTAAAAAAGATAGCTTGGTTCTTGCTTTCTGAACCAAAAGGTTGTCATTCAAAGGGTTTCCAGACAGGTGGAGGAGAGTTTTTTGTGACCGTTTTAAACACATAAATATGTTGAAGCATCGTGAAAACAAATGTATTAGTATTAACTCTAAATGTCATTTAAAACTTGTCTCTCATCCTCTCTAAGTACACGGGGACTTTTAAAGACTTCATTTTTATGCACAAAGGCTGCCCCACTGTGGAGCTCCTGGAAGGCAGAAGGTCTTACCAGCAGGCGTGGAAGTGGATTTTGGTGCTGGAAGTAGACTCCTGCGTGGTGTTGTTGCATTGGAGGAAGACGCAGGGGCCGCCCGGCCAGCTCCCTTGGGTGTGTCCTTAGAAGGCAGAGCCTGCTTCGGAGGTGGCTGCTCTTCATTCCCAAAGGTTGAGCCTGTGGGAGGCAGACAGCGTGTTAATTACAATGTCATGAAAAATGGATGGACCCGCTTGCCGCTCAGGGTTGCCAGCCAATCCTAAGGCTGCCGTCTGTGTTAGAACGTGCCCTTCAATGTGTGACTCCGAAAAGCAATCGCCTGGAAATAGATGTGGAAAGATCTTCCCTAGTCAAGGACCTAAATGGTCGGTCATTTAGACCCTCTGCAAGGAGGGGAGTGACACAAACTGTACTCACGTGTGCGTGCACACACTTTGCTTACACGTATGTATGTATAACTGTATGCTGTTTTAAGGATTAGTTGGGTAGCTCATGGGGTTGGGCGGGAGCAATGCTCTTTTTGTGGGTAACTGAGGAGAACTGAGAATAAAAACACAGTCATCCATTGTGGGGCAGGTGGACCATGCCACCAGAGGAACTGGCATGGACCCGGCGAGGTGAAACATGTTTAAACCCTGGAAATCGTAAAACTTAAGATTTAAATCTCACCCTGAGACAGCCAGGAGTAGTACTCCCTCCCTGTTTCCATGTCTGCTGCAGAGCACATAACTCAGAGACCCCCAATCGGGTGGTCACAGGTAGCCGGTCACTTAGCCCGTAGCCTGGCGTCTGGAATTTGTCCCCATACAAATAGAGTGTCACCAGCGTATCAGCCTCAGCCAGTAGAACATAGTCACCTACAAGTCCCATCCCTCTCCCCAATGTCCCCAGTGTTCATGTAGTCCCCCTGCATGTGGAATAAAGAACATACAAGGGTCATCTGAGACTGGCTGTTTTTTACTGAGCTGTAACACTTAGGGAAGGTTCTCTCCCCCGAAACACTCACTGTGGGACCTTTGGACCCGACTGCCTGACCAGGCTCCTGTTGCTTGCAGAGGCTCACATCAGAGCACAGCCCCCAACACTGGCGCCGACCACCCACACTGCTTTACTCCTCTTCTAAGAGCTGTAACACTATTCTGGCATTCCTGGATGGACAGAGTTCTGTGGACCCTTCTTCCCAGATTCCATTTCACCCCTCTTGGCATATGACTTCCTAAGAAGCAGAACTTGGACCCCATCCATTCCTGACTTTGTCTAGTCCTCTCCAAGCCAGTGTAAGGACAGAATCCAGACACTCCAAGAGGAGAGGGGGAACCCAGAACCACAATCCATGGTTTCCAGAAGCCTTGTGGATATAAAACCAGGAAGACAGATGAGATCAAGTTCCTTATGTAAAATGGTATGGTGTTTACATAGATCCCACAGAAGCTCCAAGTATTTTCAGGTTGTCCAGAATTTTGATAACACCTACATACTAATATTACAATGTAAATGCTATGCAGAGAGTTACAGCAATTGAGAATGACCCTTGGGGACTGGAGAGATGGCTTATCAGTTAAGAGCACTGACTGCTCTTCCAGAGATTCCGAGTTAAATTCCCAGCAACTACATGGTGGCTTACAACCATCTGCAGTGGGATCTGACGCCTTTGTCTGGTGTGTCTGAGGACAGGTACAGTGCACTCATACATTAAATAAATCCTTAAAGATGAGGGGTGGGAGGGAGAGAATGACCCTTGATACAGATAAAGTTGTGGTTTTTTGTTTGTTTGTTTGCTTTTCTTACATCTGAGCTGTTTTGCTCTGCAGTTGGTTAATCCACAGATGTAGAACCTATAGATATCCAGTGATGGCTGCTACAGACATATCTCACTGGCCTGGGAAAACTGTTCTCAAGGTGTGGGAAATTCAGCTCATTTCATCTCCAGGAGCAGAGGCCTGGGGTTAGGGTGGAGGGTGGGGAGCTAAGACACAAATGTCTGTGAGACGTATGGAAGCACTGGTCTAACGAGCTGAGAGATCTTGCATTGCTGTTTCATTTATTTTTATTGAAACCTTTTTATTTTATGGGTGGTTTATCTGCTTGCATGTATACATACCACACGTATGCAGTAGCTACCGACACCAGGAGGGGAAACTGCATCCCCCTGAGACTGGGGTTACAGATGGTTGTGTGAGCTGCCATGCGGGTGTTAAACCTGGGTCCTCTAGAAAAGCAGTCGGCGCTCTTAACCACTGAGCCATCTGTCCAGCCCCAGCTTTCTTTATTTAAAAGGCAGAAGAAACGGATGGGTAAATACAGTTTGCTACTCCATTTAGACACAGTCTCTCTGCCCTTAGGACAGTCTGTTACAAACAACTACTCTGACATTCTAAGGATGTGGGAAATTGGAATCTTAGCTTGCGTCAGAGTTCAACATAAAAAAGTGTGGCCCAAACTTTTCTTCTGCGTCTTCTCCAGCATTTTCGAGCTTTATGTATGTGACCTGTTAAAGACAACGGGTAACGTTTCCTGTTGAGGGGCAAATCTTCCAATTGGCCCTCTGGTGGGAGCTGGGGCCTCCTCCCCTCTGCTAATCAGGAGAGGCTGGCTGCACCCAGATTAGCACTTGTTTAGAACAAACCCATCCATCTGCAGGATCAGAACCGTGTACCGTGAAAAAGCAGCAATGTCGGCTGGAAGAAGTACAGTTACGCGATAAATGTGCCTCCATCGTTTTGAAAGGAGAGTCCGATATTTTATGTATATGGGGCCTGCATAGGGATGATAGATATTAAAATGGACTTGATGCTCACCATATTTGGAGATTTCACTCAACCGTTTGGAGTATATGAGACTGTTGCTCTTCTCCCCAGGAAAACGGGAGAGTCTCTATAAAGTCGGCGAGACTTGTGTTGCTCTGGGAGGAAAGGCACTTTAAGAATAACAAAGAAAGAACTCGCCCCTGCTTAAAGCAGCTGGTGTTACACAGTTCTCTGCGGTTGCTGTGCTTGGCTTGAAATAGTTCTATACACAGCAAAGAGAATGTGCCGGGCCTCTGCAAGCCCAGAAGAAGCACCAGAATTCCACAGAACAGGGTCTAGGCAGCTGGTGTTAGATAAAGCAGCATGCAAAGTGTCTGTCCAAACCCAGCAAGGAAACTGTCTGCAAGGGTAACTAGCTAGGGGCCTGGAATTCAATAGCAATCCATCAACTAAATAGCTCAGTGCCTGAAATCAGAGGTGTTCTAAGTGTTTGTGGGAGTGTTTCAGAGGTGAGAGGGGCTCAGCTGCAGGGATCTACGGCAGGGGAATTAGCAGATGTACAGCCCACTGCTCACATAATAATATATTCAATAATATGTGTGGTAGAAACTACATTGAGTCCACAAGTCTTTTATTTAACAATTTATTAAAAAAAATTTAAGACCAGAATTATTTTTTTTTTGTGGCACTTACAGAGTTCAGAAGTCCTGTTATCACACCCTTGATTCATGCAATTTATTCAGTGAACATGTCAATTTAGAGACCTGGCTGTCTTCCAGGATGGGAAGAAAATGCCCTGTGTGTCAAGAAGCTATTGATTTCCCTCTGAGACCAGGCTTGTAGCACCTCTAAAAGAACAAAAGTATGAAAACTTAATTCTGTCCATTATTGGTAAGACCAAGCTGGCAACAAGTGGGTCCACTCTTTGAGAACTGGCTTCAGTTGGCCAGTAATTAAAAATGTATTATTCAAGAAGGGAAGAGTGCTCTGAACTTGGGAGCAGCCACTGAAGTGTACGGATGCCTGAGGACTTGACAACGTGCCAACAGCATCAAGCTCTTGCCTGGAAAGAGTGGAAAAACAACTAGAAACAAACAAGCAGCAAGCACAAGCCAGGGGACTGCGCTGGAGAATTCAGGCAGCTAGCTGGGACAGGTCTTAGACAGCCACCTGCTTCCTGCCAGGCCCCGCTCACTCTGGCTTGAGCTTTGCAGGCAGTTTATTGGCCTTTCTTCCTCATCCAAGGCAAGGATGTCACCGCTCACACCTGCTACTTCCTTGCTCTGACTTCTTCATTCATAAGGGGGTGGGGATAAGAAAATCGACTTTAGTCGGGTGGTAGCAGAGCCTCAAACCTTTAATTCCAGCACTCAGGAAGCAGAGGCATGTAGGTCTAAATTCAAGGCCAGCCTGGTCTACAGAGGGAGTTCCAGGATAGCCAGAGCTATGTAGAGAAACCATGTCTTGAAAAACAACAACAACAACAAAATTACCAAATAACAACAAAACCAGAAAGAAACAAAATTGACTTATAGATTATTGTGAGAATTGAAAGAGTTGATGGCAGGAGATTTGTAAATTGACACAGGGGGCTGGAGAGATGTCTCAGCATTTAAGAGCATTTGATGTTCTTGCAGAGGACCAGGGTTCAATTCCAGGACCCCAGGGTAGATCTCAATTGCTTGTAACTCTGGTTCCAGGAGAGCAGGTGCCCTCTTCTGGCCTTCTTGGGTACTATGCACACATGTGGTACATGACCATAAAACCTTACACAGAAAATAAAAAAATTTAAAAGTTCTTGCAGGAGTTAGCGCAAGAAGACACATTACTGTCTGGTACACTGCATGCCCCCATGTGTTATTAACTTGCATGCTGACTTTAATTTCTACAGCTAGTCATTTTAATGAATCCATTTATCAAAGGCACTTGGGAAGTCCTCGAAGACTGCCATCAGATGCCTAAAGTACATGAGGAAAAAAAGGTGGTGGGTGCCATTGAGGGAAATCCAACCATTCCTTCAAGGATAAAAGGCTGAGGAAAGGATGGAATGTAATTGTTTTAATAAAATACAACAAACTATTTCACACAGCAAAAGGTAGGAATAATAACAAAATGGACAGATCGCCAATCCAAAGGAAGACAAGACCGTGCCGGTCTCAGTTCTGTGAACCGTCTGCACAGAGGGAGTGTGCCCGACACGTCCACAGGTGCTTTCCAAACTGACTGTTAGGATTCACATCAAAGAGACAAGCAAATGCAGCCGAGGTCGCAGCTCCTCTATTGTGCAAACAGCTGGATATGTGCACCACTGACTGATTTTAAGTCTCTAACAAGCTGTAGAGTTGAGACAACTTTTTCAGCTAGTTACCAATATTCAAGTTTTTCTTTTCTTCCCTGAGATGGCCATCCATAGCCTCCTCCCACCTAGCTACTGGAGAGTTTAAGCCCTGTTCTTTTTGTATATGGCAGAGGACAATCTTTTGTTGGCTATATATTCTCAGTATTAATTGGTTTCTCACTAAGATGTGACCATTTTTCATGAAGTTTAACAAGCAGATTCCAGAATCTCTGTTAAAAAAAAAAAAAAAAGGACCAAGTCTAGACAAGACATATTTGAAAAGATCTGATTTATTTTCCCTTTTTTGTGGATGGGTGTTTTGCCTGCACACATATGCATTCAGTGCTCTCGGAGGAGGGCAGAAGAGCGGGTTGGATCCCTTGGAACTGGGGTTGCAGATGGTTGTGAACTGCCATGTGGGTGCTGGGAACCAAACCCAGGTCCTGTGCAAGAGTATCAGTGCTCTGACCACTGAGCCACCTCTCCAGCCTCACCAGACAATTTTTAAAGTGAGAATATCAAGGGTGGGACTCATCTTGTATATTATACTGAAGTAAACACATGTGGGAATGTATTGGCTTTGAGATAAGATATGGATCAATGATCAGTTGGGAGGTGGTGGCGCATGCCTTTAATCCCAGCTTTTGGGTGGCAGAGACAGGCGGATCTTTGTGAGTTCGAGGCCAGCCTAGTCTACAGAATGAGTTTCAAGACAGTCAGGGCTACATAGAGAAACCCTGTCTCTTGAAAAACAGAAGAAGAAGGAGGAGGAGGAGGAGGAGGAGGAGGAGGAGGAGGAGGAGGAGGAGGAGGAAGAGGAGAAAAAGGAGGAGGGAGAGGAGAAGGAAGAGAAGGAGGAGGAAGGGAGAGGAAGAAGAGAAGGAGAAGGAGGAGGAGAAGAAAGAGAGAAAGAAAATGAAACCGAAGAGCTCAGATGGCTCGTCAGGCCTGTCCCTTTAGTCCAGGAGGTAAACAAGACTATATTCTCCTCCCTGCTGACCCTGTGACTGAGTTCTATCAAATGGCTGAAAGCCATAACTGACACCCCCACCTTGGCCATGATCCATATGTTCCTCCCATACTATACCCCCACCTAGCTAGCTTAATGTCTCCCGAGCATCCTTGCATTGAGATGACTCAGAATCCAAGCAATTATCCTCAGGCCCTGATATGCATGTGAGCCCACATACATGTGAGCATGCTCACAAGACATACGCATCATCCACACTAATAGATGAATTAGGCATAATAAAAATAACATTTAAAACCTTGTGTGTTTTAAATACACTATTAATAAAACGACAACCTACAGAATTGGAGGAAATGTCAGACGAAGGTCTAAGATATGCAATGTATACTTATGAACTCAGCAACAGACAGGCATTCAACCTAATTTTAAAACGAGCATGAGTTTTAAACAGGCACTTCTCCAGAGACATGTGAGTGGCCAGCGATTACACAGAACGGGACCCAATAGTCACTGGCAAGGCCAACCCACAGCAAGACATCGTTATCCATCTAGTACAACTGGGGCTGAGGCTTAGCCTGTAAAATGCTTGCAGCATAAACATGCAGACCCTAGTTCAAATCCAGTGTAGCTTCTATCTGTAATCCCAGCAAGGGGATGAGGTGTGGGTGACAGAGACATGTGAATTCTGGGAGACTGGCTGCCCTCTAGCTGGCCCATGAGCTTCAGGGTCAGTACAGAAGCTGTATCTCAAATGTGAGGTGGAGAGGGTTACAGGGAGACACCCAACAACAAGCCCTGACCTTGACACATGTATCAGCGTGCACACACCCATACATACAGGAATAACTATAAGACGTATACACATATGTGGCTGTTGGGTTGTAAAGTAATGCTCTGGGAAACAGTCCATCAGCCTCTCAAACTGTTACCTGTCCAGTTACCATGTGACCAACAGTCATGCTCTAGGGATATGTCCAAGAGACATAAAAGCACATACCCACCCTAAAACTTGTCATGGATGTTGATGGAGGCATCATTGTTCATGATTGAGTGGAAAAACCCAAGTGACCATCGAACAATAAATGGAAAACTATGGTATATCTAGTCAGCTACCACAGGAAAGAATAGTGAGCTGAGAAGCCATTTTTAAAGGGCTAGGTGCTATATTGCTCCATTTATTTGAAATGTCCAGAATAGGTCATGTTAGGAGGAGAGGTAATGGGGTGTGGTTACTGACAGGCATGGGGTTTCTTTGGGGAAAAGAATTAGAGCTTTTGTCTCATATCCTTGTGAATATACTAAAGCCATTGGGCTGTACACTTTGAAGGGTAAAATTTATGGCTTTTAATTATATCTTAATAAAAAGAATCTTATTCTGATGTTTCCTCAAGTAGGCTTTGATCCAGTTCTATGTCCTGTAGCCTGCACTGAAGCTACAATGGATCTGGACCAGTTTGTTTTGGCAAATTGTTTCCTGCTGGTATATAACACAAAAGAATGACTTCCCCACCCCCCGACCCCCATCACCACACATCCCTCATCTCTCCTGGAAAGGAGGGTGATGACTCTATCCCTGGATCCTGTCACCTTTCTCATCTGCCTCTACCAATGAGACATGACTAAGAACCACTTGGTCCACCCTGGCTGCCACTGTCTTAATGCGCCCCTCCAAATTCAGATGCTGCCACCGCAGGAGGCCTTTGAGAGGATTGGCCAGGAGGCCTGCCTCCCTCCCTCCCTCTCTCTCTCTGTCTCTCTTTCTTTGTGAATGGAGTTAAGAACATTATAAAACAGGCTTCATGTGGCCTCTGCTTGTTTACCTGTCCACAATTTTCGGTGTAAGGATGAACTGCATCCTCGCTGTGGAAGATGGGTCAGCACCAGACAGCCCAAGCACGGGCTGCTGAAATCTTGGGACTTACTGGGATCCACAAGATGCATTTCTTTTCTTTAAAATCTCTTGCTTGTGTTATTTTGTTAGAGCAGAACAGAGCAGGACATTCAGGCTCACATCAGAAAAGTCTTCACTAAAGAAAGATTCTTGTAGGATTCTAGGCACTGAGAAAAATAGGAATAGATTTATGGGATATTTACTGTCAACCCCGAAAGAGGATGGAGCGACTCCTGTTCAACTGACATCAGGTTAAAACTTTGGGATTCCCATCCATACTCAGCGGTCTTCTCAGTTCTTCACTTACTGGGAAGGCCAAGATTAAATTTTACAAAGAGGCATTAATTATACAGGGGGGAGGGGTGGAAAGATTGTAGGAGCCAGAAGACCAGGAAGTCTGACCTGAGACTGCGTCTCCTGGAAATGGAAGTGAAGCTAGTGCCACGACACCTCAACAATATGGCTATCTCAACAAGATCCGAACAGTGACATCACATCACCAACAGACAAGCTAACCCAGAAGAGGGGGAAATCTCACAGGTCCCCACCCCTGGATAAAGAACTACAGACAACTCATGACTGCTGAGAGAGAGAGCGCTAGCCTCTCCCAGGGATGAGCCACCAAACCTGACCACTAAGTGGTAGGTAGACCTTAAGTCATACAGACAAGTAACACTAGATGAAACCAGCAGATTGCATTTATATATTTATGTGCACATGTAACTTTTTACGTAACAGTAATAATTTTTAAAAAGGAGGCCGTGAATTTGAGAGGGAGTGGGGGAGGCATGGGCGGGGTTGGAGGGAGGAGATAAATGATATAGTAACACTTTAATTTTTAAAAATCTCAACAAGAAGAGGAACTAATAGAAATGAGGGTCATAAACTAACCAGACTAAAATGAGTTTCTCACAGAAAGGGGCAGTTGTAGAAAAAAGCAGAAAACTATTAATAATGTAAGCATATTATAGCAAACTCTAAGAAACATGTTTCATTGATTTTGAATATTTATCCCAACTACAATGATTGAGCTGCTCTCTTGACTGGCTCTTTAAGGACTGTTCCCAGGCAATCAAGCAGCCTAATGTTCTAGGTGCGTGATTAACCAACTGATGCATATTTCATTCATTTAATGGCATTTATTACTTGGTGACAAAATTCAGCTTAATTATTAAAATGCCAAATGAATGTTTCATGTCCTGTCTTCTGCATATTTTAACTTGTGTGCTGTGGCTGGCATGTGGAATCTCCCTCACTGGGTCATATGCTAAAGCCCAGGTCTCCAACTGGAGGTATTCTTTTGAGAGGTTTTTAAAACTTTGGGAGGTGGGGCTTGGCTGTGGAAAGGTCACTGAGGGTGGATCCCTCTATGTTACTCTTGGTCACTTCTTACCACATCGTCGGCTTCCTGTGAGAGGACCTCCTCTGCCATATACTCCTACCACCATTAGCTAAAATAAAACCTTCTCTGTGTTACCCATGTCAGGTAAACAACTGACACACTGGGTACATGTGTTACACACACACACACACACACACACACACACACAGCATATTAGCTGATATATGTGTGTGTTTGTGTATATATAAATATAGATATGTATATGCATATATGTATATACACACATATATATGTGTATATACACACATATATATGTATATATACATGTACATGTGCATATATGTATATGTATGTATGTATGCATGTATGTATATGTCTCATACTAAAGGGTGAACTTGAACTGGAGATGTCACTGAACAAGCACCAACAGCTGTTATTATTAGTATTACATGTCCATTTGCATCAGCGACTTGGTGTAAGGGGAGATTCTGATATTAACGTCCTGTTCCCCATTTGGTTCTTGATCTGTCAGTAAAGAAAGCTTGGGCCAATTGCTGGGAGAGGTATAGGCGGGACTTCCGTGTCCCAGGAGGAAAAGGCAGACGCTTGGAAGATGAGGAGGCTTTCTGTCATGCTTTGGAGGAAGAAGAACACAGCAACCACCTGAGGTCTGGGAGCTGGGGCCTGTGGCCTTTGCTATAGGTGGGAGGGCAAGGGTGTTTGGCAGGGGCTGGGTGGGAGTGGCCACTGAAGTTTAGGGCAAGTGGAGAGATGGAGATGATAAATTGGCAAGGGCAAGGTTTTTTAGGCGGGAGACAGTAAGGGCCAGCAATTGTGCCTAGAAGGCAAATTGTAAATTAACAAACTCTGCGTGTGTGTGTGTGTGTGTGTGTGTGTGTGTGTGTGTGTGTGTCTTTTATCAGCGGATTCAAGGGACTTGGGTGGGAGCTGGTAGTGCGGTCACCTCCTGAACAAAGGCAGGTAAAGCAAAAGGGAAAATGGGAGGGGCTAGTAGCACTGCCAGTCCTGGTCAAAGGCGGAATCCTTGACTGAAGCAACTTAAGGAGGGGTCTCATGGTGGGGAAGACTTGGAGGCTAAAGAGGCTGTGAGAGTTCATGGTTTGCTCACGGCTTCGTGGACAGGATTCAGAGTGCCCAGGCTGGGACCAGAAGCAGCTTTTATGCTCAAGACCTAACCCCAGAAGCCTACATGTGTTATCTAGGTCACAGCCCCACAGGTGCCCAGGCAATGCCTCTAGCTGGGAACTAAGGTTCAACTTCACAAACGTGTGATGGCAACATCACGATATTCATGCTACATTACTCAATTGGCCTTTATGAGTTCCTAGCCACCTCGTGATATGAAATGCATTCAGTTCAACGTTAGGGATTCTCATGGCTTGATCTTTAAAGATTTATTTTTATTTAATGGGTATGGGTGCTTTTACCTGCATGTATGTACATCCACCATGTATGTATAGTCCCTGAGAAGGCCAGAAGAGGGCGTTGGATCCCCTGGAACTGGAGTCACTTGTTCATTCCAAGTGCTGGGACTCGAACTTGGGTCCTTTGCAAGAGCAGTAAGTGCTCATCACTTGATCCCCAAATTCTTACAGTTTTTCATCCCAACACGTCAACAGTCTAGTCCAAAGTCTTGATATAGAAAAGGAACTCTTCTCAGTGATAACTAACAATAGGTTACACATACCCAATACCCAGTGACAATGAGCAAACTTTTCCCCTACAAAAAAGAAGAACAGGGGCATAACAAGGGAAGACTAGACCTGAAACAATACCAGACCCCACCAGGAGGTCCTGCAGACTCCCAGTGCTAGCTCCTAACTCATGGTCACAGCCCTGAGTGTGAAGATCAACATGGCCCTGGTTGATCTTGCTGAATCTCCGCAAAAAAAAAAACAAAAAAAAACAAACAAAAAACAACAACAACAAAAAAAAAAAAACAAAAAACAAATCCCCATGAGAATTATTGATATATATTTGTTTGAAAGAGGGAGGGTGAAGAGGGGCTAGTGTGTAAAACATACGCATGTGAAGTTATGAATAGTAATAATAATACTTAAACATTTTAAATTCTGAAGGGAAGAGAGACTCAGCAGGGCAAACACCAGCTTCTGTAGCTACATGTGCAGGGCTCAGGGTAACATCCTGTGAGCTTGACTGAGCTTGGTCTCTTCTGCCTAGCAACCGAGACCTCACCAGGAGCCGTAGAAAGTGCAGACAGTAGGATTCGGCCCCAAGGCTTCTGGGCCTATCATGCACAAGAGTGTATTTGTGAAACGTCTGCTGTCTATATGAGTACTGGCCACAAACCTGTCCCATGGCACCACTGAGTCCTGCCACAGCCATGTCTCTACCTCAGATCTTGAATTCACAGACTCCCTAAAAGCTTCACACGTTTCCAAGCACTTCCCACGGACTCATGCTTTCATGAATAAAGTATGAGCGTCTGTACACACGATAGCATATTGGGTTTTGAAGTATTTTCAAAGGATTGAAGCCAATACACAAAAAGAAGAGATTCAGATATCTAGCCCTTAGCAGGCAGGTAGGGCTGGGGCTGAAACACACTGCTAGAACACTTGCCTAGCATATAGAGGGCTTCGAGTTTGCTCTCCCCAGCAGAGAAAAATATTTTTTTTTAAGGAGGAAAAAAAAAATTAGAGTGTATCTACAAAACTTCATGTTGGCTCTCATGTGCTTCCTGCTCAGGTGGAAAACCCCTCACCCAGTTCTTCAACTCTTCTCTCAGATACCAGATTTCAGTTCTGACTTCAGACTCTGGTGCTGTGTCAGTGTCTGGGCGCCACAATCTCAGAAGCTGACCAATTAACGTCGCCCTGGTCCAGATCTCGTCTAATCTCATATACATTAAGGTTAAAGTGGTTTGTGACGAGATCACCACCAAGAGCAGGCTGGACACACTCAAGAAATGTAGCACACAAGAGCACTGAAGGACAGACACATTACAAGAGCCCTTTCAACAGATGCGGAGAAGGCCTGGGGCAAAGTTCAGCACGCCTTTGCGGTAAGAGCCCGGGAAAGGTAGAACAGCAGGCACTGCCGAGTCATAACGAGGGCTGTATAGGACACACGGAGGCCATTACACACGAATAAAACAATCAAGGCATTCCTCTAGTGGGTTTGGCCTAATGTTGCTTATATTATGTTAATTTAGGTCCCCCAAATTGTTTGTGTCTGCATGTAAGACACTGGGGGACCCTGTCCCCAGTTGGTTCTGATTGGTAAACAAAGTTGCCAGCAGCCAATGGCTGGGCAGAGCAGACAGAGCTGGGACTTTTAAGACTCCGACAGAACAGGTAACATGACATGCTGATCCCTCCACGTGGGAGCAGCCCTGAAACTGGCTTAGACATAAAAATGTCTCCAGCCAAAACTTCAGCTAAAATTAGCCAATAAATCTTGTTGGTTACAGAATCCTTAAAATGCATCATGCCATTTTTTATATGGCATGAATGAAGATTTATTACATTGGTTATTGATCAAATTAACTCATAAAAGAGACAGTTGTCTTTCACCTGCTCAAACAAGGAGCAAAATTTATCCTTTAACTGATCTACACACCTTACCCAAACCATACAACTATCTGTATAGAACTAAACATCTGGTTGTAAGATTCATATATTGCAGAATGGAACACCAAGATGCAATTCTGAGAAGATTCATTCTCGGGGATGCTGGGGTGCCTGCTGTTTCAGCCTGATCTGCTGTTTAGCCTGATCCTCCCTCACCTGATGCTGTTTCCAGAGACTTGCTCCCTGAACAGCCTCAAGAATAGTTGCTGATTCCTGATGACCTCAGTTCATCCAGCCTTTCAGGCGGATTCAGCCAAAATTTCAGACAAGACCTAAACTTTCTAAATATATAGAGACTAGATAAAAAAAATACTAGAGCTAGCTTTCTTAAGTCTAACCAATTTTTCCCATTTTCCTACCCCTCCAACCCCTTAAAAATATTCATCACCCCAATTCAACAGGAAGAAGTCACGAAGAGTCGTCATCCCTAGTCCTTGTTTTTGGGATGTCTGGTTATGGTTAAAGGGAAGGGGGCTGAAAAAAGGGGGATCAAGTAATATTATATAAGAAATTAGATATATGGGGATGAATTACTAAATTTACTCTTAAACAAAACATTTTATAGCCATAATCTTACATTGGTAGAAATCTTTACATTTTGATGCAGAATTGAAGCTATATTTTCTTACATTGGTACAGAATTTATATATATATATATTGATAGAGGCTTAAGATTATTATTGGTATAAATTTTTGTATATTGATACAAAATTTAAAATTAATTTGTTACTCTTAGAGAGGCATGGTGCCTATACAACTCATTTAAGAGCACAAGGCTTCTAATAGCTCCTACTACAAACTGTTTAGGATGATTAAGTAATACAAGTTAAGGGCCAGATAGTAAACTCATGGTAATATTAAGTTCTGATTTAACTCTAATAAAGTGTTTTCAATATTATTCAAATAGACATAACTAAGAGTAGTCAAGATTTAACAGTTCATATACGCTATATATAGTCTTCAAAAGTATCAGAGATCCACAGAATATAACATTTAAAATCATTTCATTATTAATAATTTTTTTGACTAAGAAACATGTCTACTCCTGACAGTACCTCCATCCCACTTCAAAAAAGATATTAAACATCATAACTTCCATATAGAGTTGCTCCAGTTGTGACAAGGTAGCATGGGCAAGAATTTCCCTAATTTATCTACAAACAAAAAATACTGTGTGGAAAGGATACGTGGTGTGAGATAGTCGACACCTTAGCTCTGCCAAGACAGGATAAGCTAGTCCTTCATAATCCCTGCTTCACTTAAGGTCTGTCAGATGGTTCTGAGCCAGATGGCTGAAGACAGACGCTCCAACTTTATGAGAAATATAGGGGACTGTCCAGGCAGTCAGCTGTCTCTATAGATTGTTTAGGTTTTGGAAGCTATATTGTCGTGCTTCCTATATATTCAGGTAATATTTAACTCGTTCTCGGATCTCTGACAGGGTTGAAGACTAGTTATAGGCTCATAATCAAACTTAAGTTTGATTTAACATTTAGGAAGATGATATAGACTTAGATGGTTTTCAGATGGGCAATTCAAGTTAAAATCAATATAATTCAGACACAAAACTGTAAACTAAGTTAGGATAGAATGACAGAGTAATTTATCTAAGTTGCCAAATATGATGGACTGAATGTTATAAATACATATCATACCTTACAATTTACAAAATCATTATAATTATGTTCAACATGTATCTGAGAGAAAAGAGCCTTTTTAAATGGACAAAACGGGGGAAATGTAGCAGGTTTGGTCTAATGCAGCTTATATTATGTCAATTTGGGTCCGCAAAAATTGTTTGTGTGAGAATCTGCACATCCACACATAAGACACTTAGGGCCTCTGCTCTCGTTTGTCCTGATTGGTAAATAAAGTTGCTGGTAGCCAATGGCTGGGCAGGGCAGACAGAGGCGGGACTTTTAGAATCCCCAGGCTAGGGACAGAGGAAGGAGGAAAAAGGAGGAGATCTGCCATGTGAGGAGTAAGAGAAGAAAGATGCCACCTCAGGACAGAGAACATGGCTGCCAGGTAGGAGCCAGGGGTTTGTGGTCTAAGAGGGTTACATGTCTGGGTCCGAGACAGCCAAGATAAAATATAAAATTTACTAAGCAATAACTCAAGAATTTTGGAGGGAGGTAGATTAGCCACATAGAGGTTAAAAAGTGGCCCAGCATTGGAGCTGTTGTAGACACATCAAAATATAAAGGCTGTGTGTGTGTGTGTGTGTGTGTGTGTGTGTGTGTGTTTGTGTGTGCCTTTAATTTGGGAACCCAAACCAATTGGGCATTAGTGAGCAATGTCCTGCTTCTGGGGTCAAATTGGGTAGCTTTAATTAGATAATACTACATATTCCATTTAAATCTGAAACAAGACAAGCGTGGTGTTCACTCTCTCCAGCTTACTCCATTCAGTGTTCAAAATCTCAGAGGAGTAAAACGAGAAAAAGAATTTGAAAATGATAAAAATAGAAAAAGAAAGCAGCCCAACCAACTGTCCCACTTGCAGGTGACTCAATCCTGAAGACTCCACCAGAAGACTCGAGAAGTGATAGGATTTTCAGCAAAATACAAGATAGAAATAAAGCTAAGACACATGGTAACTTTTCTGTATGCCAACAACAAACTTCATTAAAAAAAAAAAAAAAAAAGGATGGAAACTCTATTTGCAAGAGTGTTAAAAAACGAAACACCTAGCCGGGTGGTGGTGGCGCACGCCTTTAATCCCAGCACTTGGGAGGCAGAGGCAGGAGGATTTCTGAGTTCGAGGCCAGCCTGGTCTACAGAGTGAGTTCCAGGACAGCCAGAGCTACACAGAGAAACCCTGTCTCAGAAAAAAAAAAAAGAAAGAAAGAAAAAAAGAAACACCTAGTACTAAACCTAGCTAAGGGGAAACCTTTACAATGAGAGGTGGAAAGATGACTCCCCGTGCACTGCTGGTGGGTATAACATGTGTGTGCTTCCACTGGGAGCTCACTTGGTTGTCTTTCCATCTTGGAATGAGAGACCCCCCACCCCGCATGCTGGATTTCTGAAGAATAAAAATGCTCTCTGTTTTTCCACACTATTTAAGTCTGGGGGTATCATCTTTTGGTGAATAACAGACCCTTACAAGAGGAAGAAAAGAAAAAGAAAAGGTGCCTAGCACAGTTCCTGGTACACCAGCATTGAGGAAGTAGAGTCACTGGTTTGATACCTCCAGGAAACCATCGTGGGGCCTAACGGGAAGCCTATCAGATTAGCTGTTCTGTTTGCCATCCGACATCAGCTGGCTCTCCCCAGACCTCCTGTCTTTCCAGGAAACCCACAGTGATCTCTCTCCGGAGGCTGGTTGTGAAGGGGAAGCATCGAGAACTGTGGTTCTCTCTCTGTCCATTTTTTCCCAGTATCCCTGCATCCTAACACATGGTAGAGGAACCCATGGCCTCCATCACATAGCACAGATGTTAGTTATCTTATTGTGCTAGAAGGTAGCCTCAGAGCCTTCTTCCACACCGCATTCTGGGTGTCCAGGAAATGACGCCCACCCATAGACCAGAGGCCATACAAGGTCCTCAAACAAACAAACAAAACATTGTATTGGTCTATTGCTGTGTATTGTAAAGCTAAATTCTATGCTGGAAGGTCTAGGCTTAAGAGTGACTTCTCCTGTTTATAAGCTTTGTTCCTTGACTTAAAATTATTAGTTAAATAAAATTGGCTACAACCAATTACTGGAGGGATTAGAGGTAGGTGGGTAGGAGTGACCTGGTTGGGGGGAAGGGAGCCCCTATGAGAAGAGAGGACCCATGAGCTCATGGCCAGGAGAAACATCCAGTATCTGGGGCAGACTGCTGGGGAGGTAGCCAGGCCAGCAGTTAGAAGAATAGTTTAGGCGTTACCACCATTCATTGTCATAACCAAATAAAATAACCATAGCCTGACTCTCATTTATTTATAACCAAATCAGAGATGAGCTTAAACTGTCCATACTACAAGAAGTGCTGACTTCCTCATGTAGAGTCCAGACTTCCAAGCTCACCTGGATGCAAGATGTTCTACAGTCAGACTATTAAGAGTACCAGGCAGGACCATTATAAAAGCCCACACTCTATCTCAAGGCTAAGTCTGAAAGTTAGCAGTGACTTCTTAAAGGAAAGTTAATTGATTGAACCTCTTCTCTGAAATGGCTTTTAAAGAACACTCCATCATAAGGCTAGTCAGGGGACAGAATGGAGGAACGGGCAAAGCTCTTCGTGGAGTACCCGGTACTCACTGAATGTTGACTGTCATACCAGTGGTGGTTGCGTGAAAATTAGTGTGTTCAATTCCTCTGTGGTTTGAATATGATGCCTCCTCACTGAAACTCGTGTTGAAGCTTAATTCTTCACTATGGCAGTGTCGGGGTGTAGGGCTAGCGGGAGGTGTCTGGCTCACAGGGGCAGAACCTTCACAAAGGGATCACTGGCTTTCTGTCAGAAATGCTCAAGCCGCTGCTGGAGTGTGGCCCCTTTTCTCTCTTGTCCTTGTCCTGTTTGTCCATTGGCTTTTCTGTCACAAACACAGAAGCCGTCACTACAAGCTGATCAGCTGTCAGACATGCCAAGATGCCTTTGGGCTTTCAGAAGCATGAACCCAAACAAACCCTTTTCTTTAGAAACTAGTCAGTTCCAAGTATTCCGTTATAGCTAGTAATGGGGAAAGACCAATAAAGTTCCTTTGTGGGGTTTCAAAACTACTCAAATAGAGAGAGCTGGTTACCCAAGGACGTAAAGGGATGCGCAACGACTCTTTCTGCCATAGAAGCAATCGCAGGGGCCAAGGCCAACATCACTTAACCCACAACTATTAAACGTCTGTCACAAAATGACTCAAAGCTTCCCTTTGCTCTGGTAAACTCTCCTTAGTATTTGTCAGGCCACGTTTGCAAGAGCATACTCAAATATTGATGGGGGTTAGTTACTTAAGAGATAGAGGGTTAATAAGATATATCAGGAGGTCTCTGTGTAATCAGAAGCAACTTCGTACCCTCCTCTTTTGTACCAAGTAGACTCGCTGTAATAAATTCCTTTCCCCATCTTAACACTTAAGCCATTATCCACAAACACGTCTACAATGGGTTTCGTTATCCATAAACATGTCTACAATGGTTTTCCATCCTATGATTCTTTTAGTAGTTAGTATCTTGGGGAGATATTAAAACTCTCACACTTAATTAAATGTTTGACATGGGAATTCTTAAAAGATAAGATCATATGATTTGAACTCAATTTAAATTCAGCTGAAGGTATTAGCATGGTGAAAGGAAATTATACAAATAAAAAATTTTAAAAAAGAAATTATACAAATGATAAAGGGTTTTTACAGAGCAGCTCTTAGAAAAAACTGGTTATCAGACTTCTGGTCTACATTTTTTTTTTTAAATCACAGATCTGTTTAATTAGTCACTTTGAGACATTTGAGTTAATTCAGGGATTTATTCCATGCTAGACCCTTTTATTGAGCCCTGATTTGGCAGTCAATTCCACTGGGACCTTGAGGAAAAAAAATCAAGTATTAAAAGGTGGGTCATTATGACTAAACCCCAAGCCTTCCCCTATGAATGTGCAGATACCTCAGCTCTGAGAATTAACATAGATATTCAAGCAAGATGAGATTTATATTTTTATGACTTATTTATTATTTTTATGTGAGTGTGTCAGTTTATGTGCAGCATGTGCATGCAGTACCTACAGAGACCAGAAGAGGGCATCAGATCCCCTGGGACTGGAGTTGCAGGTAGTTGTGAGCCACCAGGTGGGTGCTGGGAACCAAGTATAGGTTCTCTACAAGGGCAGCAATCACTCTTAACTGCTGAGACTTCTTTCTACCCCCAAATTGAAGTTCTTATAAAAAGAGTGGCCTAGCTAGCATCCTCTGGGGAATTTGAAACCTTAAAGCTTGGGAAGAATTTGAACAGCCTCCTAGGAAATAAACAACATATTGGTTTTTATGTAGGTGTGCCAGACAGTAAATCAAACTAGCACTTCTCCCTTGAACTCTAAGCAATATCTTCTTCCCCTCCTGGGTACTAGAATATTCCACCTCTTCCCTTGGGGCCCACGGGGATGGTTAACTTTGCCTTTTCCACTTTCCGGACACTAGCTATATTACTATGCACAGCTGTAGGACTCTCCCTTATGCCTAGCATCTCTCATTGCTAGCTGCATCTTGGGCCAACCCAGGGCATGCTGTTCTGTGTGTGCCGGGATTGGGATGTTTGTCAGCAGCCCTGGCCTCTCCCCAACTGAGAGCCACTACTTAAATGGCAGAAACCGACAGCATGGAGAATCAATCCTGCATGGCTGGCTTTCTGGCTAAAAGCACTCAATCATGTTTTAGGTTAATGCTTCAGACAAAGAAGGAGTGGTTAATTTCCCTTTTCAGAATTGAGACGACCGCAATAGCTGTTCACAAATGGAGGCTTCCCTGCTTCTCACATTGAGGATTTCACTCAGTGCCAACCAGAAGCTAGAAAGCTGGGCTGAAACATCCCAGACCTCTGAGAGCTCAACCATGCTCCAAGAAAAAGTATCTCACTAACAGGAATAACACCTGCATAGGGGACCCAGCAGGAGCTGAAGGTGATGCTACAGAGGCAATTTACAATCACAGTTTAGGAGAGACCCACTCCTTCGCCCTGAGAGTCCCAGGCTGGCCTAAAACTCCATACAGAACTGAAGATATCCCTGAACTCTAGATTCTCCTGCCTCTGTCTCCCAAGTGCTGGTGAAGAACGAAAAATTATAAAAATCATTTTTATAAAATATATACATATATAGATGCTTTTTAAGTTCTTTTAGGGACATGGAAACTTTTCTCTGAAACAAGCCAGGCCAGTTTCAGGAACTGGCTGTAAAGAATGAAAGTCATTCAGGTGATAAAAACACAATGACAGGGCTGTGGCTCTACGGCTGGAGCTAGTGAGAAATAGTTAATAGATAGTTGACAGGGTAGGGCAGTGATATGGTAAAACCACATTTTGAGAAGAATGAGTGTACTGAGTAATTTCCATGGCTATTAATCTTTCAGGGTGGGTTTCTCTGGAATGTTTCGCTATTCTTATGTTATGTATCCTTGGCAACCCCTCACCCCCTTCCCACTCCTCTGGTTTGTGGTTTTTCCCTTTAAAACCCTCCTCAGACTGGCGGGCGGGGTCGGACTCTACTCTAGCGGGAGTATGTAGTCAGACCGCTGGCTGCCAGCTCTCTTCCCTAATAAACCTCTGCTGATTGCATCCAGGTATGGTTTATTGTGATTCTTGGGTGGTCGTGATTTCCTGAGACTTGAGGAAGGGTCTCCCGAGTATGGGGGTCTTCACTGGGATTGCAGATGTGAGCCACCACACCTTGTTTTAATAAACATTTCTTTAAAAATAAGAATCACATTATTAAATGACTTCACCTATAAAAACACCAGGCAGCTAGATCTCAGTAGCCATTTGAACTATAGTTAGATACTCATCAACTGTGTAGAGTTGGGGATTGACCGAGCGTTTGAACGGCTACCTTAACCCATCTTAATCTAGGAAGCAGTTTTTAAGGTATGAAGATTACTGAATTCATAAATGTTAAAAAAAAAAAAAAGTGAATTCTGCCATTCTGGGTTTCAGCTGGGCTTACCCTCTAAGAAAAGGGGCCCATGGTTACCAAATCCCATGGTAGCTGCACCACAGCCCTCTAAATACAGACATGTTAGGGACAGCCATGAACAACGTAGAGACTTAAAAACTCAATCACCTTGGACTCCACAAACAGCCTTCATAGGACTATGCTCGACCACCATAACCCAAAGGAGGACAATTATCTTTGATGGTGGTGGGAGATGTTGTTGATGGTAGTGGGAGATGTGTTAGGCTGAGACTGGGACAAAGATCATGGTGTGGGCTGGAAAGAAGGGAGAAAATGTGGGATCACTACAGTACCACATTGTAAAGCCCCTCCTTACCCGGGCTGCGCCAAAACTGAGTTCTGGGTGGCCACCAGCGTCCTCCTGAGCCAAGTACACAAACCAGAACCTTTTATGGAGAAAAGCCAGTTCTTCCCTGACCTGTCACTGTTCCCCTCGCCTAGGACTATGAGAACCATCCACTTTTGGTTTCTCCACAACTTCTCTGCCCCCAGGACTCGGGCCAGTGACTGTCACCAGAGAGTCGCATCAATAAACCTGAGCTTGGTTGCTACCAATTCGGTCTGATCTGGTCACTTCCTGTGGCCCCTGGCCTCTCAGTAGGAGACAGGAATAACTAATTTATGGGAATGAGACTTCTCTCAAGTGTCAAAAGGATTAACCTGGGGCCATCCTACAGAACTAGAACAGAGATGGTGATCTCTGGGCATAGGTTGCCCAGGAAGGTTTGGTTACGCATCTTCCGTCCCCTGCCCCAACACTTCCTGTGCTTAAACCTGCAATTTGAGGACCATCTACTTTTCTGTTAAATGCACCATATTGATTACAATCTTCTTTTTTCTGCCCCCACCCTCACTCCAAAGAAAGAAATCATGTACCTGCTATCTGATACATGCTACATTCTAAAGTAATGACAGACCCTTCAGCAAACCCACAAATCTCACGCTTTAGCTTTTGAGAGGGTAATTTCCAGGAGCTGCAAGGCCAGCCCAGTCATGTCAATCAGCGAAGCTATGACCAAGGTCTGTTCACACCACAGGAATTTAGCCCATCATACGGAATCGAGCAGTATTTACACTACCTTTTAGCCAATTATCATAAAGTCTGATGAGCTGTATAACCCCTCTTACAGCCTTTAAATTTTATGAGGGAGAAGCAAAGGCTCAGCTTTATCATATTCTGTGAAGAAATCCCCCAGAGGGAGGGTCTGGTCCAGCTGCCCAGGCAGGAAGCCTTCAGGGACAGACTGGCAAGTCCCCTGGGCTTCTCAGGTTTACCACTCTGGCCTGGAGGGGACCCTGGGGCACTTTACTTTTTAGGAACTCTCTTCTCTCTCTTTGAGGCTTTTCTCTTGGGACCTTGAAGCCCCCCCCCCCCCCCACACTCCACCATTTGGCAAAGATCAAAGTGTGCTGGCTGAGGCCTCGCCCCCTGGGAAAGCTGTTGAGCAATTCCCACATCAATGTCTTCTCTCCACCCCTTCCTCAACCCTAGGATTAGATAGTGAATGTTCTTTCTTTCACCTTTTTTTGGTTAGTGCAGGGAATGTTTGCCAATGGAAAATATTTATCAAGTAGAGCACTTCATCCTCATAGAGGAGAGTTTATCCACTTAAAGCATTTTAATCAGCATCGTCAGTCTGAATGCATGGCCGGAGCTGACAAGAAGCCTGCTCTGACTAAGTGACAGTCGCTCTGGGCCAGGTAGGTGGGAGGGGTAATTGCTAAGACCCGTGTGGCAGCTGGATAGAAAATCACAATGGCAGAGTATACAGGAATGACCAGCTGCAGCCTGTGGGCTTCAGTGGAAATGGAATAAATTGTTCTCTAAAATATTTATGAAATGCAACATCCGCTGGGCCTGCTTCCCTAAGGAGTCTCCTGGTAGCATGAGGCAGCTGATAGGAAAGAAAGGAGGGAGATGTTTATTTGAAATAATGGCAAATTGTGCACAACGATGCGGTCCTACACTGGCGCCCCCTGGTGGACACACCCTCACAATGCCTCAGACTGTGAATATGATGGATTTTATTCCTGAGTTATGTTGCGTGGTACGGGCAACTTATGGAAGGAGAATTTCCCATAGTCATATGGACAGAAGAGAACATCAGAGAGTCAAGGCATAAGAGGCATTCAGCTAGCTTGACAGTTAGGAGGTAAGGGTAGGTGGTCTTAACTGAAGGGAGCCCTGCGTGGACCCTGGGATCTGAGTCTTACAACCTTAAGCGGTAAATTCTGATAATCTGAATGATCTTGCCCTGATGCCCTGAAGTCACCTCCTCTGGGAGATTTTTTTCATACTTCTCTAAAATGGTCTCAGAGAAACTTCAAAACCTTTCTGAAAAGAAATTTCCCAATCTTTAAAATGGATTCTGGTTAAAAATCAGAAGGAATAAACACGTTGCAGAAGACTTGACACATAATAGATGTTCAGTAAGTACTGCTGTATTAGACAGATTTGCATTACTGTGACAAATACATGAGGGCAAGACAACTTTAAAAAGCGGAAAGGTTTGTTTTTAACTCATAAGGGAAGCTTTAAGTCCAGGACTGAATGAAATAAAAAAAGAAAAAGGAAACAATGTGACTGCTTCTAGGTATAGTGGAAGAGAAAGTTTATTATAGATATGTGGGAAGAACATAGCCAGAGGCAGGGGCATCTGGGAGAGTCCAGAGTGGACAAAACCCTGAGCCGTATGAGGAGAGGGGGAGGGGAATGGGAAAGAGAGAAAGGAGCCAGGCATAGTAGCCAGGCTTAAAAGAGAGTAGACTGAAAGACCAGGCAACCAAAGAGGTTGGAATATATAGGGAAGGGCAGCTGGGGGGCGGGGAGGTGCAAGTGGAGGGAAGCCCAGATCTTCCTGCTGGAAAGTTCAGGGTTGAGGTGTGGTATGCCAGCCAGTAGGGCCTTGTAACAGGTAGGTGATCATAGCCAGCGTCTACTTTGATACGTTAAATAAGCACCTCAGTGATGTGGGTCTGGGTAGATTATAGACGAAATGCATCCAAGGTCAGGATTCAGATCTGTCTGTCTGACTCTGAGTGAGAGATTTCCAGGAAGCAGGCAGGCTGGAGAAATGGCTCAGTGGCCAAGGACACTCAACCGCTCTAACAGAAAGGGTTCAGTTGTCCCAGTTGTCATATCAGGTGACTCACAAATGGCTATGAGTCCAGTTCCAGGAGATCAGATACCTTCTCTGCTCCCCACAGGCACCTGTGTACAAGTGATGCACACAGACCCACACGGAGACACACACATAGAAGTAAATCAATAGATACTTTTGTTTTTAGAGTTACTAGAGCCTCATGGGCTCTCCTGAATCTGACCAGCCCAGAATCTGGTCTTAGCACTGGAGTCTAAAGATAGCTGTCACCTACATACACATCACCACCAGGTCTGCCCCACGACAGTAGCACAAGCCCACACACTGTAGAGAAATGCTCCATCCTCTACAACTCAATTCAATATGCACAAGTAAAGTACCTGTAAATCACAAAGAGGAAGTCTTAGGACTTTTACTTTGGTCCTTAGAGACGCTTGGAATCCAGTTGTTTTCCTGGTGATACTTGGTTTTGATTGTGTTTTCCAGACAAGTGTAACTCTAGCATGGATGGTGGCACAGGAATGAGCCAAAGGAGATTAGAGAGGCCAGACTTTCTCTTTTCCAAGTTTCTCACAATTTTCTTCTTTAGTTCTTATCTGCTCATCCACTCATCTGCTTTAAGGTTTACCAGGTGTCCCTCTAGAGTGAAGCACGACCCTGGCGTCTCCCTGACACAAGATAATTGATAAGGAGAGGCATTTTGCTTTTGCATGGAGATAGTCAGAATTTTAATTCCAAGGTAACAACATGGCGGGTGGGGCCCTGCTAATAGAAACTCACTGGACAGTGAGGTGAAACCTCATATAATTTTATCTAAAATGGGAAAGCTCCTGTTTAATCTCAACAAGGGCGAAGACTCAGGGCCCTGCTTTGCCCTTCCCTATTTGGACCCAACCATCTCCAGCCAACCTTGGCTAGTCCCACTTACACCTGCTTTCAGCCTCGAGGGTTGGTTCTGGGGGATGTGATTACAGCAGCCATATTTGGGGGAACCCCATGCATGCTCTGTGGGAGAAGATCATTTTGTTGAGGCAATGGTCAGGATCCAATTCCCAGGGCACCTTGCATCCAAGTAAGCAATTCAGAAAAGCAGTTTTTTAAAAAGCAATGTTGTGGCATCACAACTTTAAAAGAAAAGAGAGAGTTTGGAGAAACGAGAAGGAAAGCAAGGACTCCAGCCATTCATGCTGGTTTGTTGCTGGCTGCAATGGTGGCGAAGGCACTTCTGGATCAGGCACACAGAAAGCTGTATCCCTGAAGGAGGAGATGAGGCAGAGGTAATGCGAGCTGGCAGTGTTTTCCTGTTTCTGTGAAGCGGCCCTTTATTTTCTTGTCCCAGGCAGGAATCACTGATGCAGACAGAAAGCTAAGTGGCTGAGAGGTTTGGGAGATGAGAGGAGCTTTCTTCCAAACTGAGATAGGACTGGGAGCATCTTCCCTATTATGTACTGATGGTGCTTTTCAGGAAGGAAATCCCACTACTATGCAAATAAAGCACGAGCCTATCAAGCGGATTCCTCTTGCTTGGCTCTCCCAGAGCAGCAGTTGGTACCCATTTTCCAAGTCCAAAAGCTTGATGTCAATAGGATTTGCTTCTGTCCTGCACCATGAGACGTCAAGACAACTTGACTTCAAATACCAGCAGCTGGCTCTGTATGAAGCATTTCTACACTTGATCTTAGTCAAAATTCCAAAAAGCAATCACATACTTTTTTTTTTTTTTTCTGAAGTCTATTCTCCTCTTCCACTTTACAATCTGGGTCTATCGTCATTCTGTATGTTGACTTGTTGTTGTTATTGTTGGAGATAGAGTTCTCACTATGTAATCCTGGCCGGCCTGGAGCTCACTACGTAGACCTGGATGTCCTTGAACTCACAGAGCTCTGCCTGCCTCTGCCTCCCCAGCGTTGGGATCAAAGGCATGCACCGTGCCCAGCTTTGTTCGCTGATTTTCTTAGTAACTTATTTATACTCACTCCTTCACATACCCTAGTCAGTCAAGCCCTCTCTGTGCCAAAGGAAGACTGTAGAATTGAAGTAGCCAAGGACTTAAACATTTAAGAAGAAAGATGTGAAATGACTTTAGACATGACACTAAAGTCATTCACAGTTAGCTACAATCACCACCAACCCCTTGACCTCATCACTATCAACTTTACCTGCCCTGCTCTTTCTACTTACCTTCTCTCTTAGTTAGGGTTTACTGCTGTGAACAGACACCATGACCAAGGTGCTAGTATTCTGTCTAAACTCCACCTCCACAGTTGCCAGGTATGCTCCTCCCCACAGTTACCTGGCAACAGCCAGGTAGGCCTGGCCCACTATAAAAGGGGCTACTTGCCCCCTCCTCTCTCTCTTACCCTCTTACTCTCTCTTACTCTCTTGATCTCTTGCCTCTAGGTCCTCTCTGTCCCCTTCTGTCCCCTCGACCCTCCCCCTTCCCTTCCCCCTCTCTCCACATGGTCATGACCAGCCTCTACTTCTCTTCTTCCTCTCTCTTCTTCCGTCTTCTTCTATCTTCTTCCCCCCACCTTTTCCTAGCTCCTGAATAAACCTCCCCCCACCCCCCGGAACCGTGTGGTCTGGAGTGATCTGTTCAGAGCTGTGCGCAGACGTCTAACGCTGACATCTAACACAAGGCAACTCTTACAAGTACAACATGGTTCTAATATTGGTGGCCACAGGATAGATGAACATGCCAGGAAGAATGAGGGCAGCTAGCCAAAAGCACAAGGTCTTTCTTTCAAGTCCTGTGCGGGTTGCCCCCAAGACGATGCTGCCCATACTAGGGAGGATCAAACAGGTTAAAATAATCTGATCAAGAAAATCCCTCACAGGACTGCCCAGTGGCCTGTTTTAATTGATTTGAGATGAGGTCAAATTGACAACTAAGATTAGCCACACAACATGGTCCTTCTATTTCTAATTGTTGATGTAGTTACATACTATTTTATGCAACAAATGAGCTAATTTACATCATCACAAACACTGCACTGGAGATCCTCTCTCCACATTCTTGCCAACCTACCGTGTGTGTGTGTGTGTGTGTGTGTGTGTGTGTGTGTGTAATGCATAGACATTTCCAAACAACACCCCAAATAAGTCATGAATACTAGCTCATGAATGCTAGTATTATTCATTTTAGACCTTCAGTAAAATAAGAAAATTAACGGAAATCTTTAGTGTTAGAAATGATGAAAAATGATTATTTGTAAATAATATACTCTTAAAGTCCAAGAACTATCCCATGAACATACTATAAACAACAATCATCTATCTAAGACCATGTTAAGATGTAAGTAAGCAAGCACGGGGCTTGACTAGTTGTAAGTGAACATAAATGATATCTTTCAAATAACTTTGAAAAACGAACTAGTTAGCTGAAAATGTCTGAGACCCACTTTCTGCCTCTTCAGAAAACAGGAGTCCTTGCGCATAGCACAACACTATGAACTGGTGAGAAAGACAAGAGGCCTCAGAATTGCAGCCTATGGAGTAGAAAAACCCACAGAAACCAGTTCAGGGGCAGGAAAATGGGATTATATATGAATAACAAAATCTTAGGGGTGCAAGAGGGATGTGTTTACATTAACTTCAGGAGGACTCAGTTTGAGGGACCCCTTGTGTTTTGTGGATTCGTTCACAGTAAAAGTCACAGAGGAGTGCCTCAGCCTGCTTCTTGGTGCCACCTCAGGAGGAGTGACCCACCAAAGCCTGCCTAGCTGCTGAAATAGTAACATTAGAGGTGTATTAGTTACACTGTATCACTGGGATCGATATATCCCATAGAAACAGTGTAAGGGAGGAAGGATTTCCTTTGTGATTTTAGAAGGTTTGGTTCCTGCCTGCCTGCTGGATTTGTGTAGCTTGACACAGGGTGGGAGTACGTGGTAGAGCAATCTTTTTTCCTTGGGAAGCAAGAAGTAGAGAAAGAAAGGGGGTATACAGGAAGGATCCAGGGCAACATAGAACCCCTAAAATCCCACCTCTTATTTCAACATCTTCCAATGATTCTGTTAAGGAATTACTCTTCTCAGTAGGCCAGGAGTGTATAGTGCTAACTCCCAGTCATTTCTCAATCCAGCCAAGTTTACACGCAAAAAATCAGCCATCAGAGAAGGTGTTGCTACGCAGTGTCCCTGTAGCAAGATGGGAGATGGAGACAGAAATCTCCGGAAGCTTATGGGTCAGAGACCCTGGTGTGCATAAAAACAAGCAAGAGACTCTGCCTCACACACGGTGGGAAGTGATCACTGGTACCTAATGTGGCCTCTTACCCTACATTTGTGTGCTGGCAACCACACACCTGCACACATACACACGCACACGCACGCACGCACGCACGCGCACACACACACACACACACACCCATCATAAACATCCTAAAACGATAAAATAGAGAGTACCCATTTAAAAGATAGTTTGAAAAATCCTTAAGATGTTAAACAATTGCAGAAACAATTCGAATGTTTTTCAGCAGGAAGCGGTTTTCTTTAAATGATAGCAGAACGGAGCATACATTGTCACTGAAGAATAGTGAGTGGCAATACTCATGAGCCAAGCGTGACCTACTGGGCAGATCATCTACACTGTAGATCTGGTTCCGTGACTGAGGCAGTGCAGAAACACATACCAATTAGAATAATCCCTTAAAGAACTTTCCAAGGGTGATGAGACTCAGGGCCATGCCTATCTGAATACTGATGAATCCTATCACCAGGCTTGCACACAGTAGGTGTATAATAACCACAGAAGGAAAGAACTGGAAACAATGCTTTTGCTTGGTTTTCTATATTGTTTGACTTATAATAAAGAAAAAAAAAAGACTACAAAACTATATTATCATCCAAGCAGAAAAGCCAATCAACATTCGCCATGGTAAATACCACGACTAGCCCTTTACGCTGTTTGAAATTCATTGAATAACCAACCACACGGCTTCCTATTTCATATCAAGAAGGTTTACTCAGACCTGCCTGGGTTTCCTTTAGAGAGACAGCTACAAAAATAATTGCCTATTACTTCTTTTTGCCACATGAGGTGCAGGGTGGCAATATCCCATTTCAACCCTTCAAATGTCTATCTCAGATGACAATAACCTTCCGAAATGGGGGCAACTAAAACGTCTTTCCCCCATTTCACAATGCTCTTAAAAGGGTTTTTTTTTTTCTTCTCTTCTACTTGCCCTCCAGGCATAGAGTAGATTTACCTTCTGTGTCTCAGAGACACCAGACAGGCTTCCCTGGGAATAACAGCGTTTGAGACAGAATTAAAATGCTGGGATGGACTGACAGCAAGCTCAGAATGTCTATGGGTGAGTGGCGAGACAAGTCATGATTCTCCCTGCTCCAGGCCCTGAAGTGAAGTCTGACACTGGCTTTTCCAGCATCAGGGACACAGTTTCACAGCCTTGTGCTTCACACGATCAAACGTGCAGGAAAAGGAATGCAAAACATCAGTCTCTAGTAGCATTCTACCAATTTTGCTCTGGGTACATTCGAGGACTCATCCTAACTAAGGCATGGAAGTTGGGGGTGAGGAGTCACTAACTGTGCCTACTGTCAACCTCACGTCTGTTAGTCAACCTCAGAGCTGTCAGTCAATTTCACAGCTGTCAATCTCACAGGCTGCCCGAACAGAATCCAGCTTTTAGTCCCACATCCCCACTATAGAGGCTGCAGCAAATACATTTCAAAACAACACAAAAAAACCAAGATGGCGCCAGGTAATGACAGAATTCTGTTACCACTGGAAGAGTAAGTTAGAAGTGTGAAATCTTATTAACTTTACTCTGAAACTGAGAGCCAGCAAGCTCAACGTTAGACCAAGGACTCATAGCATGTGGTGTTTATTGGCTCTGCCCTGAAAAGACTTCTGGATAATCTTATGATCTTCCTCTTAACATGCAGGCCCAGCCCAGGGCCCTCTTGCCCATTGTGTGTGGAAAAATGAGCTCCAGAGAGCATCTCCCTCAAATCCCTCGCAATTCAGCTAACGAAAAAAAAATCTATTCTACGTTCAAACACTGTAACTCTTATGAGCAATGGTTTCATGACACATGTATCTAAATAATTTATTGTATATTTCTTATATTTATTAAATTTTTTCTTTGACAATTTGAATAGGTATTCAATGTAATCTGAATGCTCTTATGCACCCCCCCCCCCCCGTAATATCCTTTTCAACCTGCCAAACTTCTCCTTTCCCTGTGGATTCAAGCCTTTTTGGTTTGTTTTATGACCCACTGAATTTAACCAGAAATGCCAGCGTGACCGTGAGTTCATACTGTTCACTAGAGCCTGCTAAGCTCACCTGTGTCTCCTCACAATATTTCAGACATTTTTCCCAGGAGGGTAAGTGGCTGATGTTGTGGAAACAAAATGATCTACCTGCCAGAAAAAAGCAGAAACCATGCAGCAATAAATGCTGTATCATAGGCATCAGGAGAAACCCCAGGAGGTACCAGTGCTTCCTCTCCATTGTGCAGTCAGAACTACTGTGTAGTCACACCTACTGTGCAGTCAGAACTACTGTGCAGAGTGGACAGAATGGTTCAGTTACTTCAAATGAAATACATCAATATCATTGCTTAGACTACTTCTGCTTCCGATGTCTGGCTAGAGCAAGGCTTGGTGTCCACTGTACAGAACTTTCTACTGGAACCTGTCATGCCCTGACCTGGGGTCAGAGGTCAGGAGCTAGTCCCACACCTGCTTCTCAGCATCTCCTTTTTATAAACCCTAAAGTTCCTTCCAGCTTTAACACTCTTGGAAATTATTACCACGAACCCCCATCAAACCAGGGTTCTGAATTGAGACCTACAAGCCCTGAGTCCAACAGGTGTATTCTGCTGGGGCCACGGCGTCTTTGGAAACCAGTCGATAAATAGGTGAATGAAGTGAACGAGTAGGTTTTCAGAAGAGGAAATGCAAGCAGCGTATATATTGAGATTATATGGATACCGTTCAGTATCTTTAGCCACTTGAGAAAGACTAACTAAAGCTTACATTGAATTGCCACTTCACCACAGTCAGAATGGCTAGCATAACAACAGCAGCAGCAGCAGCAACAATAACAACAAAAACAAACAAAACAAAAAGGGGGGCTGGCAAGATGGCTCAGCAGGTCAAGACACTTGCTGCCCAGACCAATAACCCAGTTCCAATCCCCATGACCTACACGGTAGAAGGAGAGAACAAACTGTCTTCAGACATCCACACCTATGTTCCTGCATAATAAATAAACACATGCAATTTTACAAAAAAAAAAAAAAAAAAAGGACAACTAATGCTGTTATGCATTTGAGGAAAGAGACTTTTATATACTATTGGAAATATGTAAATTTGTGTACCCACTATGAAAACAAGCATGGAAATAAGTATGGGGGGCTTTGCCATGTGCTCTACTCCACCACTCTGGGAACATACCCAGTGGATTTTAAGTCAATGTACCACAGGGATTCTTGCTTATTTACCACAGGGATTCTTGTTTATGTACCACAGGGATTCTTGCTTATGTACCACAGGGATTCTTGCTTATGTACCACAGGGATTCTTGCTTATGTACCACAGGGATTCTTGCTTATGTTGCTATACTGTCCACAAGAGCCAAGCTATGGAAATATCTAAGTGTCCATCACTGGGAGAAAACAATGAGAAAGGATGGTACGCATGTGCAGTGAGGTTTTACTCAGTTGAAGGGAATGCAATTACGTCACTTATGGGAAGCACACGGAACTGGAGCTCTTGTTAAGTAAAATAAGGCAGACAAATACACGCAGTTTTCTTTTACTTGAAGACTTCATCCTAAAACTATAATATGACTTGAAAGTAGAGGGCTGTGTGGGAGCAAGTCGAGATCTGAAGGGAAGCAGGGAGGGACAAGAGAGGGCACTGGGGTGGGGAGATGCTAGACAAATGTTACATACTTTCTACTACATGCGAAATATAGAGAGATGCATAAATAACATGTAAATAGACTGCGAATTGTGTGAAAGCCAAGAAAGGGTAACAGAGCATGAATAGGGGGCTTGGTTGGGCAAAGTCCAAAGAATGATACACATGTATGGAAATATAGTAACAAAAGCAAACTGTTTTCTATGCTAAATGAAATATAAATTTTAAAATATAGTGAGGAATTTCATATGGATAACTAAATATTAAGCTTTTCATTAAAAACAAAAACAGAGGATTCAGAGATACTGTATGATGCTTGGCTGAAGTTGAGGCATGACTGACATATTGGACAGGGTGCAGCAGCTGAATACGGCCACTGTCTCTTCTGTCTACACAGCTCAGGGCCTGTATCAGTTGTCAATGTTCCTGTTCATCTTATTGTTACACAAAACGGAGAGTGGAAACCTTCTTATGTCTATCTTGAAAGCAGGAATGCAAGGCAAATCAGAAGCAAACAGCTGAATGCGCCATAAAAAAAAGAGACAATAATATTCTTCATGTCCACATTAAATGTTTAATATGCAAATAAGCCTGTCTGCAACAAAAGTGTATGACATAAGATGCCATTTATGACAAACCACAAGAAACACTGGTGTAAGGGAAGATTTGTCCATGGAAACTTAATAAACACAGGAAGGATGCTTTCAGTGGGATTTATTCCTCAGAGTAAATAGAGGCTGCAAGCCTGACATAATAGCTTAGGTGAAATATCTCCTCTGCATCCCATATTTTGAGGATGGCAACTTTGTAAAAATGCTTCTCTGGATGTAGCTGTAAATATGTGTCTTGCCACACAGAATAGACCTTTTGTAAGTAGCAATGTCTGGAAACACTGTTGTTCCTCAGCACTGAAACTCTAGTGAAGCACTGAAGAGGACAAGTTGCATGAAAAGATGAATCCTGTGTGACATTCTCCCCTGTAACTTCTGAGAATGCTGCAGAGTGTGTTTGCCTGTAGCTCGAAAGAAGTTTACTAGGCCAAGGAGTGTGCCGGACATAATATCTATGAAACAGATTGTAGCAGGAAGTCATTTCTGTGTAACACGGTGCTTGTGAAACAGACTGCAACTTTTTCTGTGTATGAAGTCTCTCAAGGTGTTTGTTTATTTGTTTAAAGAAGCTTAGTCACCCACTGACTAGCAATTTCATGTTATAAAATAGAGCATGCTTTGGCTGGAGAGATGGCTCAGTGGTTAAGAGAGCTTGCTGTTTTCCAGAGGACCTGAGTTTGACTCCCAGCGCCCACTTGTGATGTCTCACAACCACTGGCAACTTCAACACCAGGAGATCTGACGTCCTCTGCTGGCCTCTACAGGCCCCAGCACTCACAGCATCCGTTCACATAGACACGTGCACATATTCAGAAAAATAAAAATAAATGTTAAGAAGATAGAGCATATTTATATTATGTACTTGCCCTGGACCCACAGGTTCATCCATTATGTTAAGAAGGCATTAGCCAATGCTGACACTCAAACCTGGGAAGATCCTTTTCAATGTGTAAGGGCACAGGCAGCTTTCCAGTCTGGATGGAGCCCCCTCTCTGCAGGTGAGAGCCCACAATGTGTAACGTGAGCACCAGAGAGCTTGGATCACCACTGATGTCAGATGAATCAGTCTTCCACAGACGCCATGATTAAACATCATCTTCTCAGCCATCTCTAAGCTTTTAAAAAAGTTTTAACAAGCCTCATCTGTATGGCTCCAATGTATTCAAATTACCCTACTGCCTACTGAAAGACATTGGGGACATCTCTTAATCCCCGAGCTAAGATTTTAGTAGTCAAAAGTAAAAGTAAATCAAGTTTTGAAGAATTTATTTTGGCCTTCTGAGAACTCTGATAAAGCTTTCTATAGTCTTCAAAGCTTCTGAAGGAAAATTTAATGTTTATCTCATGTTTAAAATTTAAAGACATCAAAGAAAAGAATCTAGATTCTGTTTTGGGAATTTCAACGGGTTTCCTTGAAGTGTCAAGTGATGGGGGGAGGGGAGTTTGTCAGAGGGACAGCATGGCTCTCCCAATCCTCCCTCAGAGAACCTTTGATATTTTAACACTGCAGATAAAATACCACAGCCCCTTTTTGTCAATTTTAAATATTAAATATGAAAAGCCACTTGGAAGTTCAGCTCGTTAGTTTCACCACACTATTTGACGAAAGTCACTTACTGTTTCCCAGATAATATGAATTTACGATTTTGTATCTTTAAACACTATTTTTCCATGTTGGAGATAAAGCCCAGAGCTCTATGTCTGCTGGGCAAGCACTACCCACCTTGCTATGCTCCCAGGTATAAACGGTTCTTGCTGAGTTCAAGCTAAAAGTGAATGCAAACGTGGAATGCCACCTAAAGAAGATGGTGCTGTCCACGAGCACACTTTAAGGTCACGTGGCATGGGAACAATGCCACCTCAACAGAAAATACTCCAGCCGACGTGAGCTGAAATTTAGCATGACATGTTTGTACACGCATGTCTGACTCTAAAGTACAGATCAATTCCAGGTTGATTGGCATTGCTATGCTTTGTCCAAATCACAAAACAACTAACACATGGTATTTACTAAAGAGAGGCTGTGATTTCTTTCTTGGACGGTTCCATGAGTATGAAACATCCGAGGGCATATTAACCCCCTGATATCACCCTTGTTCTTAACAGAAGGGATTCCTTCAGTCCACACAGGAGCACAACAATAATTCCTGAACAGCAAAGCAGTCAGACTTCTACAAACCCTCCGGAGGCTGGCAAAAGCATTCTGATGTTGATTTTGTGAGACAAGGAAAATACAGAGAATTCATTTCACCTATTTAAGGTCACCGTCGCTGTTTGCACCTTATGGTTCATAGAATGTATTCAGATACCTCTTTCTAATCGTAGTCTTTTAGAGTATGGATTGTGACGCCTTTCACCAACAGACTCCCAGCCTGGATTCTGTCATTGCAAAGACAGAGGGGAGCAGAGGTGAAATGTCACAGCTAAACTCCAAGGGATAGGTCAATATTAGGGCAACATCACCTAACCCAGAAAAAACTACTGCTGTTACTCATGCCTGAAACCCACTGGCATGGCAAAGCATGACCTCCTTGCTGGACAGCCTTGAGTCTGAACATGTACCAACTACAGACTAAAAACAGAAACACAGGTCCTAGAAGTCGTCTTCCAAGTGAGGACAGAACTGAGAACCAGAATGGAGACAAAACATATGGATGACTCAGGACTTGAATCCGGGACCTTTTAGGCTCTTAGTGTGTGGGTGGTGAGGGGGCGGTTACAGAGGACAGGGACTCTCTGTGCTCTTTCAATCAAGGCAGGCAGTGAGAGCCAAGCAGCTCTTCCCTCTTCCCTGGCCTCCTGAATGCCACAGACACGGTGACCAGGAGCCATGGCTGCTCTCTCCTAGCTAATACATTCTGGTGCCATGACTGAAAGACTGGGAGTGTTTCATGGGACAGGAGCTCAAGCCACCTGTGAGGTTCCAGTTCCAGATGGAAGGTGATGGGAAAGAGCCAGGGGTCGTGACATTAGCCATTCTCTTAAGCTTGCCAATAAAAGGAAGAAATAGTTTCTGGTTCAATTTGGTTTTCAGAGAATTGGGGTGAGTAGAGGGGAGAACACGTATTTTAAGTACATCAGTTGGGGACAGATCACACACACAGACACACAGACACACACAAACACACACACAGACACACACACACATAGACACACACACAGACACACACAGACACACACAGACACACACAGACACACACACAGACACACACACACACACACACACACACACACACACACACACACACACACACACACATGAGCTGGAGGGATAGATATAAAGACACATGGGCCCCAGACCTCCGAGGCTGATCTCACCTTGAATGAATGGCTCCATTCACCTTCACTATGTGATCTTTCTCTGAGGCTTGTTGAAAATTTTTGACAATGGAACAGAACCAAGACACCACTGAAATATGTTGGTGCTGTAATCTGGATTTTTTTTTTTTTTGGTTTTTTGAGACAGGGTTTCTCTGTGCAGCCCTGGTTGTCCTGGAACTCACTTTGTAGACCAGGCTGGCCTGGAATTCAGAAATCTGCCTGCCTCTGCCTCCCAAGTGCTGGGACTAAAGGCGTGTGCCACCACTGCCCGGCTGGATTTTTTTTAAAGACAACACTGTCACTCTCAAGCAGAGATCTCCAGGAGAACCCCCACGAAGTAAATTTCCTTCCCATTCTTCTTCACGTCCTTCTCTCTCTAGTCCTTTCTCTCTGTTCTTCCCTTGCCTCTCCCAGAGTCCCCTTGGCCTCTAATGTTGCAGTGATACTCACTTAGATTAACAGCACAATACAAGCCTGGCACCCCTTTAATTCCAGCACTTGACAGGCAGAGAGAAGCAGGTGGGTCTCTGAGTTTGAGGCCACCCTTGTCTGCAGAGATTGCTCCAGGACAGCCAAGACTACACAGAGAAACCCTGTCTCGAAAATCCTCCCCCAGACAAAACACCAACACCAAAGAACACAACACAGGTGTTCTGGCATCTGTTCATCTCGGGAACTCTACCTTCCATGGATCATTTGCTTTCTGGTGTGGTTCCTGGCCTAGGACAACATACCACACCATTGCTGCTCTAGATGCCCTCCCTCTCCTCCATCCTCCACCTCTACCCTACTGCACTCCTCGGGGCCTAGGCCACCAGCTCTGTCTTCTTGTCCACTCGGTTTCTGACAGGATGACTCCGAACAAAGATTTGCTTCTTTTCTTCCTTGAAGCTGCTTCCATCATAAATATGTGAGACAAAAACTTAGACTAGGTAGGGTTTAAGGTTGGGGTGTGTCAGCACTGTGGGGGAAGAGGTAGGACAGTACAGATCTACTGTGTCCCAGCCACAACCTGAGGAACTGAGAGATTAGATGTCTTTAGTCTTTTAGGGGTTTGACTTAGGTCAAACTCTGGGTTTCTGGCTTCAAAGTAAAAACGAATATCAGCACCATCCAGAGTGAAGGGTATTTAGAGATATTTTAATATAGACTTAAAAGCTAAGTGTAAGAGAAAGAGAATGCTCAGAAATACATATCCCAGAGCATGGGTGTGGGCTTCCCGAAGAGTCACCCTGCAAGCCAGCACATGGGTGGATATTATGTTAAGTGAAACAAGCCAGTCACAGAGAGACAAGGACAGCACAATTCCACTTAAATGGGGTTTCTAAAGAACTCAAACTTATAAAGACATATAAAGACAGAATGGAGCTGTGACAGAGGGAAGCTATCGTTTAAAGAATATAGAGTTTCATTTTTTCAGACCACAATAGTTCCAGTAGGGTTGGGGATTTAACTCAGCGGTAGAGCACTTGCCTAACAAGTGCAAGGCCCTGGGTTCGGTCCTCAGCTCAAAAACAAACAAACAAACAAACAAACAAATAGTTCCCGAGATGGACAGTGTGGATAAACACACATATGTATTTGTGTGTGGGCACACATGTGCCATGGCACATGTACAGAGACTAGAGGACAACCTGATGTCAGTCCTCATCTTCCTTCTTGTTTGAGACAAAGTTACAAAGGACACGTGATGAAGGATCCTCTGCTAACAACACGCATGTACTGGTCTGCCTTACGTTGTGTAGCTGAGCTCTGTTTGTCGGGATTCCATACAGAGAAACAAGCCAAAACTTCTTTCTAGTGGTGTGCCTTGGTTTCTTGCAGATTCCACAGACTCAGGATGACGGACAGAGTAATGTCAGCTGAGACAAGAGGTGTGCTGAGGCAAGGCATGTGGAGGACACGTGACGTTTGCAGGGTCTAAATAGAGAGACACAACCAAGAACTTCTCCTGGAGTCCCTCCTGGTCCCTCCTGTGGACTCAAGCTGAGGCTGAGGCCTGGCTGTCCCTGCTAGGTCATGCCACCACTGTTGCTAACCTGACTCTACCAAACTGGACTGCTGGTGTGTCCCTGATACGTTGCGAGCAGATCAAGCTGCTGCTGCCTGCCTGCTGACCTGTGATCTGAATTGCTGATTTCCAGACAACACAGTTAGGAGTTGCTCCAAAGAACCTTTTTAAACAGGTCCACTTCACCCATAGTCTTTTTTTCCCACTACCTCTGGTGGGTTGTGGGCTAAAGGGGAGGTTAACGTGTTTAAGAACCATCATTAAAAATAGGATTTTAAAAAATTAAAGTTACAAAATCCAATTATGGACTTACTTACCTACAGATTTTTTTTTCTGGGTCTATTCGATTTGCAGCAGGTTAACCTATGTGTCTTGCTTTGATTTTTCTGACAGTGTCTGTGATTCTGAGCTTGAACCTTGACAATCCTTCCTCTCCCGTTGCCAGAATGATCTCTTTAGAACACAAATCACCTTTCAAAACCCCTGGCCTCGGGCTCCACAGCAAGTTCTCAACAAGATCTTTTTTTAGGGCTCTCATCAAACCAATTTTCAGCTTCACATTCCAGTTCCCCCATCATCCAAAGCTCCTATAATACCAACTTCTTTTGGTCCTTTCAACATATCATACAAGGCTTTTGCATTTGATGGGTCTCTCTCTCTCTCTCTCTCTCTCTCTCTCTCTCTCTCTCTCTCTCTCTCTCTCTCTCAATGCTATCTTCTGACAGTGTCTCTGACCTCACTGGGATCTGATTCTGAACAGAATAAAACATTAATTGACAGCTTCATTGTCAGTGACTGTGAAGTTTGCCTCAACTCCAAAACACCCTTCTATTCCAAACTGCCCCTTCAGTCGCTGCCCCAAGGCGCTGACAAACTATAGGAATGTGCACACTCAGACTGGCAGCCTGGCTTTACCTTCAGTACTGTGGAAGGTCTGTACATCAGGCCCAAGCTTCTCTATGCAACCAGGACAGAGCCTGGGAAAGCAATGGCCCCACCCTTGGGGGCGGGGTCGTGGCAGTACTCATGTTAGAAATGTTCTTTAGTTTTATTACACCCCAATGGATGCGCCCAGGCTGGGCTGGGAGCCCATATGGAACTGTCCTGGCTTTCTTCATTTGTGCACCTGTGTTATCTGACACAGAGGACTAAATGTGACAGACTTAGATGCCACAGCTGCTCTAAATGGAAAGACTGGCCCAGAAATGCTGCACTTGACCACTGGTCACCACTGCCTCTCTGCCTCTTAGATTCTCTCTGATTCAGGTTCCATCGCTGTCCACCTTCTGCAGTTAGAGGCTGACTGGAAGGAAGGAAAGGCTGGGGAGACGGCTCAGTGCTTAAGAACATCTGCGGCTCTCACACAGGACCTAGGTTGCATTCCCAGCACCTACCTGGCAGCTTACAGCTGTCTAACTCCAGTTCCAGAGAATACTCCACCCTCTTCTGTTCTTGGCAGTCACTAGGCACATATATGGCCCACAAGTATGCATGCAAGTAAAATCACTTGTACACATAGAAATGATATATACATTATTTTTCTTTAAATAAAATGCATTATTTAGAATGTTCTTCCCAGTGCCCCACCCTCTTCTCACCCATAGAGACCAACTGTCTTCTCTTAAACTTCGACTTCTCCATCTTGCTCCTCATTCTTGCTGCACCTTTCGGTGCTGTTTACAAGTGTCCTATACACAGCCTGACAATGGCCTCAAAGATAATGTAACCACTGAGCTTAAAAACAAATAACTGGGGGCTGGAGAGATGGCTCAGTGGTTAAAAGCACTGACTGCTCTGCCAGAGGTCCTGAGTTCAATTCCCAACAACCACATGATGGCTCACAACCATCTGTAATGGGATCTGATGCCCTTTTCTAAATGTATCTGAAGACAGCTACAGTATGTGTATATATGTACATATATATATATACACACATATATATAATATATAAATATGTGTACACATATATTATATATGTAATATATATTACAAATATATATGTACATATAAACAAATAAGTAGCTGGAATTTCCAGGAGCATATTAAAATGTCCCATGGTTAGCATTTTTAACAAAGAGGTTTCAGGCTCTGAAGAGAGTGACAGGCCTATTGTTTCATATCTTTAACTAACACAGACCCCCTATCAAAGCATGTCCTCAATAAATTCCAAGCACAGGAGTCTCATAAAACTTGATCAAAACAGTTAAGACCTAGATGAACTTTATGAGTGCACACACACATGCACACTGAAATTACTTAATTTGAGTGATTTACTACCCAGTGAATTTTCCCCAAGTACCATCAGGGCTGCAATAAAATATTTCGGCACAAAGCATATTTCGAGATTTATGGTGCTCTTACGCACCTCCGTGCTGTTAATGTCTCTCCTGCACTTTATTTACCACTTGGGAAATACTGGCTGCAGTCTGTTCACTGCATCGAAACCCCAACGTGCCCGTGACTGGAACCCTCACTAGAAAGAGTATAGAAATTAGTGATTATAAAACTCCATACTCATCACCAGTGACTGTGCAGCCACACCCACCCCAATCCAAGAGACACAAAGAAACTCTCCTGGAGCCTCATATGAATTTTGTTTGAGCCAAAGAACAATGCTAGGTACCCCAGGGTAGCCCATGACTTCCAGAGGACTAGAGAGTCATGTCTAGCTCCCACCTGACTCTGGATAGTGTCTTGGACCCAGCAGCTCAATGTCCGTTTCCAGGCACGTCACTTTTACTATAGTCTGTCTTCCTTTATGAACCTTGCAGAAGAACTTCCTGTGATCATGGGTATTCACTGTAGCTGCCAGAGGGGGGCCACCTTTGTTAGGACTCAGGGAGACAAGCTTTAGAATCTGCTTTCATAATCAGGTCTGCTGAACAACTGTTTCAACTTTGATTTTTTTTTTTAAATAATCTTTTTGAGTCAGGGTGCCAGGGAGGCCCCGGTTTAAACAATTCTTGAAAATCCCATTGCCAATGATGGAGTATCGAAGCCACCAAGAACTGACATTCTTTCAGGCATTTTTCTGTCACTTTGGATGCCTGCTGTCAGACAAAAAGACACCCTCAAACTCAACCTAGGTGTCTTGGATAACCAAGGAGGCTAAAGATGGAGACACTTCAGACAACAAAGTAATACGAGAGTCTGATCAGCAGACCTGGACACTTTACCCAAAAACACTGTCCACAAACTCCTGGGTGTTACCTGCCACAAGGCCACGAGACAGCATCAGGTGACAAGGTTGTTCCTTCTGAATGGCTCCATACATTAAGGTGGCAGGTGACATGGCTGCTTACATGAACACTGTTTCTGATGGCTGTCCTGCAATCAGAGCCTATGTTAGAAGGCCAACAACTGGTATCTTCTCAAGGTGAATCACTGGAATGGGATTGCCCGGGGTTGCAATGGAAGCTTACATCACTGCCAAAATCCACTGCAGTGACATCACACTTCACAGTAAATGGGAGTCTAGTCCTATTTGGAGTACCAGAGATACCCACAAAGCAGCTCTTTGGTGACAGAGTGCCAGAACATTGGCATTGGACAACCCCTAGGATTTGGAAAAGCCAGCACAGTCTGGCACACACAGGAGAAGGGCCTGCGATTCACAGAGTGTGCATTAGAATACACGGCCCAGAACATCTGCATTCTGCCCAGTTCAGCCAGTACATCACCACAAGCTAGCACACTGTTGCTCAGACCTGTGCCTTCCAGTGTGGCCTCCTGAACTTTGTGGAGGTCACCGCCAAGGCCACAGCTGGGCCATATGACTTCTGATGCTTCCAAGCCAGCATCCTAACGCAGGGTTCCCCATAGTCATACAGCATGTGGGCCTCAGATTCCAAACTGCTTGGGTTTGAATCCGGCTTTGCTAAGTGCTAGTTTAGAAAAGGAAGGAGCATGCTTCAGCCCTTTCTGCCTTGGTTTTTGCTAGTAGGCTGAAATTAGGTTCATAGGTCAGGGTTGAGTTAATATGTGAAAATCTCTCAGTTAAAAGTTTATGCAAGAGGCAGAGGCAGGTGGATTTCTGAGTTCGAGGCCAGCCTGGTCTACAGAGTGAGTTCCAGGATAGCCAGGGCTACACAGAGAAACCCTGTCTCGGAAAAAAAAAAAAGTCTATGCAAAGTTACTGGCATCTATGTGCAGTCTGCTAATATCTGCGAATACCTACATCACCTCTGTCTACTACAGTCGAGTAGAACACAGATGTATTCCACACAAACTCATCTCTCAGAGTTTCAGAGCCTGAATGCCCAAGATAGAGGAACTGGCAGAGTCGGGTCCTAGAGAAGTCAGCCTTGCTGGCATCTCACTGTACCCCAGCATAGCTCAGGGAAGCCAGAGCTCTGGCACCTTTTCATCTTCCACTAATTTCACCATAGGGTTACCCCCTTTTGACATCACAGAACATAATATGCCACCACACTATGAGGTAGGACTTCAACATACACATTTTATCGCAGTGTATACCCAACCAGCCGTCATAACAGAAGAAAGCAAAACCACTTTCAAATGGTTTAGCACTGAAGAAACTTTTCAGTCTATAGGAAGGGTTATACTTAAGGGCTACCTCCACTGGGAGGCAAATTACATACATATGCATAAATAAATTATATATATACATCTATACACATGTATATATACAAATAAATCACATATACACACAATGTATTAAAACATACACACAAATTATATATGCACATCCTACACACATGTATATATACATACAAAGTATATGAACACATGTATTAAGACATACACATATATTATGTATATGTATCTATACACACACACACACACACACACACACAAAGACTATATACACATGCATTAAAACACACACACACAGGTCTCACTACTCTTTTTTTCTGATTTGAAGTTGAAACCTAGGGCCTCTTGCAAGCATGATAAATATCAGTGAGTAATTCTCCCATAACACTATGCGTTCACTACAAGTGAAAGTAGTTAAAAACAAAGAAAAGAGGGATATCTATCTATCTATCTATCTATCTATCTATCTATCTATCTATCTATCTATCTATCTATCTGCATATCTATCTATCTATCTATCTATCTATCTATCTATCTATCTACCTACCTATCTATCTATCTATCTATCTATCTATCTATCTATCTATCTATCTATCTATGCCATTAAAAGAGGAAGAGATCAGTGAAGTTAGTCAACAGACAGGAATATGTTAGCAGTGGTCTGCCTTTGACATTCCTAGCTTCTGAAGACAACTCCACAAAGGTTCTCAAGTATGGATTCCTATCCTAGCTGTTTGCAAGTACCAACGAAGGTGGTGTTATCCTACCTGGGCTTGAGGCCTCAGCGGAGTGTAGTGTCCCAGGGCTAAGCACCTCCAGTTACAGGACTCAGCTGTATCTCTCTACCTCCATCTCTCCCCTGAGCTTCAAGTCTCTTCCACTCACTATGCATTTGAAAGTCTAATGGACGGTTGCCATCTAATTGACAGTTCCAGTGGGAACTGGGACTCCTCGGCCCCCAAACACAGTCCTTAACCTGCCTACTCCTCACTAAGCACCCCAGTCTGATTCATCATCACGACCTGCCCGTGTTACTGCAATGGCCCTGCTAAGTGGCTACAGTCAACCCAGATGCCTCTACCAACTACCATATTAATTAATTCAAGATTTTCTTTCTCATAGTCTCTGCTCAAAGATTTCTCCTAGCTTCAATTTTACTCAGAGTGAGGCCTAAGCATGTAGCCATGGCCCCCAAGCCCTAGGCTATATTCCCCTGCAGCCCATCTCTGGCTACTCTAACCTGGTCTCACACCCATGGCCACACTGGCCTGAGTGATACTCCCAGAATGCATTGAGCTTCCTTAGTGTGTTGATTGCCTTAACTGTCAGTGTATATCCTCCAGAAACAAGCTCTGTCAACTTCGTTATCATTTCCAAATCTTTGCTAAATCTAACCTTTTACCCAATTTTAATTTCCAGCTTACTACAAGTTCTGATTTCTTACTGTTTTTTCAATTCTTCATTATTTATCACCCATTTTCTTATATGTGCTTGTATCTTCTAGAACTAAGCTCTAGAAAGACAGAACATTTTCCCTCCCTGCGTTGTGTCTCAAGAATCTAAACAAGGCCCTGACACAGAGTATGTTTCCAGGAAACATTCGCTGGACTTCAGTGTGCTGAGAGCCAATTATAAGTCACTTATAGAGGATTAGATGGCTCATGCCATCCAGGGATGGTTGGAGGACCTAGGATGAGCTCAACACACTTTAACCGTAAGACTGCATCCCAGGTTTGCCAGCACCTACGTTATACTGCACATAAGTAGTAAGTACATTCTGTATAGACTTCTCCACAGCATTTACTACTACCCGCAGTAGTCTAGCTGGGATCAGAACCCAGAGTAGGCAGAGACTTTGGAGACCTTATGCTGAACATTCCAGTGTGGGCTGGGTTGAAATTAGGTGCCAAGATGTCTTCAAGGAAGAAAGGATGGAGATAGGGGGTGGGGGGGGGGGAAGGAAGAGGAAGTGGGAGGAAGAGGGGGAGGTAGATTTGATTGTAAAGTCTGGGTCTTAGCAGAATTTCCCTTCAGGTTAAGACCACTGGGAGCCACATACATCTGCATCTTCCTTGGAGATTATTAAAATCTGGGAAAATGTCCCCATCACAGCTCCCCAGGGAGGAAAGCCCAAGGGAGAAATAAAGAAACATTTCAGTTAACCAACATGATCAGAGACAAAGGTGGGCTGGAAAAACTGAAGCCAACCTTGTAATCGATTGTGATTTAATCACTTTACTGAAGATACTCACGAAGTACAAACTGTGTCTCCGGAGCATCGGAACGGAAAGCAAAAGAGAGTTGTCCTGATTTTCTATCATGAGCAAAAATGTTCAAGAGAAGTTTTCAGGTTAAAAACACAAGCCACATGTTTTTGTAAAAGTTCCACACATACCAGAAATTTCAAAATATCTTTGAAAGCAATTTCATTTTACTGGAAAACACATTAAAATCATTCATATGAATAATATTATGATAGTGCCAGCCCTGGCAACTGGGTAATATTTATTCTGTTTTGATCCATTAATCGCACACATAAACCTCAAAACCACTAACATTCTGTTGCACACCAACAGGAAGGATCATTCCCCAAAGCCAATCCTTTGGGATAAAGACTGACAAGACTCTGACACAGCCTGGGTGTGTCAGTATGAAGCAGTCAACGTTTGGGGCCAGCAAGTTGGCTAAGCAGCTTGAGGCCAAGCCTAATGATGTGAGTTCAATCCCCAGGACCCATATGATAGAAGGAGAGAACTGACTCTTGCAAGTTGTCCTCTGATCTCCACACATATGACCTCTCTCCCATAACAAACAAACAAGACAGCTTTCTACAGATGCATGTCAAACCCACCCATATTGGTGTTTCTTCATGAGGCAGACTCAGGGTCTCAGCCCCACAGGTGTCAGTGGTACAGGCCACTCCTTGCCACTCACTATGCTGCTGGCTCTTGAAGACAATCATCTGATCTTGTCACCTGAATAAATGTGGTCACATCAGCAGGCACTTGTCACCACTAGGGCCAGACAGGGATACACGGTGCTAAGGAAACAGAGCATGCTGCTGTGACTTCCCGGAACTGCCTCTGCTCAGTTTATTGGTCCCTTTCCACCTCAAAAGAGAGACACGGGGACTAAGTTGGTCTAGGCATGTTAAATGGTAAAAGAGAACAAGACTGCCTCACCTACTGCAGGAAAGGTAGGTGACTTTGCAGAGAACACAGAGCTGTATACACATAAACCAAGTGGAAATGAATGAAGCTGCTCCTCAGGTGAATTCTGAGGATCTAGAGGGGTTGTTCGTGTATTAAAGAGAACAGGAGGCCTAGACAGATGCCACTGATGCCTATAAAGTCTAATTCCTTGGGAAACTGCATATGTTACTTTCCTAGACAACACGAGCTAAATATCTCAGGTTTGGCTAGCATGGGGCCCCAACTTATTTCCTTTGAGTGAACTACAGCTTTGCCCTTGCTCCTTCAGCCTTTGTGAGGACATCTGTCTTGTTTTGTTTCGATAATCCCTGTGCTGGGAATAAAAACAAACACTGAGCTTCTGTCTGTGTTGGTGCCCCCTTTAGATGTACTGAGGTGACAAGGCTAACTGGACTGCAGGCTTCATGATGCTTCTGACTGTGCAAGCTGAGATCAGTGAGCCATTCAGAAGAGCTATGAGGAGCTGGCCTTTGAGGGATTCCTTTCCTCTGCCACACTAAAGACAGACATAAAGGGTTTACAGAGAAATAATAAAAAACCATTTAAAACACAAAAATAAAAAACAAAACAACAACATCAAAAAATAAAAATAATCACCTTTCTTTGATTTGGGAGTGGGGATGGTGGTTGAGACACACTCACTGTGTAGCCAAGGCTCTCCTACAGCTCACTCTGTAGACCAAGTTAGCCTCGAACTTACAGAGATCCCCCTGCCTCTGCCTCCCAAGTGCTGGGATTAATGGTGTACATGATCACTGTCCTCCTTAATTTATTTTGTTTTGTTTCAAAGAAAATTCTTTTGGAAACCAACCTAAGATAGTAGGTGATCAAGCAAACTTAGAGCTGAACAAGTTTTCTCTTGAATGTGTTACTGAACACACTTTGTCTTCTGAACTTGAGATAAATCCCATCCACACTCAACGTCTACATAGTGGAAGTGACTTGAGAACACAGCAACTGTCACTAGTCTTTCAGAGAGTTTATTTATAATCTATCCACAAAACTTCCAAGTCTGGGGAAAATTTTCTACAGCTACTTTAAGATAAAAGGGATTCACTTTGCTAAAGAGTTAACAGAGAAATAAACTGGAAGTCTAGAAAAATCTTCAGGATTTTATTTAAAACGTATGGAGTAACACTGTAATATAAATATATGTTCAGATTTTCCCTGATAATGAAAAAAAAATCATCCAAATTTTAAAGTTTGGCATGCACGCATACACGTGTGTGTGTGTGTGTGTGTGTGTGTGTGTGTGTGTCTTGGTGTGTGTGTATATGCACACATATCTGTATACCATACATGCCCACCTGCCAACTTGTCAGAGGCAAGTCCTCAGCTGAGGGTTCTTCTTCCCAAGTGATTCTATAAGAAGTAAGAGTGTACAACCTCTGAAACGTAAAGTAATGCATTTCTTTTGTTTACAAGTTAATTAGCTTAAGGTATTTTGTTATAGGTGCTTCAGTGGACTGAGAAAGCCAAGCCATGGGAGTAGCACCGGGTGCCTCTGGGCAGGAGAAGAGAACAGAGGCCTCCATGATGGGGACTCTGAGATGAGAAAGGTTGACATCCTACCAAGCAGCAGGAAGAGCAGGAGCTGGTACCCTCGCTCCCATCACCACGCCACAAAGGCCTCTTTGAAGCCAAGCGCTACAGGAGGAGGGGCCAGGAAGAAGGGGCAAGCCAAGCTTCCCCATGGGGCAATGGCATATTCAGGGGCTTGGAAATCTGCATCGAAATGACAGGAACATGTCAAAGTCATTGAATAGTTCCCCAAAGGAAATATTTTCAACTTGCCAATCACTGAGCTCCCTTGAAGGGGAAAAGTCTCATTGCCATCAACAGAAATGACCGGTGACCAAGGTAAGTTCAGTTACAGGAAATTCTACTTCTTTTTCATGCTTCTGTTGGGACTTGTCCATTTCTAATCCATTCAATACACATAAAGAATATGCAACTAACTGCTTGTGGCTGGTGATCTCAGTGCCAACACCACCCTGCCTTGGGGACAGCTGTAATGCTTCCATAAAGTAGATTTAAATATGGGTGATATTTAAACGAGGTGTTTCGATGACATTAAAAGAAACAAGCCAACCCCTGTTTCAATGACAACAAAAAATTATCTATATCATCTATATCTATATCTATATCTATATCTATATCTATATCTATATCTATATCTATATCTATATATCTGAGGCCATGGACATCTGACCCCGTGTTTCCAGGCTGTAGCCGTTTGCTGAATGCTCAGGAGTAAAAGACTCCTTTCTATTAGTGCAATTTATTGTATCAAGCCTAGGCAATCATTAGTGAGATCAATACATCCAACAATCAACAAAAAACACCAGAGATACCACTAATGCAGCGCGTGCCCGGCTTACGCAGAGCATAGACGACCCCTTTGTTACCATCTAAAGCGATGTGCCGAGTGGGAGCATGTGCTGTCTAGTGGCCACTACAATAGAGTGAGCCTATTTTCCTCTCTATTTGTGTGTAGAAAAGCTTCAAATGGAAAATGACTGTAATTATGGAAGGAGGGACAATTCCACCTCCCCTGGGGACAAATGAAATCAAACCCTTTTCTTTATAATCACCCATAAATATTTATGTTTCTCTGCCCATTAGCCCACACATTCCAAAAATGAGAGTTCCCCGCCCCCACTACACACAGTACATCTCTCAATTATTTAAAGAATGAATGCAGACCCAAGGTTTTCTGTATTCAGATAATATAAACTTTAGGTTTGCAACACACAGCTAAGGTTGAATTCTGGTCTTAAGTTGTTTTCAGATTGAAATTTTCTAAAACAGAATGGAATGGTGATATATTGCAAGTCTCAAAAATATAATTCCGAAACCTGGCTTATACATATAAGACTCAAATACTTACATTCAAGCTATCTCTTTGATTAATGAACGTGTTACTGGCCAATACTGTAACTGAGGCGTGAAGAGTCTGAGTGGTTGTCAGCAAGGAGCCCATGTGGGGGTTGGGGGGTGAAACGGTCTGAGGGGGGGGATGGGAGAGGGACTTCAACTCAGAGGCTGGAAAATTGCTCAGAAGGCAAAGGCATTTTGTACGGACTGCAAGGAGTTAATTCTTGCAGAACATAAATCTCTGGGAATTTAATTTTCACAAAATCCTGGACATAAATAATTACCACTTGCCTCACTGGGACAAAGGAACCAGCCATTCAATTTATACCAGTCAGTTTCTATAATACTATGAAGGGGAAATCCTTGTCTCACGTCAGCTTATGTGGGTGTTAGGTGAAAAGTCTGAGCCTCGCTGAAAGGCAAATTAAAGTCTCTAGTCAATAGAGAGCAAGGGATTCATTAGGCAAATTGAGGGCAATTCTAGATTGTAAAACAGAACGCAGCTTGGCTGGACTTTTACTGGTTTATCAGTTGTGTTTTTGCAGTGCAGACTCAACCACACTTGCACGGCATAAAATACTTTGGAGTTGTATAATTCAGTATGAGCAACCGTGACAAACACCACTGAAAAGAGCATAGCCTGGTTCTGGTTCTGATGGCTTGATAGATTTTTTTTTTCTTTTAATGTCGAGGCTTAAATGGTGTGAAGAATTTCTCAAGGGGGAAAAGAGTAAACAGGAACATTCAAACTGTCACAGGACCCTCCTCCTCTTGTTTTTCAGTAAATTGGTTTCTTGATCATCTTGGAGGTAAAGAAAATACATTAAAAGTCTACCCTTATATCCAAGGCACCACATAATGCAGAGTAAATGCGGGAACATATTGCCGTTTCTGGGTGGCACAAATTCAGCTGGGACAAATGAACTGACAGAGCAAAGAAGGGCTCAGAGAAACAGGGGAGAGGAAAAACAACTGTCACCCTACATGTACATTGTTTTCCAAACCAATGAAAAATCAGACTGCTCCCTGCACGCGCAGCCTACAGTGTGCCTTCTGTGCCACTTGAAATATGTCTGCATTTCCTGCACCTACGAGCCAAACTCAGCCAGACCTCTAATCGTGGATATGGAGAAGACAAAAGAAAAGCATGGTGACCAAGACCAGGATTTGGGACTGAGCTTTATTGGAGGCTGGGCACAGCCAACCATTATGTTTTGTGATTTCAATCTCAGAAAACAGGAAAAGGGATATTTGCTTCTTCCCAATGTCGTGAGACACCAGCGAGGCACAGATGTCTTTGGATGTAGGACTAACACCATTGCTCATCTTCTCAGAGGTCTCTGATCTGTTGCTCAGTGTTCAGCATCCTAACCTTTGGGAGAGAATCAATAGGTACTTTCATCCCTGATCACTCAATTCCCCAGCAGTGTTTCTCTCTAAGGGAGTAAGTCTTTCCGTAGAGCGGGTGCGTACTGCTCCTTTGGTTCCCAAGCCATCCCATTCACATGAGCTATTACAAATGGTCAGGGAATAGTAGATTAACTAAAACAGAGCTTTATAAATAATCAAAATTGAAGGTGAAGCAATTTCTAGAGACTGAGCATCATAAAGACGCTTGAATACCCACAAGGCTATTAACATTGGGGGATAATGAGAACATCAAGTGGGATTCAAAACCAGAGAGCCAGCGAGACTGGAGATTCAGACTCCCAGGCATTTTTGACTCTGATTTAAACATCCTAGGGTGTGGATTTGCTAAACAATGTCTTTTCCCGCTCTGTTCTTGGAATCACCAACAAGCTCTTAGAGCAGAATGGCTGAGACCAGTAAACACGGGACCATCTAGAGAGACAGTCACCTGAACACATGCAAAAGATCAACAAGAAAAAGCCACTGAAGAAAACATTTCTGAGGAACGAAGAAAAAAGATTCTTCCGCCACCAACACAAGCATGTGACAGACATAAGAAAATTAAGTGCCTAGGAGAGTAGAGTACCTGGCACATGGACAGCTACACTGGAAGTGAGAGTGAATCAACACGGGCGAAAATCTAGAAAAACGTGGTGTCTTCTCTCTTCCACAGGACTGCTACACAATTTGTGGGAGAATAAAAAAAAGACAGGATGCCTTGTTCAAAATTATTAACAATTTTTAGAGGGCACCCACAAAGCAGTGGGGTAAGCAGACGTCTCCCCTGAATCTGGTGTTCACCACAGCTGCACAGGACAGCCACCAGACAGTTGTTCCTACTCATGTCAAGGTGAACTGTCTAGGCGGTCTCTATACATTTGAATTTCTGCTTATGTGTATGCTCTTCTGCCTGTTCATCTGTTCACTACCCGTAGTGACCCTGGAGGCGGGAAGAGAGCGTCAGAGCCCCTGGAACTGGAGCCTCCATGTAGGTGTGGAAACTGAACCCAGGTCCTCTGCAAGAGCTGCCAGTGCCCCTTAACCACTGTGCCACCTCTCCAGCCTTGTACTCAGATTTTAATGAAGATAAACAACGTTTCGGTCCAGAGCTCTCTTTGTGATTTTTCTCCTTGGTGGAGTTCAAGCTTGAGGGTGCATTTGCATCTTATTATAATAAATTAGAATATTAATCTCACCCAGAGTCGAGACTCCCAAAGAAGATTCCGGACAGTTCCAACATATAATTCCCCACAAAATATTAAGCGCCTGACAAATCTGTTAATTTTAACTTTAATAAAGCATCATTTATTAAATGCTTCAATTTTCTGAGCATGCTTTCTATTCATAGGTCAAAGTGTGTTCACTCTTGATGCACTCAGTTCCAAAGAGCTAAAATTATGGATCGTTTTGGACTTGTGTGGACAATGTCTTTCAGGACAAAAGACACAGCCTGCACTCACCCTTTATAGCAGAGCCTTGGTAAACCCTGAGGTAACCTGCTGACCATCACATGGGCAGTCTATGAGAACCAGAGAAGGATTCCTCTTATTTGGTGCTGTTTTTACAAGGCCACCATCCTGTCGTCTGTCTCTAGATATCAGGGTAGGGACTGTGGTTCATTCTGTGTGAGCTTTCTCACTTCATATACCATCTTCATATACCAACCCCCGCCCCATTCCAATGGAGCACTTTCGGCCTGGAATGGAGAGAACCATTCACAGCCTCAGCTGTTAGCGGGACTTCATGGCTAGGGTGTGACCCAGGAGGTGTCAAGCAGAACGGCAGTGGCTCCTTCAAGAAGCTGTTTTATTACATTTATTTGTGATGGTGGCATGTGAGTGCTGTGTTAGTGGAGGACACCGGACTTGTGAGGGTTAATTTTCTTTTGCCACCGTGTGGGACCAGGAATCACACTTAGGTCATCAGCCTCACATTGGGTGTCTTTTTCCTTTACCTGCTGAGCCATTTGGCTGCCCAAGGATGCTGCTTTTAAATGAGAGAGACTGACAAGATAGCTCAGCGGGTGAAGGCACTTGCCATGCCCGAGAACTCGGGTTTGAGTCTTGGAACCCACAAGGAGAGCAAGAGAGCCAACAAGTCATCCACTGATCTCACACACACACTGGGGGCCCTTCCACCAGCACCTTCTTAGAAATAAATGAAGAAAAAAAATCACCTCTTGTTTGGCTCTCTTTTCTGCCTAGGGCCAGCCTGCTAGCTTTCAGAACAGGAGTCCCTAAGTCAGGTTAGATTCTTGGTCACCAGTTCAAGATCTGATGGCGCTCAATGCCTTGTCCTTAGAGAGCAACAAAGCACAATGAAACACAAAAGGCTATTCTTCAGTCTCTGAATAGCAAGCACCTCCCCACCATCAAAATGGTTAACTGGCCCCCAATTATCATTATTTAAGACTTTAGAGTCCAAGTGCTCTTGGTACAATGTGCAAAAGCCAAACCGCAGGCCAGCATGCATTTAACTAACCTATTCCTAGTCTCCCTACCACAAACACACAAACACACACGCGCGCGCGCACACACACACACACACACAAACACACGCACACACACACACACACACACATACACACACACCAAAGAAGAGCCTTGTGAAATAGTGACCTCTGTCCCTCCTGATTCAAGCCTAGGATGGCTGCCATGTCTGAGAGAAGAGTTTTGTATCAACATTACTCAACAGAGAAAGCTGTTTCAGAGAATTATTTTACCAAATAACAACAGCGAGAAACAAACACTTAACTGGAAGGAAAAGATCCAGCACCCTCTAGGACTGAATGAAAATCCAGGATCTTATTATGAATTTCTTAAGCCCTCACTTGGCTTCTCTACAGCTGTAGCTGTTCAGTGTGGGAGACTCTGGTTGTGGGGGGCAGAGGCAGCCAGGGGGCAGGGCTCGGTAGGAAAAGGGTCAGAGATCATTAGCATTGTGTGTAGTGGCAATGCACGCAGAGCTTTTAGAAGCTCCACATCAAATGATTACAAACATTCAGCTCCAGGACTTCCTTCATCCCGTAGGACTCTCAAAAGCAGGTGTCCATAAGCATCACCCCGGTTCCCCAAATGTGGGGTTTACTCAGAACCCAGGGCTGCTGGAGCCCTCAATAGGAGCTACGTTTCTGCTCATTCAGCCCCGTCTATGGGGAAGTAGTTAATTGTAGTAGGAGAGCACTGTCCACAAAGTTGGTAAACGAATACCACACTTCCTTAGATACAAATCCTCCTTTAAAAGGCTTTCTGCATTTTCCCCCCTACTTGCTTCTCTTCTCTGGTTCATCATTGCCTTGCTGGATGCTCTTTTTTAACACCGAGCTTCCTTGCGTCTGTCTCCCTTCCTTCCTGGCAACTCCCATAAGACCTTTGCTTCTTTCCCATCAGAGACTCCTGCAGCTTCCTGCTGAGCCTTTTCTAATATGTCCACAGGTGCCTGTGGCCAAATATCCAGGGGCCCTTCGACAGAGAGGTACTCAACATAGCTTTGGCTACCGGCCAGCCAATAAGAACTCGGGATGCAGGATGCTCCTGCTTCACACTCGTTCTTTTAGCACCTCTGAAATGTTCTCAGAAGCACACTTCTTCCCTGTGGGTGTGACAGTGTGTGTAGCCCTTGTGACTAAGAGAGCAATCCCAAAGTTTAACACCAAATAACTGGCTTAAAAGGTCTTCATCTCCTTGTCAGACTTCAACAGGATAGCGGGAATGGAAGCCCCGTATCGAAGACAGGCCTGATAAGGTGAGCTGTCTCTGTGAACTGAGAGTGACAGAGGCAGCTTTGCTAATGACTGAGCTCTATGTACAGTCTGGCTGGCAGCTGACACAGGCTCCCAAACACAACATGAGCACCCTGCTTATGCTTCCGACACGTAAGCATTCACCTCTCACAGGACAATACCAAAGAAGAGACCCTACACTCAGACCCTTTTGTCCTCCAAATACTGCTTTTATTTCTCTTAAAAGCTGGGGCAGTGTGCCGCCCACACAGAAACACAGATGCGCTTCCTTTAAGAGAACACTATTTAACTTTACATTAAATCTCCATTTGGTGAAGCATCAAGCATGGTTTTGATCTCTTCAGCATCTATGCAGCCTGTGAAAACCAATGGAGCCTTCTTTGGGCAATATTTAACCCAACAAGCCAGAAGAACACAAACGAAGATTAAGGTCACTGCTGTCCTATGAGACGCCAAACTACTCATTGTGGGAGATTAAATCACCAGATTCTGCTGATTCTCTGGGCAGAGAGGGCCATGCTGCCCTGTGTATTCTAGTAGTATTGTATAGTACACCACACACACACACACACACACACCCATACACACAGACACGTGTCCTTACATACACATAGACAGAGATACACACATACCCTCACAAACAAACAAATACACATACATGTACATACTCCTACATACACAGATACATACATATACCCCTACATACACAGAGATACACAACACACATACACAATATACACTTATACCTCTACACACACACCTTACATATATAGATACACACACACTTATACGCCTACATACATACTTATACCCCTACATACACACAGATGCACACACCCCTACATACATGTTTATACCCCTACACATGCTCATACCCCTATAAACACACAGACAGACAGACAGACAGACACGCATGCATGCTCTCACGCGCAGCAAGTAGAGCTGAAGGTGCCAATGCCAACTGCAAGGATCAGCCCACTACCCCAGGAAGGATGTCTCTTAATGGAATTGGAACTCCCAGCTCCTGCTTTGAACTTCCGTGATGTGATCCTAGAATAACAGTACCAAAGACATAAGGAGTTCATTTTCAGAACTGGAGACAAAATATGCTTGCTGTCCCCAGTGTCATCCTGCCCCACAAGAAAGGCTTTTTGATCTATTCTGCAAATGACACAGATACGTAGGCAAAATTAAGCCACAAAGCCTTGGGCAGGTACTTGTAGATACCGGCCTGCTGCAGGGCTGGGAGGTTATTTCATCAATGAGAACAAGAAACAAAGTAGCGTTTGCCTCGCTTGCTGAGTGCTGAAGAAACACAAAAGAGCGCTTGCCTGGATGGGCAGAGCGGAGCTCCGTGGTGGTCCACACCCCAAACACCTGTTCATAGAGGGGTTGGGAATCTAAGCTTTTCTAAACTCAGCTGACAATGGAAACACCATCAGGGTTCCTAGGAAGCACAGGCCAGGAACAGAGAGCCAGCACAGGAGTCCAACAAGGATTCTGGCTTAATGGCCGAAAGTCAAGGTCACATTCTGAGTCACACAGAAACAGTCAGGAAAAATCCTCCTCCATGCTTGTTTGTAATAGGTAAGCTGGTGTGCTTGTTGGAAAACTTCTCATTGACATAAACATTAAGTAAGCTTGTCACAATAAACACATTTATCACAACAAACGTACTAGATGTGAGACAGAACAATTTAAAAAGACGTTAGGTCAATGAAACTGTATCTGCCATCTTTCACTTTGGTGGAGCAGGTAAAGAAGTGATGACTTAGGTTCCACTTGTCTCTGTCCTCATGTCCCTGAATCAAAGACTCTGGGATCACATGCATATAGATTTTAGGGGCCAAAACAATGTTACTTTATGGGCTTATAAACTAAAACTTGTTCCTAAAATATTTTCACACTTTAACTTTCCTGGCTATATATGATGCTACTTGTTTAAAAATCTGATTTTTATTCTTACTGGTCAAATCTTCCCCAGATGCTATCTATCTTGTTTTAGAAATAGGGTCCCTCACTGGCCTGGCACTCTGAGAGGTATATACCCTCTCCCCACCATGATGCTACTTCCCAGTGCTGGGATTATAAACATTTGCCATCCATGGGCATTTGTGCATAAGTTCTGGGACACATATCCAGGTCTCCATACTTGAGCTACAGGCCCTGCGCTGACTGAGCCATCTCCCTAGCCCAGCATTGTTTGTAACCTCTACCTCAGAGGATTCCTCTCCTCAGTCCAAGTGTTCAACATGCACTTGAGGGGTCCTGTGTGTGCACAGCCACTTACAGCAGGGAGCAGAGCCAAGCAGGGTGCGCTAAATCCACTGCAAGGGGGCACCTGTACCACCAGCCAAGGTCAAGACTTAATCGGACATTTCAGCTAGGTTTTGTGTCTCTTTGGAATCTCATCTGTTTAAATTTATCTCATGGATCTCTTTGCAAGAGTTTCAAATCCTTGTTGACTAATGTTATACCCAACATGGATCTTTTCTACTTCATTCTAAGACCGATAATTTATTGAAATCTTACGCTATACATGGAAACCCACCCAAGAACAAGTCAGGGGGTGACTCTGCCATAGTAAGCACATTGGATCACATTCCTTCCTCCCAGGGTTCTGGGGGGCCATTCCCTCTGGGACAGAGGGAAGTGTTGGAAGCTTGCAGAGGCCACAGTGAGGACAGGGTGTCTTCAGGCCTCTGGGTATTTCTCATTACTTCATGGTAGACAGAGAATGTAATGGACCTTAAATAGGTCATTGTTGAAATGAAAAGCATTGCCATTTACTAAATGAAACCGAATTCTAATAGTCATTTGTGAACTCATTTTTTAAAGCTCCAGAAGTTACCAAAAATGTAAAACTTCTAAGTGTTGGTCATTATGAGAACTCCTGCACCCCAATGGAAGGGGTTGTGTAAACCAGTAGGATTCCTTTGAGGGTGGTTTGTAAGTGTGGCATGTAAACTAAGTGTCTTAGAGTTGTACTGCTGTGAGCAGACACCGTGACCAAAGCAAGTCTTATAAAGGACAGCATTTAATTGGGGCTGGCTTAGAGGTTCAGAGGTTCAGAGGTTCAGTCCATTATCATCAAGGTAGGAAACCATGGCAACATCCAGGCAGGCAGGGTGCAGGAGGAGCTGAAAGTTCTACATCTTCATCTGAAGGCTGCTAGCAGAATACTGGCTTCCAGGCAGCTAGAATGAGAGTCTTAAAGCCCACACCCACAGTGACACACCTACTCCAACAAGGCCACACTTCCAAATAGTGCCACTCCCTGGGCTGAGCACATACAAACCATCACATTAAGTAATAATTCTTCCATCCACAGAGTGATTTGGATGAGATCCCCCCCCCCCCCACACACACACACACACCATATCTACCAGGTAATGCCACCACAATTAGGGAAGCCTTGTTTCTGCCTACCGAAAGAATTGCTCAGAGAGGCTTGGACTTGCCAGAATACACCGACAGCAAAGCCTGGAGTCTGGACCCAGAGCCCCACTGCCCAGGAAACTTTCACTTGCAAAAGACAATGCTTTCTGTTGCATGACTCCAAGGATGTTTTTAGCAAACATAAAGAGAATTTTCACTTGGCAGATCGAAAAACTGATGCAGAGAAAAGCTATGTTTATAAGGGACATAGTTAAGGCCATGCAGACAAGCCGTGTGGGAATGAGACTGACACCTGTGAACTTCAGACTCATCTGTGATTTAGTCCTTTGCGCTTCTGCTTGCCTTCCATCCATCAGAACATGAAGGTTCATAATAATAATTCAATTGGTACAAATATCTTTTAACATGTGTGACTTGCTCACTGCATGTAGAGAGGAGAAGCACCTAAAATCATTAAGAACAAAGCAAGGAACAGGTCTTTGTGGCCAGTGAGGACACTGACTGTTTACTTAAGAGGCTCAGGAGCAACGCTCGGACATGGTTATGATCAACATATTCAGCCGCAGTGATGGGTCTGTGTATGTCATCTGTGCTTCTTAGATGAGCATCTATGGTGTACTAGCTAAATATTTTTAACATTAGCCTGTTTGTGATGTCACATTAAATAAGAAGCAGAAGCCAAAATATATTGCATTTTGATTTACACTCACAAATAAGTGTTTCTGTGTGGGCATGTAATCATATCTGGATACGTATACATATAAAAATTTACCTGTTTACACACTTATGTTCATATATGTATATATCTATATCTATCTATCTATCTATATATCTGATAATACTCATGGTTTAATACCTGACTTCTGCTTTTTAAGAACAGATGTATTTATTTTCTATCATGTGCATCAGTGTTTGCCTGCATGTGTGTACTGTATGTGCACCATGTGCACACAGCACTCACAGAGGCTGGAAGAGGGTGTAGGATTCCTCGGAACTGGAGTTGGAGATGGCAGAGGGTGGCAGTGTAGGTTTTGGGAACTGAACATGGGTTCTTTGCAATAGCAACAATTGCTCTTAACCACTGAGCCATCTCTACAGCCCCCGACTTCCGCAGTCTTAAATAAATAGATAGATAAATAAATAAATACTACACACACACACACACACACACACACACACACACGCACGCACGCAAACGCACACGCACACGAACACACAATTGAGTTAGTGATGGAATTCCTGGTATTTTCTCATCTTCATTACAGTTTGGAGACTGAGTGCTGGAAAATCTTATCTGAAAGTCCACCTGCCATGCCTTGGTATTTTACGATCCTGCCCTAGCCTTCCACTTCTCTGAAGTCTCCACCCAAGCTCCAGCAGTGAATGGTACAGCGTGATGTATGGTTGAAAAAGGAGACTCAATAGTTCCACTCTGTCCCGGGCGATAAGATCAAATGCACTGGACTCTTGTGTGCGTTTCTATTTTGCTAAGGACATCACAAATTATACAGTGATAGAGAAAGACTGGTGTTATCAGCTCCTTTTTAATGAAATTCTGATCCCGGTAAATCCCCCAGTTCACTCAAGCCCTGTTTCCCAGTGGGGGTGGGATAGAAATCCACACATCTCGAGGCTGAAAAAGCAAGCTTAGTGCTATCAGAGAGAGCCAGTTTCATCAAATACAGGTAAACCTTTCAAATCATATAAAGCTTTGTGACGGCATTATATTTTATCTTTATCAACCTTCCCAAGTGTGAGAATTCATCCTTACAATCCAGAAGAATGAAATTGGACCATTAAAACTAGGAGCATTATTCTGTTATAGATCCACAATACTCAGGCCCTATCTTCTCCCATCAGCAGAAGGCGGCATTGCTCCATCAGATCTGTCTCTTCTTCCTCTTCTGCTACCACAATGGGGCCATTTTAATATGACTTGCATCTCTGAGGTAAAAGCTGCTTTTTCTTCTTTTTTGCGTGGTTACTTTCTTAACAAATTATAGACTCAAAATATAAGTGAGGGTAGTAATGAGAGACACGGGGTCACCCAGCCACGGGCTGTGTCACTACACCATAGCTCTTTTGTAGCATGAACCAACCCAGTCCTTTTGAATAATGTGGAATTGTAAAATTCTTTCAAAACACTACCTGAGCAAAACATGTGTGGTATTTATGACAGGCACTTTGAATTCTTGTCTCCTGAAATTCTCAGTGACGTCCCCGACACCAGCTGTTTGTCCAGCGGTCTGATGAGAGCCACCTGAGACCAAAGTCTCACATTACACTATTATCACAAGGCTATATTATTTATGAACTTGACTCTTGACACAGTGTGTTTCGAGAAGGATAACGGCTAATTGGTTTGGTGGCTTTTTGCCTCGAATAGGATTTTCTGTGTTTAATAATGCATGAAATCACGGCCTTTTAATAGGCTGCTATTTACACTAAGACAATGATATTATAGGAAATATATGGGAAGTGGGTCTATGGGTTTATTCATGTTGCTAAAAACCAAACAAACAAACACCTGGAAAACATCTGTAAATTCAAGAGGATCCAGATGAAGGGTTTAGATATTTTGCAGTGAGATAGTTAAGGATAGGGGCCCAGAGCTTTAAAAAACCATTTTCTTGTGAGTCCTAGACACTCTCAGTTAAGACCTTATTTTCCATCAAGTCAGTGCATGAAATGAATTAAAATGTTATTTTGTCTCATTTCAGTGGCCCCCCCTACCAATGAGCACGGTGCTAGACAGCCAGGAACTGAAACAACAGAACATTCGTTGAATTTATTATCTCCTATCATCTAACCATACCTCTTCTTGCCATTTCTTTTAAACATTTATTTTACTTTTATTGTATGCGAATGAGTGTTTGCCTGTATGTATGTATATGTGTGTGTGTGTGTGTGTGTGTGTGTGTGTGTGTGTGTGTGTGTGTGTATGCACCACATGCATGCAGTGCTCACAGAGGCCAGCAGAGGTCCCTTGGACTGGAGATGCACATGGTTGGGAGTTGCCATGTGGGTGCTGGGACACTATCCTGCAAGAGTAGCCAGTGTTCTTAACCACTGAGCCATCTCTCCAGCCCTGAGTTGGTTCTGTTAGGTGCTCACAGATGGCTTTAATCACCTCGAGGCAAAAGTTCCTTGACTGAGCAATGCAGAACACGCATGGGGCTTTAGCATCTGTATTCCCTTCTTCTTTCCACCAAATCAAACTGAAAGACTTCAACCTGGCAACAATCCAGTGTATGTGGTCCTTCTTCATCCCAAGTGGAATGGATCTTGCTGGGTTAAACACCCTGCTTTGATTGTTACATGGCAGTACCTCAGATAAGAAACAATTACAGTAAAATACATACAAAATTAGGGCTATGAATGGCTCATCTGACACTTGTTTCCAAGCCTGACACAACTGACCACCACCAGCATGTGCGCGCGCACACACACACACTACATGTAACTATGTAACTTAAAATTTAAATACAAAGAATGACATTTCTCATGTTCTAGAGACACTAATAGGTTCAGCATGTTCACATCTCATATCATTCCTGAACACTCCACCCTGGGCCAAGGATGCTGGCACATAATGCTTTCCTTATCCCAGAGATACCGGTATTCTTGGTGGGGGGGGTGGGTAAAGATTTGCTGGACACTTGACTTGAACATAAAAAAAAGCCATCGACATCACCAATAAGTAAGGTTCAGAATACTCTCAGAAGCAAAGCTCACATCACACTCCCTTACAAGGCACAGCAGGGACAAATAAGAAGTCACTCTGGCTCTGGCTCATAAATGGGTTGGGCTTGCTTCCAAAGATATGGATGCTAGTGAGCTTTCTTTTGTAACTAGGAAACGTAGAGCATCTTGTAGGCTGAACTAAACAGAGATTTCCACAAAGAGGTTGGACGGTTTGCACTGACATGACACAGTCACGTCACAAATGAATTTGTGGTGCACAAATACCGTTTCAGCTTGTGTTGCACAGAAGGCTATGGAGTGGCAGAGGCACACCGTGCAGGACTAGAGGTGCTCCCAGGTGGAGGACTCCAAAGACGTCTTCACAGGCTTTTTAGTAACCTAGACATGACGCATGGCCTTTGGCTTTAAGGATGTCTATACAATCACAATTATAAATTTTAAACTAAAGCAAAGCACTCAAGGTACATGTAAATGCTCTCTTTGTCTCGCTTACCTGATAGTTAAAACAGCATTTATTCTTATCGCTATTATATTCAATCTGTGACAAAAACTGATAAACATATCAATGTAGGACAACTTATACCACAGAAAGCCCAGCCCCTTAGCTGATGCAGCCCAAGGCGACACTGGAGATGGATGTCATTTGTCTTTTATGTATTCTTTTCTTAGAAGAATCTAGAATGTGACTGTGGCAGACAGATTCTAAGGTGTGACTCACCTCAGTAATACCAGCCTGCAGTTGTTCTTGTCCTGTGTAATCCCCTCCCTCTGAGGGACGGGGTTGGGGTTCCGGGCTGTTTACAACCAGTAGCAGAGAGCAGAGGCAAGGGGAGCCACTTCTGTGGGGGTGCAGAGGCAAGGGCGAGCCACCTCTGTGGTGGTGCATGTGAGTTTCCATGTTAGCTTAGATTCCCCCGTTGCTAATTTGAAAAGTTGTCTTGCTGAATAAGCCCAGGCTTTGGGGAACCACGGGTGGGTGGCCTGTAAGAACCACAGGTGATCCTAGAAGCTGACAGTAGCCCCCAGCCAGCAGTAATGAAACTCAACATCCCCAGTCGTCAGCCACAAGCAAACTGTTTTTTCCCACAACCCGAGGGAGGAAGGAAAGGATTCTTTCCCAGGTGAGCTGCCAGGTGAAGACACAGCGCTTTGAGGCTCTGGGGCAGAGACCCCGGCAAGCCGTGCTTGGGAGTTCCGACCTGGCAATAGAAGGAGAATGTATATGATTCAAAATCATGGAGTTTGTGTCATTTGTCACACAGCTATGGGAAGCCGGTACAACTGCTCGGTCACTTTGAATCCTGTTCTGTCTCACTGGCCTTCCAGCTGGACTAGGTGCTAAGGGCTAGACAGTATCTGATTGTATGGCATAGATGTCTGATAAGGAAGTGTGTTCTGAGTGAGGAGTCTCGCATACAAATGCATGGAGATGAACTTCGAAATTCCGATGACACCCAGCTTAGCCCCCTTGGTTAGTCAACGAGCTGACACAACCAGAAATCCTTCTTTTCTTAAGCAAGTCATTTGTCTTCATTAAAACAGAGCAGCTGCCCTGTTTCCTGGTCATGCAGTTTGATTAACTCCTTCTGGAATATTCTGTAGAATTCTCTGTGGGCTTTACTGGCTTAAATAATTCTGTGACATCAGCTCTTTTCACGAGCTGGCCACTTCTCTCTAACTAATTATTTCATAGGTGAGACGCCAATTCCTGAGGCACCCCATTAGCTCCTATGAAGGCGTTTCTACAAATTCCTCTCCTCTAAAACCATTTTAATCCGTAGGAGAATGTCGCTTCTCAGCCCGTCATCAGCAATAATCATCACACTCAGACTTCCACATAATCAAGTTTTCATATCAATTATCTTGTTTACATACGGAATGCCCAGAGGTAGACTTACTATAAAATTTCCATTTTAGGGTATGAACACAGAGACAGGAAAATGTTTCCGAGTTGCCTGCAAGTTATATGCTGTAATATATATCACTGGAGAGATACGGGGTGCTGTGTTTAGAAAAAGAAGGTAGATCTTCATCTGCCTTAGCATTTCTCATAGCTTCATATGCCTTCCATCTTAGTGTGCCTCATGGCATATCTATGAAATAGCTGGGCATAAGCCTCTATCACCTCATCCTCAGGAAAATAGCATAGCTCCTAGCTGGCAGCTTGATCTCACCATTGATGATGAGATCTAACACGGGAGTTAGAGAATGTCACAGTCACACTGGGGCTGCAAAAATGGCTCTGTGGTTAAGGACAAGAGTTCAGATCCCAGCATCCAGTAACAAGTTGAGTGTCCCTGCCTGTCTGGGCATCTCCCATACAGCTTTGAGAAATTTTTCTCTGACCCCTCCCGACCCTCGCACTGTCTCGTGTGACTACCCTGAGGTATGAACACACTTCCTCCTGTCTGTTCGAGCACACCGAAAGGACTTTACATTTAAGCCTCTTGCTAGGACAGCCAGTCTTTGTCATTCAACGGATGTCCAGGCTGGAAAAAAACAGAAGCAGACTAAGTTTACCATTAGGTCTAATTACATTTCATATGCTTCCATTTCTTCAACCAAACACAAATACAGTTTATGCCTAACCATCAGTTTAGTCCTGAATACAATTCCATTTATCCCTCCTGGCTGAAGAGGTCAGGACTCCACACCCATCCCGGTCTAGAGTACCCAAGGACCTCAACTCTCCTGGGCAAGAATAATGCCAGGCTTGATAAAAAGCATCGTAATTTGGATTTGAAACATCCTCCAAAGGTCATGTGTTAAGTATCTGGGTACCAGCTGAGGGGATTACTGGAGGATGATGGGACTCTTAGGAGATAAAGCCCAACTTGAGGAAGTCCCTGAAGGGTACATCCTTCTCCAATCCTCTCCCTGCTCTCTCCTCCCTTTCTGGCCACCATGAAGAAGGCAGTTGTGCTGTATGATGGTACCATGTCTACTACTGGAAATCCATTAGAATGAATCTAAGGCCAAGGAGGTCTTTGGCTCCAGGAGAAACAATATTGCTGTTTAGCTAAACTGATGCAGTTTGGTATATGTCTATATTAATAGCGTAGACAAAGCTCCTCTCAGCCTTAATTTGTAAAATAAAAGAAAAAAATCTGTTTTCTTTCCAGTCCCTGCTCCCAGAATGATGATTCTAAGACTAATTCTTTATTAATAAATGCCTTGGCCACAAGCTCCGACTCATTCTCCGACTAGTTTATAACTTATCTAACCTACTCAAACTATTCTGTGTCTACCATGTGGTTAGTTACCTCTCCCCCAGTCCCAGCCTTCTTCTTCCTCTGCTTCTTCCTCAGCATCTTCCCAGCATCTCCCCCACCCCCATCTCACTCAAATTTCCTTTATTCTCTCACAATATCCCAGAATCCTCTCTCTTCCTGCCAGTGTCCCACCTCCTACTTCCTGCCTCAGCCCATTGGCCATCTGCTTTTTATTGACAGATGCTTATAAGAGATATTCTCTACATTAATCAGTGAAGCCTTTCTTTGTAGTGAGAAGCTGGGAGTTCAGAGAACCAAAGCTGCACATGGTGCTGAGCTTGAAGGATGGTTGAGGGTTCAGTTCAGTCCTTGACAGGACACTGATACCAACCCTTAGGACTCAGAAAGCATGGTGGAAAAGGGGATGGCAAGAATGCAAGAGATGGTTGAAGGCAAGAAGGGCTGCCAAGTGCGATCTTTTAAGTATGGAATGGTCACGGAATTCAGGAATTCAGCAGCGGGGCATCTGGTACTGGACCCACACAGCTTGTGTCCACCCGTCAGCTATGGATGAGGCAGTGGAGCACAGGGTCCTGTCATTTACTGCCGAACTTTCAGCTTTAACTGGTCATGAGATGGGGGTGGGGTGGGGGAATAGGCTGATGGGGGTAGTGGGGAGATAGTACCAGTTTTGATGGGCTCTAACACTGTACCCTGAGCTCAAATTTCAAATCTTGGTAACAAGTATTAGATTGTCACCCATATTTTTAAATGATCACCTGTGAATCAGAGGTTCCCCCAAATATCCTTGTAGGTTCAAGTAACTTACAAGAGCCACTTAGGAAGCTCAGGAAGCTTGATGCATGTCCATTAGTGTAAAGGAATTCACAAGAGACGAAGACAAGAAGATGCATGAGTTATGGCCTCAGGCGAGTGCTGTTTCATTGCCTACTTTGAGGGTCCCCAGAGGTTAGGGAGCAGGACTGAAAATCCCAGCCCTCTAGTCATGACTTGATCTTTCAAAGGCCTAGTTGGATCCAAAGCCATTCGGGAGTACCAGCCTGGGGGACTCTTCAATACATCCCTCTGAAGGCTGAAAGCTGTACGCAAGGAAGCAAACCCAAAATAGATACTTCTTGATATTGCCACTCTGTATTTGGCAAAACTGTTGCACAAAAGTGACAGACAAACTCAGATCTTTCTCCATACGCGGATTTCTCCGTGCCAGACTTGTCCTGGTGTAGAGGAGTTTCCCGCGGGATGGAGTGAAAGGGCACCAGACAGGACCGGAAGCTGCATGAAGGATTAAAGGCCTCTGCACTACAAAAGCCAGTTCTGCGGCGCCAGTGCGGGCAGCCCCAGCCTAACCATGTTAAAAGTACAGTTAGCAGAACCGGATCTGGTGGCTCATGCTTTTAATCTCAGCACCGAGGAAGCAAAAGCAGGTGGATCTCCGTGAGTTCAAAGCCACCATGGTCTACATAGCAAGTTGCAGCCCAGTCAGGGCTACATAGAGAGACTCTGTCTCAAAAACCTAAACATTATTAGTCAAAAACCTGGTATTATTGTAGCACTGACTTATAACTCAATGCCTTTTCTACATAATTTAAGAGATTAAGGCATTGAAGTTAGTAGCTTGTATATCTGAACACACGTCATTCAAAAATGTGATCTGGTGACACGGACACGGTAAAGGACAGAGTCTTAGTGTGCCATTAAACTGTTATAAATCCAAATTAAAGGCTAGGGGTTTTTGTTTTTGTGGTTTTTATAATTTTATTCATTTTTATTTCATTGCCTGCATGTATGTTTTGTGTGGAGGTGTCAGATGCTCTGAAACTGGAATTACCAGCAGTTATGACTGTTATGACCTAGAAATTGAACCTGGGTCCTCTAGAAGAGGAGCCAGTGTTCTTGACCACTGAACCGTCTCACTAGCCCCTCTAACTAACATTTTAGAGTATTAATGTAATCCCCATGGTAACCACAATGAAATAGTTTATATATATATATATATATATATATATATATATATATATATATATGAGAATAGGAGTTAAGACATTTCACTACAAAAGTAATTTATATAAAGAAAATTACAATAATGTAAGAACTATAGGACGTTCAGAAAGCAAACAGCACACTGAGAGATGACCCTTCTTGTGGGTAATTACCGTAAATGTAAATGAATCAAACTCTCCAGTCACAACAGAGACCAACAAGCACAGCAAAGGAAGAATCAACAATAGGGTCCACACACATGCTGTCTACGAGAGTGCGATGCTTCAGATCCAAACACAGGCTGACAGTGAAAGAAAATGGGAAGTCGCTCTATGCAAATGGTGGAGTAGGGGAGGAAAGGTCGCTTTATTGACATACAATATGGTCATTGTGATCGTGAACACGCAGGCTGCTACTGTGAGCACCGGACTAAGGAAGAAGTGGAGAGGGAGAGGGACTGCAGGACTTGGAGGTGGGTGAGGGAACTGTGGAGTATACTCGATCACCGTGTACTGTACACAGTATGATGTCATCGAAAGTATAAAAGGAGTGCTGAAGGCAGCCTGGCTCTAGAAACATAAAAACCCCAGTCAAGGACCTTCAGAACCAAGAGCACTCTTCAGGGTGGAAAATGATGCTCCTAGAATCCAAGCAGTTAGCACATGCAAATCCCAGCTCTAAGGGCGGGCTACCTTCCTGCAAGTTCCTGGCTAAGGGAACCCCGAGTCCCCAAAACATCACAGGGTGCTACCACTGCTGGTGGTGGCATGCCACAGTTGGATAATAGGGCGCTACTGCTGGAGACAGCCGCACATGCTTTAATTGTAAGACACGGAAAAATCAGGCTGAGAGCTTCCTCCACACGGCTTGCGTTCATGGCACTACAAGGCACCGCACAGCTTCCCGGGTGTCCGGTGAAAGGGCAGGCTGTTCCTGATGTGGGCCAGCAAAGAAGGTCACATGGGGCAGGTGAGATGTGAGCACAGCTGAACAGACGGTCACTGCAGATCTGGGGACCAGCAACCCTGGGCCTCAGGAAGCGGTGAGCCTGGAGTCTGAGCAGAGAGTGAACAAGGGACCAAGAGGAGAGACTGGGAAGTATGGCAGCCATGGAAACCTCAGTGTGTGGGTCAGATGAGTAACGCCAGGCCTGAGTCCAGTCAAGGAGAAGTGGGAGAAACGGAGCAGAGGCCGTTTGATCTGAGTCAAATACAGTTGCCTTCCGAGAATCTTGACAGCAACCTGTTATTGCAAAAGAAAACTGCAGCTCCCTCCTGGAAGGGAGGGGTCAGCTGTCTGTCAATCATGGTCATTCAAAGAAAAACATTGGAAAGCCTTGAGTTCCTCACATTCCACAGTCCCCATCCTCCAATGCGGGCCTGAGAAAACGGTCAAATCCTCCTAATTCACTCAGTTCCTCAGTTCGGTCCTCAGTGTTATGGGGACAACCCAATCCTAACCTGGCTCTTCAATTCAGACCAAGCAAAGCTCACGGTTCACACTCTGCACCATTTTCCCACGGCAGTGATGTAGCAGATGACTGGGCAAACATAAAAATCCAACAGGCTCTCTCTGCTCTGACTTTAGGGGGCCACAGAGTTCTGCTCCTCTCCCACACCCAGCTCCTTCTGAGAGGCAAGTCAGCAAAAACAGCACAGCACAGCACAGCTGGGGCGGGCCTCTCCCCGCTAGATTCCAGGAGCTGGATATTCCCCACCATCAGCCAACATCCTCTCATTATGACCACATCCCACCAACTAATACAGTAACCAGTAACTAACTCCAAGGGGGAAGATGTCTCTCCAGGCTCTCCCCAGGGGAACCTGCCATGTGGAGCCCCAGATGGCTGTTTCCTAACTCTAGTTGTAAAAGAAAACTAGAGAATTATTCCCATGAAACCCAAGCCCTGGCTCAGTGACAGAAACATGGGGTAACAGTTCTTCCAAATACCACAGCTAAGTGACAGTCAGTACTTTCTGAACCTTAATGTTTCAGGATGGAGAGAAAAGAAAGAAAGACAAAAAGGCAGAAAGATGACAAAGAGAGACAGAGAGAGAGAGAGAGAGAGAGAGAGGGAGGGAGGGAGGGAGGGAGGGAGGGAGGAAGGAAGGAAGGAAGGAAGGAAGGAAGGAAGAAGAAAGAAAGAAAGAAAGAAAGAAAGAAAGAAAGAAAGAAAGAAACAGATTGCCAGGGGAAACAGCTCCATAGCAATCCCTGGTTTATGAGTAATCTCAGCACTAAATATTTATAAGCCATTGAAAGTGCACAGTGTCCATCACTCTGTGAAACTGTGCTTGACACATTTAGAAAAACCCAAGGAAATGTTCTGCTAGACTCCATGTTTAGGGCGGCTTTTTTTTTTTAAAAGCAATTTCTTTGCTGTATCATTTGCAATCCTCTTCCAGACTAACATCATTTTTGATATAGAATATAGGGCATCAGAGATGAGGGTTTCACTCCCTTTTGTTTCTCATTTAATCATGGAATATGTTTAATAATCACTCAGTTTTAAGTACCTTGATTTCACGTTGCTTCCCTTCCCACCTGCAACATCTAACTCCTCCTTTCTGGCTTGTTCTCTCATAGCACCTTCTCCGATATCCCACGGCACCTTTCCAGAGCTGTCACTCACTCTGGATCCGTGTATCTCCAATGGCAACATCCTATAAACAACAGACTTGATGTTGACCTCCCCACCAGGCTGAAGCTCCTGGAAAGTATGAGTCAGATCCATACCAGTTAGTTTTTGTCAGTGCAATACAAGCTGGCATCACCCAGGAAGAGAGAGCCTCAACTGAGGGACTGCCTCCATCAGATTGGCTTCTAAGCAAATCTGTAGGGTGTTTTCTCAGTTGATGTTTGATGTGCACGGTCCTACACTTGAGCAGGTGGTCCTGGGTTCTATAAGAAAGCAAACTAAGCAAGCCGCAGGCAGCAAGCCAGTAAGCAGCATCCTTCCATGGTTCCTAGCTCTATTCCTGCTTGAGTTCCTGCCTTGGCTTCCCTCAATGATAGACTGTAACCCATCAGACAAATGAACCTTTCCTCCCTAAGTTGCTTTTGGTCATGGTGTTTACCACAGAGATAAAGATTAACAAATTAACACAAAGTTTTTCCAGATTTATATAGACAACATTGCAAAAGCTATGGGGGGCATACAGAATGCATTCAGTAAACACTTGCTGAAGATAATTCTCAAAACCTCTATCCATGGCAGAGAGGATGGAAATCGTGCTCCCATTTTACATACAGAAAAACTAACACAGGGGAAATATGAGCCCTCAAAAGGCAGTTGAGATTTACAACCTCATTGTCTGTGTCAACATCTTCTCCACAACATCAGAGCCTGCCTACGCTGTGGTCAGAATGAGAGAACATGGTTTATTGCCCAGCTTTCCTCCAGACTTTGAATGGCTTTTGAATAAATCATCCATTAGACAGATGAAAAGTTCAAAGAGGAGAATCCCATTACGTCACCTTGCCACCTTGCATGGTGTCACTCGCTTATTGGTGGTCACATTCTGGGGGCAGATCACACTGCTGAGCATTCTATTCAGTGAGTTAAGTTCAAAATTCTGCCACACACACACTCCCTAAAGCTCTTTGCCTCTGTCCCCACCTAGCTACAGCTCACCTGCTCCTTGTTGAATATAGCACAGGGGACAGCCCCTCAACTTCTAATGACCCCATGAAGCTCAGCCCTCTCAATCTTCTTGACACTGAGCCCTTATCTCTTGGGGCCAGGAAGGCTGAACAAGATAACTGAAAGAGACTCCAGCTCTGCAGTGTGAGTGCCCAGTGGCTCTCCTGGGTCTTGAACCGGAGCCATGAAGAATGAGTAGAGAGCCTTTGAGTAGAAGGGTCCCACTGGGTGATCTGCCCAACCCAAATGCCATATTTAGTTCCTATAAATGTCTTCCGATCCGAATGATGAAACAAACATCTGAATTCCTAAGTCCAGCATGTCCCAACTTGGACAAAACACACAATACCATAGGGAAAGGGAGCCAGCCAGTTCTGATGGCCTCACAGACTCACAACGTCAGGCCTAAAAGCGGGGTCTGTCTTGATGTTCTCTATGTCTGAAGAAGGTTCTGGATCATGGCAGCCAGGCATGGTGGGAAGAAAGGCAGAGGTCAGACTGTGGGTTTTCGTTTGGCAGCTGAGCCAACTGAGAAACAGTAGGAACCATGATCAAAGCAATGCAGCTTCCCAATGGGAGTCAGGAACACTGCCTGCTAGTACAAGGCAGCAATCTGGAACTCAGAGAAGACATTACTAATCTACGCCGCATCACCAGGAGCAGATCTGGCTTCCGCTGTCCAAGGCAGCAATCTGGAACTCAGAGAAGACATTACTAATCTACCCCGCATCTCCAGGAGCAGATCAGGCTTCCGCTGGGTTTCACAACAAACCTTGTGCCAGAACTCTCAAAGAATCCTATTATAGAAAAAGAAAAATTCCGGCGAAGCATGAACTAAGGAAGAAAACATCTCCAAGTTCTCCGCAGCTGTTTATAAACTGTCGTCATTCAAATGAGTCACACGCAGGCATACCGCAGAGCTCAAACCCCAAACGGGCTGCAGCAAATTGAAAAGGATAAATCATGACCTCAATCAAAGGCCCAGCAGCCTTGGTCTAAAAATGCTTGGGGGCAGAAGAAGTGCCACATGTTTCAGAGCCTGTCAGAGTCTGGAATGTCTGCACATGTATAATATAGTGAGGTTCTGTTGCCAACCTGACGCATCTGAGAACAGAAAGCCTAACTGGGGGACTGCCTCCATCGGATCAATCTGTGATCACGCTGATGTGGCATTTTCTTGGTTGCTAATTGCGGTAGGAGGACCCAGCCCACTGTGGGCGGAACCATCCTTAGGCAGGTGGGCCTGGGCTCTGTAAGAGTAAGACAGATAGCCCAGCAAGCCAGAAGAAGCAAGCCAGTATGCAGCATTCCACTGTGCTGAAGGTTTCTGCCTTCAGGTCCCTGTCTTGAGTTCCCTCAGCAATGGACTGTAACACGTAAAAGGAAATGAATCCTTTCCTCTCCTAACTGGGTTTTTGGTCATGGTATTTATCACAGCAACAGAAAGTAAACTAGGTCATAGGATGAGATATTCTGGGGGACATGACCCAAGTTAGAATGTAAATGTTTTACACCTCTTTCACAGTGTTTTAATGTAATGACACAGTGTAGCATGTCACAGGAGGTCAGGCATGGAATTTTCCCATAATGACACCATGCTGGTACTCAAAACCTTTAAGATTTTGAACTTGAAATTTTTGACATCAGAGATGATTAATCTGTAACGGACCAACTGGGTTGGCTGGTTTTATGTCAATTAGCTGGGGTTAACTAAAAGGGGTGGGGAGCCTCAATTGAGAAAATGACTCCATAAGAGCCAGCCCTAAGGCATTTTCTTAGTGACTGATGGTGGAGGGACCAGCCCACTGTGTGAGGTGTCAGTCCTGGGCTGGTGGTCCTGAATTCTGCAAGAAAGCAGGCTGAGCAAGCCATAAGGACCATACCAGGAAGCAGCACCCCTCCATGGCCATCTGCTTCAGTTCCTGTCTCCAGAATCCTGCTTTTGATGATGAACTGCTTTGATGATGAACTGTTTGTTCTATGGAACATGAGTGAAATACCCCTGCCCCCCACCAAGTCGCTTTCGGTCATGGTGTTTCATCACAGCAAGGTAACCCTAACCTCAGCACCCATTCATTCTCTGAGGGCTGTGAGCGAGGAGCCTGGGGGAGGCAATGGCCATCTTTCTTGACCAGAACAAGAGGCCAAAAGCAAGCGGATGAGTGGGAGGCTTCTGTCTGCAGGGGTGGAAAGGGCAGCTTGCTTGTTAGGAAGTGTCTGACGCGAGAGGTTGCTTATCAGGGTAATATCTTCAGGGAAGGCTTGCTTTGGGATTTGATGGGTATTGAGATGGTTGAATAAGGCTCACCCAGATTATGAGAATCAATGTATTTGATACTAAACATTCATGCAAAGCACCTCCACAGTAATACCACGCCAGCACTCAAGTAAAACCTTGCTGTGTGTCCTTCCCAGCCTTGAGCAGGCTGAATAGACCTTGAGTGTTTGCTACAACGGACCTCAACGACCCAGGTGGAGTCATCTGCCTTGGTTGCACATGCAACTTCCTATAGGAATTTAGAGGAATAGACTGCCCACTGAGCTTGCTTTACAACATAATCCAGCAAAGGATGGGTTTGGTGGGCTTTCCCTACACACACAAACACACACACACACACACACACACACACACACACACTCACACACAGTGCAGAGTATTAAACTTTGAGCCTTGATCAGAACCTTGTCTTGGTTTCATGCTTCTCTCAAAAACAGCCCCCCCATCTCTTTTTCATTTCCAGCCCCCCTTTCAGGTAAACCCAGTTCATCTATGGCCGCTGGACAGCTACAGTGCTGGATCAGTGGCTCACTGAGTAACTGGGTACTAGGTTAGCGGTTGCCTAAGCAATAGCAGTCTAGGTTGGCCGTGTCACACAAAGCTGCTCAGTAAGCATGGAAAGACAGGATGCTTATTCAAAAGAAGCTGAAATCAGGTATGGCTTCCTGGAGCAAGCACCACTACAGGCTAAGGGGACAGCCTAATGGGCGGCATTCAGCACAGCAGGTGGAAGCAGGTGAGTATCAAATACAGGGAGCCCAAAAGCACCAAAGGCTGAGGCATGAGGAGGCCACTGCTGGGATTCTGACTCTGCACCCTGGCTGAGAGTGTTGACCAAGAGGAGACACTGTGGTGCCTTAATCTTGCCATCACCCTGGGACATAGGAACCATGGAGAACTGCCACACAAAGTGGCCAACCGAGTCACAGGCTATACAAAGCTCCAAAGTGGAGAGGTAGGACCCCACCCCTGTCTTCTCCCCAACCGTGTGTGAAGAAGCAGGAAGTCAGTGGCCCTGGGGAAGAAAGTAATTTAGTTTTTGGCAGAAACAGGAAGGGCAGAGTTAATGGGGCGGGGTGGAGGGAAACAGAGGCAGAGGCGTAGAGTAGAGAGCAGGAACTAAGGGGCCGGTGGATGCTGGCATAGACATGGGTTATGGGCCAAGAGAGGAGGTCACAGATCAGCATGGAGAAAGAGCAGTCAGAGGCACAAAGGCACGAAGTGTGAATACTGGTGTGAGCTGCTAGGTGGGACTGTTTCTAGGAACCCCAGAGGCAAGGAACTGAGATAGAATGGTGTAGGGCCAGCATCCCTATAGGCTCCTCGATGAGAGCCTTGTGGAGCCTGTGTGTTCTCAGGTCTGCACAGTCCACTGAGTAACAGACGCTTTGTCAGGAATATGCTACACACCATCACACATATGGGAGCTCACCACAAATGTGCAGTCATCCTGTGTCAATTAGAGATAACATTAAAAAAATCAATCTGACTTCTCACTGGCGTCCTGTGTAATGAAGGCTTGCCTGTGAAGACTGAAGTTTCCCTCCTCCAGCAGTGTGCTCTGCTGCAGTTTGTCCACATTGAAACTCACTCTGAAACGACTCAGAAAGTGGCAGAACCAGGTAAGACCTTTAAAAGGTGGGTGAATCTCTATCCACATTCAGAGACGAACCCACTCTTCTGATTTGTTGATTCCTAGGCTAACTGGTTGTCTTGTAAGTGGGTCTACTATCATCCTCAGCTTAGTTAGTCCACATGGTTACTTTTGCTTTCTGTCTCTGACTATGGAACTTTCTTCCAGGTCTCAAGACTCAGCCGTCAAGACCTTTAGCATCCTCTGGACCACTGGAACTGTGAGCCGTTTCTCTTTAAGAAGAGCCCAATCCGTGGTACTTTGTTTGCAACACTGGAAAACAGACTGAGGTATACGTGACTTCTTTTAATTTTGAATGCTGCTTACTGATTTTATTTATGGGAATCATGGGAAACTGTCCGGTTTCTAAGGTTAAGCATAGAAGCCCTTTAGATTTCTTTTAAACCTCATTACCAAGCAGTGTTTACATTGATTAGCTTTCTTTTACTGATCAGTTCAGGACTCTACACATGAGGCTATTCGTGACTCCAGTAGCAGCTACACAGGTGATGTCTCTGGTGTCCTGGAAGACTCCACGTGCTTTGGCAAAGGAAAGCAAACACGAGTCTGCGTGGGAAAGCTTGTTCTTATGGAAATGGCACGGTGCGTTCTTGACAAAAGAGTTTATGTGATTCACTATGGTGTGGAGAAGGAAAACACTGGGAGTCAATATTTCTTCTATGGTTTTAAGGAGGCACAAAGTTAACATCAGATTTGCTTTTGTTGACAGCAGTCCCGCGTTGCGTTGCTTGGCAACCCTATGTGTTCGAGCTGAATTGCAAACTACTAAAGACGCTAGTTACTGGTTTTAAACCAACGCACCTACTCAAGAGGCTGAACCGGACGCCTATCACTTGGGCAAATCTCACATTTATGTGGGATGTGAGTTATTGTGATACTCAGCAGGCACGGAGCCAGGCACCGAGATCAGGTGGTTAACAAGGAGGTCTGTTCTACAGAATATAACTCTTGTTTTCTTTATAAGGCCTCTGTGGTATTTTAATTAATTAATGTACTCACCGGAAGAGGACACTAGAGCCCCTGGACCCGTAGCTAGAGGTGGTTGTGAGCAACCATGTGGGTGAACCTCTGGAAGAGCAACCAATGTTCTTAACCAATGAGCCATCTCTAGTCCCAGACTAGCTATAAAAAAAATAACCCATTCCTCCCTGATAGAGCCCTTTGACACAGTTTAAAGGAGGAAGACAAGAACCCTCAGAGAGGGGTATAAGTTTGTTTTGGTCAAGTTTTGTTCCTTTCTTCAATTTCTGACCGCTCAGTGGGTAGAAATTTCAACTCCTACTCAAGGCCCTGAAAGATACCAAACAATTCTGTTTGGGGGCCTGCTCCTAACGCAATCATCCCTTCCTCTCCTTGGGAGACTAGGAAGTAACTTATGGGGTTAATCCATGCAGCCAGTTCTAGACAGCTCTGTTTTAACAGAGGCCCCTGAGGGGGAGGGAATGAGGGCAGCCCAGCTCTTCCCAGAGTGCCTCCCATACAGGGTCTGGTGAACATTATTATGCATATTTTAGATTTGCCTGGTGAGATGGCCATGGGTTCTAGGATGATAAAGACAAACTCCTTTATTAATCCCCAGTAGAAATTCACGTGATCTCCATCAGCTCAAGACCTCCATTCTGCAATACACAAAGGCGGTAGTCCTCTACCCATTCCATAATGTGGCAGCCGCTCTCCTGCAAACCTAGCTCCCCCTCAAGAGAGCCGGGCTCGATGCAGGGCTGCCTGTGGCATCACCAACGATAACTGAGTTTTGCAGGATCTAGATGTTTAACACATACTCCCATTTGTGCTGCCTTTTGTATCTTCTGGCCTAGAAGGAGGCTCAATCACATGCCTTTATTCTCAAAACACGGTGGAGCTCGAGACTTGGAAAATGAGACTTAAATTTGTGTCTAAGCCCCGTGCTCCTTCCACACCCAGCGTTTGACTGAAATGCACTTGTACAGCACTAACTTCACTACTATATTTATTTTAGTTTTTTCATATCTAGATAGCATTACTTGCATAAAGTTAATCAACAGTCTATCCTTGGTATCCACAAAGATTGACTCTAAGACTCCCAAGATGCCAGATCGATGCTTGGTCGGGTCTCCCACACACTGGCATGGTTTTTGCACAGAACATGTGCATCCTACCCTTGTCTGTGGATAATGTACAAGCCCGACGCCCTGTAAGTGCTGTGTCTGTGGATGTTTTAGGTTAGTATCTCTGGGATGATGATGATAAGGGGAATCTGTTCATGTTTTTTTTTTTTTCCCAAGACATTGTTTTTCCAAGAATCTTTGACATATGGATAGCTGAATCTGTGTAGAATTCTTGGGTATAAAGGGCTGAGTGTACTTTCAATTCTTTACATATGATTAATTTGATAGAATAAAGTCTTTTGTAGGTGTTGCTCTTTTGTGTGTGTGTTCACACATGTGTGTACACATGTGTGAATGTGGGCTCATTAGTGTATAGGCCCCAGGTTGAAGTCATGTTTCCCTCTATTGCCCTCTACCTTAGACATAAAGGCAGTGTTTCTCACTAAATCCAGAGCTCACTATTCTGGCTGCATAGCCAGCTTCCTCATGGTACCATCTTCACCTCTCGCGTTGAGATTACAGTAGGCTGTGATGCCTGCCTGGCTTTTCCATAGTTCTGGGGATCTGAACTCTGATCCTCAAATGTTTTACCTGCAGAGTCATCTCTCCAGCCCCATGAAGTCGTCTTTAACCAAATAAACATAATCTCTTTCCGGCTGGACTTCTGCTTTCTATATCCATCTTTATCTTGGCACTCAAACATCCAGTGGCAAGTAAAACTACTCAGATATCCACATTTTTTTGGGACAGGTTTTGTTTTTGTTTTTAAATTTGAGAGTCATCTCAAAAGACGTTTTCAGAAATCCATGCCTGATAGTGTCTATCAAGTCCATACTGTGTTAGTTTCCTTAGTCAGTTATTTCTTATGGGTGGCAAATAAAACACCTGTGTTATCTCTTAAAAAGAATATAAATTACAGGGCATTTTATGATCCCTGAAATAACATCCTCAAGGAATATAGGAAGATGGTAACATTTTGAATGGGCCAGGCTCTTTGAAGCCTTAATGAATACCTGTTTTGATTCAGGCTGCAGCTTAAGTAGATCCAGGGGAAGAATATGACTGAGAGTCTCGGGGAACAAGGTTAGAAGGTCCCTGCCACCTGACAGGCCAATTCTCACCTGGCTTTAACATACAACGGGACTCAAAAAGGAAAAAGAAATACAGATTTGCTTTTGCATTGATTTTGAAAATGCAGTGTCCACTTTGGCTAAAGAAACTGTACACAGGGCAAGCATCTCACACTCCCATCCCAAGCCATCCTGCTGCCAGCTGCTGTGTGCACCTGCAGAGATAACGAGGCAGATGCTAGCAAGCGCAGACCGACTTTCTCTGCATCTGTTTTAACACACGTGATAACAAAGGAAGAGCAGTACAGTGGAGCTTGCTTTTGAAAGCATGTCTTACATCCCTCGCAAGGGACTTTTTTTTTTTTTTTCATAATTGTTATTTAGCAGCATCGTGGATCATTTGGATATTCCATTAGTCTGCAGTGAATATCTCTGAACAATTGTTAATGGTGTGGACATGAGTTACAGGCACAGAATAAATACCTCAGGAAAAAGCATGCTCAGTAAAAGGTGGCACGCCTTTTAAATTGTATTAAATTTTGCCACTGTCCCCTTGATAAAAATCACAAATAGTACATTTTTTTTTATGCTTGTCAGAAACAAAAACTGGGAGAAATGCCCTGATGTCCTGCCTGTGCATTGTCAATTTCCTGTGACATGACTTACAAAGGTGGCTTTTGGTGAAGGCTCTTCTGAACACACGTGTTCCTGCTTTGGGGATGATTTACGCAGCCTTCTCTCATCTCTCAATTCTGTCGAGACGCTGTTGAGATTATTTCTGCCTCACTTTGATCTCCGTGGCCAGTATGATCCGAACTGGAGGATAGAAGGAAATGGACCACCTACGAGGCCCCCAGGGGATCAGGGTACCTTCACTTCACAGGGAGACTGAAGCCCTTCTTGGGTTCCTCGGAACTGGAACTGTGAGTTAATTAGCTTTCCTTTTGATTCTTTGCTTTTTAAGGAAGAAGTGACATATTTCCATCTTTGGATTTCCCACTTCAGTGTCTACGCTTCGAAAATTCAAGTGAACACTTCTTAAAGGCTCTCATAAATACATTAACAGTAAAGAAAAGGATTATAATTACATATAGTCAGTTATATAGACCAAGCTGGCCTCAAACTCACAGTCACCCTATGTAAATAATCATAAACATTTATGAAAATTATGCACCCATTGACCATGTACAAAGACTTCATGGTATACACACACACATACATATATATGTGTGTATATATGTATATATATGTATACACACATATCTTTTGAAAGAAGACATACTGTATGAAAATTCTTGGAAAAGGGATATTTGTGGTATTAAGGGTTTCCATTTACTGAAGGCTCTTACTTAAACACTGCACCAGTTTGTGAATCTGGCCTGTGCCTATGAGACAACATAGGTTCCTGTGCTGTCACCAACACTCCACGACTACCATCCTCTTCCATTTCTGTCAGTTTGGTAACTAACACAGGCAAATATGATTTATCACATCAATGGCGGTGGTTTAAAAAAAAAGCCATAAGTTTGTTGGGCATGGCCTTCACTTTTGCCACAAATGTCCATTTATCTCCTTTGCCCATTTATGTCTACCAAATGTGCTTTCTTTAGTTGGTGTGTGCACACACACAGGTGTGTGTAGAACAAAGGTGAACTCCAGGTATCATTCCTTAGAAACCCATGTTGCTTTTTGAGGCAGGGTCTCTCACTGGTCTGGAGCTCACTGGATAGACTGTAAGCTGGACAGCAAGTCCTGGAGATCTACTGGGCTCTGCCTCCCTTTTTCCTGGATTGCAAGAGGACCATGCGCCTGGCTTTTAATTATGTGTATATGTTTATTGATTTGAAAAAGCTCTTTACTTAAGGGATATGATTAATTTTATCAATTTGACTGGGTCAGAGAATACCCAGATATTTCTAGGAAGGTGTTTTTTTTTTTTTTTTAAAGAGGAAATAAATATCAGGATCTCTAGACGGGAAAATTGACCCATGTGGATGGACATCATCCAGTCCTCTGATGGCCTTGAGAAAACAAGAGATGGAGGTTTAATTAGTTCTCATCTGATAACTTAAATAAGGGCTTTACCTTCTCTTGATATTGACCATCCTAGTTCTTAGGCATTCAGAACTGGACCAGCATCTTCAATGACTTTCTAGTTCTTAAGTCTTCAAGCTACAGCATCAGCTTACTGAACAGAAATGGTAGGATTAATCAGCCTATCATTGTATCATCCAATACCTTCAAAAAATCTCATATATATCCTAAAGTGTTCTTTTTCTAGAGAGTTCTGAGTTATAAACTTACGGGATAATTAATATGATCAACTTCATAAGATTTAGAATCACCTAGGAGATAAGCCTCTGGCATGCCTATGAGGAATTATCTAGATTAGGTTATTTGAAACAGAAAGACTCATCCACTATGGGCGGTTTCATTCTGTAGGCTGAGGTCTCAAAAAGAATATAAAGAATAAAGTGAGCTGGGTACCAGCATTCATCTCTCTGGGTTTCTTGGGTGAGTACAGATGCAATGTGACTGGCCACTTCAGGTTCCTGCTACCAAGATTTCTCTGCCATGGTAGAGTTGTATCCTTGAACTGTAACTCAAAATAAACCCCTTCTCCCTTACACTCTTCTGAAGTGGAAACGTAAGGGTTTTTTGGAGATTCAATTGTGTTGGATGGTGTTTAGGGGGGTGGCAAACACATGAAGGAATGTTTTCCTGAAGTGGACACAGGTGAAAGACTAACGCATACTCATGAAGGAATGTTTCACTGAAGCAGACACAGGAGAGAGGATGTTCTGCTATAGCAAACACATGAAAGGACACGTGATGAAGGATTCTTTGCTAACAACATGCATGTATTGGACCGCCTTACATTCTGAAGTTGAGCTGCATTTGTCGGGACTCCTCAGACTCGGGCTGATTGAATGCATGTGCTGAGGCAAGACCCATGGAGGACACATGATGTTTGGAGGGTATAAATAGGACTCAATGGAGTGACAGAGAAAGAGCTTAGCTTGCTAATACAGCTCGCTGGGCAACACTTGCGGGTCTCACATCTTTGCTGATCTTTGTTCCCCTGAGAGAGGCACAGCCAAGAACTTCTCCTGGTGGCCCTCCTGGTCCCTCCTGCTGACTCAAGACGAGGCTGAGGCCTGGCTGTCTCTGCTAGGTCATGTCATCACTGTTCCTAATCTAACTCTACTGAACTAGACTGCTGGTGTGTCTGTGAAATGTTTGTGAGTGGATTGAGCTGCATCTGCTAACCTGTGAACTTAACTGCTGATTTTCAGACAACACAGACTGGAGTTGCTCCAAAGAACCTTTCTAAACAGGCCAACTTCCCCCATATCCTTTTTTTCCCACTACCTCTGGTGGGTGGTGGGCTAAAAGGGAGGTTAAAGCATTTAAGAACTATCATTAAAAATAAGAATTTTTTAAAAAAATGAAAGTTACACTCTTCTGTCAGGGTACTTTATCACCAAAACAGAAAAGTAATAGGATGCCAGGGACAGTGACTGTTGTCTGCGAAGGTTCCAGACAGTTCCTACCTTATCATTTGATTTCTAATTTACTGCACTCCACCCTAGCACTTTTAAATTTTTGTTTGGCCTAAAGAAATTTAAAAGAAATTCCAAGTTTTAAAATATTTTTCTTTATGGTTTCTGTGTTTACAGGAGCAAATATTCTCTGTTCCGATCACACTAGGCCACTCTGGTAGGTACTAGAGACCCCCAGAGGCAAAGTTAGCTGCCAAAACCCCAGAGGCCACACGAGCCACAGAAAAACCCAGGAGAGATATTTTATTAGACCTGAAGACTTGCTAGTTGACAGAACCCCAGGCTACTCATGCCAGAAAGTAGAAAGGAAACAGAAAACAGGAAAAACAAAAAGTAAACCAACAAACAAAAAATACTCTGCCAACAAAAATAAACTCAGAAATCAGCATTTAAACTTATAATAACTGCAAAACCCAGATGGCTTAAGACCAGCAAAAGAACAGAATCAACAACAGCCAGTGCAATATGGCATCACAAGAGCTGAACTATGCTATTACAGCAAGCCCTGGATATCCTAACACAACTGAAATATAAGAAAATGACCTTAAATCCAATCTTAAGAAGATCATAGAGGCCTTTAAAGAGGAAACAAATAAATCCCCTAAAGAAATACAGGAAAATGTAATCAAACAGGTGAAGGAAATGAATACAACTGTTTAAACCAGACAATGCAAATAGAAGCAATAAAGAAAACACGAACTGAGGGAATCTTAGAGATGAAAACCTAGGGAGGAGAATAAGAACTATAGACACGAACATCACCAACAGAGCACAAGAGACGGAAGAAGAGAATCTTAGCTGTAGAAGATACAAGAAATCAACAGATTGGTCAAAGAACATGTAAAATCTAAAAAAGTTCTGACACAAAGCATCCAGGAAGTTTGGGTCACTATGAAGAGGCTAAACATAAGAATAATAGGAGGGGAAGGAAGAGGAGGAGGAAGAGGAGGAAGAGATTGCTAGCTCAAAAGTCCAGAAAATATTTTCAACAAAATCATAGAAAAATTTCTCTAACCTAAAAAAAGTTGCCTACAAAATATAAGAAGCTTCAGAAATAGATTTGACCAGAAAAGAAAATCTTTCTGACATATAATAATTAGAACATTAAATGTACAGAACAAAGAAAGAATATTAAAAGCTTCAAGGGAAAATGGTCAAGTAACATATAAAGGCAGACCTATCATAATTACATCTGACTTCTCAACAGAGTCTCTAAAAACCAGAATGGCCTGGGCAGATGTCCTGCAGTCTCTAAGAGAACACAGATGCCAGTCCAGATTTCTATACCCAGCAAAACTTTCAATCACCATAGAGGAAGAAAACAAGATATTCCATGACAAAACCAAATTTAAACAATATCTATCCACAAATTCAGGCCTACAGAATATACTAGAAGCAAATCTCAAAGGAGGTTGACCACACCCAAGAAAACACAGGAAATAGATAATTCGACACCAGTGAAACCAAAAGGGTGTGCGCGCGCACACAGACACACACAGACATACACACACACACACACACACACACACACACACACACACACACAACTACCACCACCATCAAAATAACAGGAATCAAGAAGCATTTGTCATTAAATTCTCTCAACATCAATGGACTCAATTCCACAATAAAAAGACACAGTCTAACATAATGGGTGGGAAAACAGGATCCATCATTTTGCTGCATACAAGAAACAAACCTCAGCAACAAAGATAGACATCACCCAGAGTAAAGGGCTGGAAAAAAAAGATTTTCCAAGCAAACAAACCCAAGAAAGAAGCTGAAGTAGCCATTCTAATAGCTAATAAACTTTCAACCAAAATTAATCAAAAGAGATAGGGAAGAACACTTCATTCTCATCATAGGAAAAATCCACCAAGATGATGTCTCAATTCTGAAAAGCTATACCACAAATCCAAGAGTACCCACATTCATCAAAGAAATATTACTGAAGCTTACATCTCATATCAAACCTCACATATTAATAGTGGGGAAATGTCAACACCCAACTCTCACCAATGGACAGATCATCCAGACAGAAAACAGAGAAACAATGGAACTCTCAGATGTCAGAAATCAAATGGATCTAACCAATACCTTCAGGAGATTTCACCCAAACACAGAACAATATACCTTCTTCTTGGTACCTAATGAAACCTTCTCCAAAATTGATCATATACTTGGATACAAAATAAGTCTCAACATATATAAGAAAATTGAAATAACCCTTTGTATCTTATCAGACCACCATGGATTAAAGTTAGACTTCAACAACAACAGAAATAGCAGAAAGCCTACAAACCCATGGAAACTGAAAAAGTCCCTACTCAGTGACCACTGGGTCAAGGAATAAAGTAAGAAAGAAATTCAATGAAAATAAAGGCACAACATTATCCAAACTTATGGGACACAATAAAAGCAGTGCTAAGAGGAAAATTCATAGCACTAACTGCCTTTATAAAGAAATTAGTGAATTTTCAAACTAGTGACTTAAGAGCACACCTGAAAGCTCTAGAACAAAACGAAGCAAACACAACCAAGAGGAGTGGACAGTAGAAAGTAATCAGACTCAGGGCTGAAATCAATAAACTAGAAACACAGAGAATAATACTAAGAATCAACAAAACCAAGAGTTGTTTCTTTTAGAAAATCAACAAAATGGACAAACCTTTATCCAAACTAACTAAAAGGCAAAGAGACAGTATCCACTCTTATATTTTTGGTTGTGAGCCTAGCCTTTAACGGCTGAGCCATCTCTCCAGCCAGACAGTATCCAAATTAACAAAATTTCAGAAATGAAAAGGGAGACATAACAACAGATGCTGAGGATTTCAAAAAATCATCAGGTCTTTCTTCAAAAACTTGTATTCTACAAAATTGGAAAACCTAAGTGAAATAGATGATTTTCTTGATAGATACCACTTACAAAAGTTAGTTCAAGATCAGGTAAATAATTTAAATAGACCTTAACCCCTAAGGAAATAAAAGCAGTCATTAAGTCTTTCAACCAAAAAAGCCCAGAGCCAGATGGTTTTAGTGCAGAATTCTACCAGGCTTTCAAAGAAGAGATAATACCAATACTCAAATTATTCCACAAAGTAGAAACAGAAGGAACACTGCCAAACTCATTCTATGAAGTCAAGGTCACCCTGATACCTAAACCACACAAAGTCTTAACCAAAAAAGAAAATTTCAGACCAATCTCCCTTATGAACATTGATGCAAAAAGTACTCAATAAAATACTTGAAAACTGAACCCAAGAACACATCAAAAAACATTATCTACCATGATCAAGTAGGCTTCATCTCAGAGAAGCAGAGATGGTTCAACATATAAAAATCCAACACCATACAAACAAATTAAAGAAAAAAGCCATGATCATCTCTGAGCATCTCATTAGATGCTGAAAAAGCCTTTGACAAAATCTAACACCCTTTCATGATAAAATTCTTGGAGAGATCAGGAATATGAGGCCCATACCTAAACACAATAAAGGCGATAACTAGAAAGCCAATAGTCAACATCAAATTAAACAGAGAGAAACTTAAATCAATCCCACTAAAATCAGGTCATCCACCCTCTCCGTATCTATTCAATATAGAACTTGAAGTTCTAGTTGGAGCAATAAGACAGCTAAAGGAGATAAAGGGGATACAAATTGGAAAGTAAGAATTCAAAGTATCACTATTCAATGATGGCATGGTAAGATACATAAGTGACCCCAAAAATTCTACCAGGGAATTTCTGCAGCTGACAAACAACTTCAGCAAAGTGGCTATGTACAAAATTAAGTAAAAAAGAAAATCAGTAGCTTCCTTTATACAATGACAAATGGACTCATACAGAGCTGAGAGGAACAACGCCCTTCACAACAGCAGTAAATAATCTAAAATATCTTGCTGTAACTCTAACTAAGCAAGTGAAAGACCTGTATGACAAGAACTTCAAGTCTTTGAAGAAAGAAATTGAGGAAGATATCAGAAGATGGAAAGATCTCCCATGCTCATGCATAGGTAAGATTAACATAGTGAAAATGGCCATCTTACTAAAAGCAGTCTACATATTCAGTGCAATCCCCATCAAAATTCCAACACAATTCTTTACAGACCTTGAAAGAACAATACTCAACTTGATATGGAAAATACAAAAAAAAACAAAAACAAAAAAAAACACCAGGATAGCCAAAACAATTCTGAACAATAAAAGAACTTCTGGAGGAATCACCACCCCCAATTTCAAGCTGTACTACAGAGCAGTAGTAATAAAAACCACATGATTTTGTCATAAAAAACAGGCAGGTTGCTCAGTAGAATCAAGGACTCAGACATAAACACAAATTCCTATGGAAACTTGATTTTTGACAAAGAAACCAAAAATACACAATAGAAAAAAAATCTTCAACAAACATTGCTGGACTAACTGGATGTCTGCTTGTAGGGGGATACAAATAGACCCATATCTATTACATAAAACTCAAATCTAAGTGGGTCAAAGACCTCAACATAAAACTGGGTACACTAAATTGGATAGAAGAGAAAGTAGAAACTAGCTTTGAAAGCATTGCTACAAGACACAAGTTCCTCAACAGAACACCAGTGGCTCAGGCTCTAAGATCAATAATTGATAAATGGGACCTCATAAAACTGAAAAGCTTCTGTAAGGCAAAGGACTCTGACAATAGGACAAAACTGTATCCTACAGAATGTGAAAAGATCATTTCCAACCCTACATTCAACAGAGGGCTAATATGCAAATTTTATTTTAAAAAAAACTCAAGAAACTAGACATCAACAAACCAAGTAACCCAATTAAAAATGGGGTACAGATCTAAACAGAGATTTTTCAACAGAGGAATCTTGAATGGCCAAGAAGCACCTAAAAAAATGTTCAGTGTCCTTAGCCATCAAGGAAACGCAAATCCAAATGACCCTGAGATTCTCTCTTACACCCATCAGAATGGTTAATGTCAGAAGTTCAAGTGACAGCCCATGCTGGTGAGGATGTGGAGCAAGGGAAGCACGCCTCCACTGCTGGTGGGAGTGCAAACTTGTACATCCACTTCGGAAATCAATTTGGTGGTTCCTCAGAAAACTGGGAATAGCTCTACCTCAAGACCCAGCTCTACCACTCCTGGGCATATACCCAAAAGATGCTCCACCGTAACACAAGGACACTTGCTCGACTATGTTTATTACTATTCATAATAGCCAGAAACTGGAAACACAATGGAACACTAGTCAGCTGTTAAAAATAAAGACATCATGAAATTTGCAGGCAAATGGATGGAATTAGAAAAAGATCATCCCGAGTGAGAAGACCCAGAAAGACAAACGTGGTATGTACTCACTTATAAGTGGATATCAGCCATAAAGTACAGGGCAACTGTGATGCAATCTACAGTCCCAAAGAAGCTAATATAATAAGGAAGGCCCAAGGGAGGACACTTGAATCTCACTGAGAAGGGCACTGGGGCGTGGAGGAGAGAGCGTGGTGGTGTAGGGACTGGGGAAGGGAGCAGGATCGATCAAGTGCAGGGAGAACAGATGGAGAGATAACTGTAATCAGTGCGGAGGGAATCTCTGGGGTGTGCTAGAAACTCAGGACAATGGAAACTACCAAGAATCTATGAGGGTGAGACCATCCAAGACTCCTGGTAATGGGGAATACAGAACCTGAACTGTCCACCTCCTGTAACCAGAAAAGACATCCAACGGAGAAACTGGGACACCAACCCAGCCACAAAAACCTCAGACCCACAATTTGTCCTGCCTACAAGCTGTGCAGGGGTAAAGATGGAGCAGAGATTGAGAGAATGGCTAACCAATGACTGGCCCAGCTTGAGACCCATGCCTTGAGAAAGAGCCAAGCCCGGACACAATTAATGGTATTCTGCAATGCTTGCAGATAGATACTTAGTATAACCGACGTCTGAGAGGCTTCATCCAGCAACTGATGGAACAGATGTAGAGACAACAGCCAGACATTAGGAGGAGCTTGTGGAATCGTGTGGAAGAGGGGTAGACAGGACTAGAGACCTTGGATCTACAAAGCCACCCAGGAATCCACCACCTTACTTCCTATGTGAAGAGGACACTGGTTGCCCACAGGACTTCTGTGATTGTTTAGTAGGGAAATAGGCCAGAACCTGGATACCAGATCCCCTCAGCCACTGTTCAGTCTGCCTCACTGTCTCTTGAGTCTTACCACCACTGTAACAACACCCTACTGAGTATTCTCCAGGAGTCCCTTACAGCATAATTTATGGTCTGGATGAGATAATGTCAACTGATCCTCACCTGTGTGAACTGTGGGTACCCATCCCTCTGCTCCTTCCGTGGGCTGTTCTTTGCACATCCACTCACTCCTTTGTACCCAGGGTCCAGCATATTCCCATCCTCATCACACAGACATCCCCACTCTCTGTTCTCCAGAGACTGCTCCCAGGGAATCTCAACTAACTGACAGGCCCATGTATGTTTGGGTCAGCCAAACTTGGCTTCCCAAAGCCAAGCCTTTTCAAAGGCAATATAATGTGAATTTATGTTGTAGGGCCTCAACAAGGGAAATACTTGATCCTTCGGCTCAAGCTGTCAGGACACAAACAGATTTTTCTGCAGTGAATCCCAAGCCACATCTAGGGCCTTGCACCCTGGTGTGCTCCACCAGAGTGTCACTTCAGCACCAGGCCCTCCCCAGACTCAGGTGGGGAGGGTGGCGAGTCTGCTCACCTGTCCTGCTTGAATCTGTTCCTCTGAATGTGGTTACCTGGATGGGATCAAAGTTACAAACACTCACACTGTCACTGTCTCTGATAGCAAGCAGGGGCTTCCAGAAGAACCACACAGCTAAGGGCACACAAAAGAAATGAACCAGGCTGGGAAGGGTGCCCAAGGGTCCTAAAGGATGCTCTAAAGAAACCCTAAAGAGCCCTGGAGAAGTAAGCAGACCCCAGCAGGGAAGCACGTCTTATTTGCTTCCCATACACTTTCAGGGCCACACTAGACACACGCTAACAAGCACCTATGCGTAGCAGTGGCTGCCCCGGACTTCCTGACTAATTGGTGGTTCACCCCATGGAATCCACCGTCACGGGGTCTATCCAGGCTCATGTGCCTTCATTAGCAAGCCTTTCTGGTGGCAACAGATGTCTCCCACATCATCACCACTGTTAGAATCACGCCTCATGACTGACAAAGCCCCAGATGTGTTACCGGTTTCCATATTCTAATCAAAGGGGTCAGAAGCAGAGGGTGTTGGCAGCTCATGCCTGCAGCTGTCTGGTCTGTCAACTCCCTGCCACATATGGGTTCTAAAACACGGTGCTGAGAGGCGGATTTAAGTCTCAGCGTTCTGTGTGGCAGCTGCTCCTCTGCTGGGGACTCACTCCAGGACACAGTACACCGATGTCTGCACAGTGGCACAGTGCTTGTGCAGAATGCCCACACACTGTCCAGATCTACATGTCATCTCTAGATTATTTACAGTGCGCAGTGCCACACAAGCGCTTGGAAAAGCTGTTTTACAGTGATGTTTAAGACATGTCGAGCAGAAAAATCAGTATGTGTTTGATGCAAATGCATTTTTTCCCCAAGTATTTTTGGTGTAGGGTCAGTTGGATCTTTAAATACAATTCCTGTAGATACAGAAGGATGTCCATGTTTAGACAGGGGCAAAGGGGGTTGGGAGATCAAAGGCCTCACCTCAGCTTTGGGAAAGCCTGTGGTAAGTGGGTATGAATATATATTTACCATACAGGAATGTGACTGAACAGAAAAGTAACTTATTCTCCTGCTGCAGTTGTCGTCTGAGAGGCGTACTGCCCCCATCTGCTAAGCTAGGCCTAGTCCTGGAAGTTTCTAGCCTCCATACAATCTAATCTAGGCTTACAAGGTTTTCAGCCTCTATGACTTGCTGTTGAATAAGCTGACGCTTTCTTGTTCTTTCTGAGCTCTGGCTGGCTGGTTCAACTCAGCTGTTCTGGCTCAAACTCCTCTCCAAGATGACTGATTCAATCTGGCTTTTCTCTCAGTTTCTGAAGTGCTCTGCTTGGCCTCAAACTAACTCTATAGCAATCTGTTCTAATCTTCGGGCTCCTTCTCATTTTTTGCTCTTTCTGTCTTCACCTGTGTCTAGTTTGTTCTCTTCAGTCTGTCTCTGTAAAACTCTCCTGGTAACACTGCCTCCTCCTCCCCCTCTGCTGCTCTACTCTCGCTCTCAACTCTACTGCACTGCTCTCCATGAACTCTACTGTATTCCTGGTCCGTACTCTTCTTCTTATACTGTCTGTCTCTCCCGTCAGTAGCTTTCCTTTCCTCTCTGTTCTCGTGAGACTTGGGCATATCCTATTCTGTCAAATCTTTCCTTGATTACTCATTTTTTTTTCTGCCACTCAGACATCTCTTTCAAACATGGGTGCTTCCTACAACAAACTGACTTTACCTTCACTGTTTGGGATTAAAGGTGAGTACTAAGGGTGTATCTGTATTTCAGCCAGAGGGATTAAAGGTGTGTCCCAGGGCTGAGCCACACCCTAACTAGAATCATCAAAAATCCAGTAACAACTGAAGACCTCTGCATATCTGCTGCCCCATTCACTAGCAGATCAGAGAGAGAAAGCAGAGAAAGTGCCGGAGGTGCAACAGGACCCTGATGGTTAATGAGAATAGCCAGGCCATACTCACCTGAGCTGTAGGTGGTGCCCGCATTAGTATATACCTACAGTAAGTGGAACAGGAGTCCTTGGCCAGGCCAAGGCATAAATCACCCAAAGTCCCCACAGGAGCCACAGGCAGAGATGCTATGGTTACATCATGCCTTGCTGCTAGACATGTCCACACATTGTAACCTTGCACCCTGCACTGAGAAATACATAGTATCTCATCCTTTGAACAGAGAACATCCACAGACAGAGGAGAAAGCAAGCACACAAGGGAGAAAGCAACAGAAAAAGGAAATGCTGTCCCATGGAAAAGAGATGAAAACAAAGATTAGTGGGCCCCCACATAAAGAGCAAAGTCCCAATGTCTTAGCTATTCTATGGGGGCTTTCGGTTCTCAGTAGGTCCTTTGGCGGAAGAGCCAGACATTTATACCAAAACTGTGAAACACCCATGCTTACTTTATATCCAGGGGGCAAACATGATGCATAGTAAATACATCTAACTCCTCTTAATTGGCTCGGTTGTTTTCTTATGTGTTCCCACTGCCTTTATGGGCATTGAACTGCCTGATAAGTAGGTATCTTGGTGACCCCCACACAGCCCTCACACAGCAGAGATGGTAGGGCCACAGAGGCAGAGCTGTAGAAAATCATCTCACAGTTATACCTCGGTGTTCTTCAAGGTAAATAGAGTTCCACACTCCTGTATCATCCCTTAACACAGGAAAGGCTCAGTAACAGCCCTAGAATGCCTGGTCTGGTTGATCTACTGATGCTCTGTTATATCTGCACGACATACTAGGAATGGAATAAGCAGATCTCCATGGCCTACTTTGCCTTCTATGGCTCTAATAAACCATGACCAAAAGCAACTTGAAAAGAAGGTTTATCTGGCTTACATGTCCTGACCGCAGTCAACCACTGAAGGGAGTCAGGGCAGAAACTCACCCAGGAACCATGGAAGAACACTGTGTACTACCTGGTTCCTCACGGCTTGCTCTGCTTTTTTATACAACCCAGGACCCTTGCCCGGGGATAATACCAACCATGGTAGACTGAGCCATCTCACATCAATCAATCAATCAATCATCATCATCATCATCATCATCATCATCATCATCATCATCATCATCAACAACAACCTGCCTAGAGGCCAATCTGATGAAGACATTTTTCTCAACAGATTTCCTCTTCCCAGATGACTCTCCCTTTTCAATTATACCTTTGTGTTTTTGAATCATTGAGAGGGGATGTTGACTTGTATAAAGGACAAATGACTTCACCAACGAAGGACCTGAAACTCAAGCTGGGAAAATGGGTTGTGGATATTGGGCCCACAAAAAGGGGTGGAGTTTTGCTCACAGTTTCAGGGGTTCGAATCTATGCAGGTAGGAACATGCAGTAAGGGTAGCTATTTACCTCAGAGCAACAGGGATCAGGGGAATTAAAGGGCCAGGGCCAGAACACTCCTTCTAAGAACATTTTCCCAATGACCCAACTTCTTCCCTCTGGGTTCCATCTCCCAATAGTGTCAGAGGCCGGTGACACAAGGTCTCTAATAACGATTGGTTAATCGACAGCAGCATCTAAGTCCACTGAAGCTACCTGACTTGTACATATCAGCCCCTCCAGGTTTCAGTGATGTATGTAAGTGTGGTGTATTTCTCTTTCAACTGCTCTTTCTGTAGCTTAAGGTGCCTTTGATTCATGAAGTGTCTTGAATGATAAAAATACAACGTTTACAAAGCTGGAAATGCTTTTGACAGAGAATGTGATTCCTGACAGATTTTTCCCAGACTGTCAAAAGGATGGTAGAGAAAGGAGATTTCCACACAAGGGATGGCAAGTCACATGTGGAAAAACTCATGTTCTTCTCTGTAAATGTGTATGATGGAAGAAAAGGGATGTGTGGGAGTCACACATCAGCAAGACTCCAGAAAAAACGACTCACTTCTTTTCCTTGGGAAGAATGCTTCAAATTATATGACTACGAATTCCAAGGAACCCGATACTCGAATCTTATCAGCAACGCTTGTTTGAGTTCTGCATTTCCACGGAAAATTAGAACCACATTTGGAACCTTGTTCTCAGTCCCCTTTTCTTCTCCCACCCAAATTGAATTGAGATACTCAAGTGAATAGCAGAACACTAGAAACAAGACCCCAGCCACATGCAAAGCTGTATGAAGCCCCTTACATACTGTAAATGCAAACACACACGCGTCCCTGTCAGACAGCAAAAGCCACAGACAGAAAGGCAGCTCCAACTCTCAGTTCTATTTTAAGGAGAGGGTTTAAATGCCACCAGATTAGACTAAGGTCACCTTTTATAAATGTACTTCTTTAAAAGGGAAACTAACTGAATGTATTTCCTTACGCACTATAAAGACTTGGCACAGCCCTCTTGATTTCCTTTGCTTTTGTTTCTCTACATACCAAAAGGATATATAAACTTACAACCCCAACATAAGAAAATCAACTTCAAGTCTCTTAAATGTCTTAGAAACACACGTATGCCTGACAACAGTGGAAGCAGGTAAGGGTGTTGGATCCCCTAGAGCTGGAGATACAGATAATTCAGAGCTACCTTATGGGTGCTGGGAGTCAAACTGGGTTCTCTGGAAGAGCAGCCAGTGCTTTAACAGCTGAGCCATCTCTCTAGCCCCTAAGTTTTACTTTAACACTCCGAAGTTATTGATTATAATGTGTAGGTGATTATAAAATATTGGTACTGGAAGCATCATCTCTCTGGCTTCAATGTTATCATAACCGCATCCAGAAACTATGAAGACCATGTCCCCAGTTTCCCATTGGATACTGTTAATTCAACACGGCCATTTTCCCACCTGGGCTTTTGAATGGTCAACACTGAACTTCATTGACATGGCCCACAGATAGAAAGAGCCCAAGAAAAACTATTCTTGTGCAAAGCTGTGTTCTAAACACTCTGTGAATATTACTTTCAGTTAATGCACCCTATTTGCCCTCTCAATGGTTTTAAACCTAATTCAGTTATTACCTATACCATTTTATTATGACGACACCAAAGTCATAGATTTGGTAAATGCAGAGGTGGCAGGTAAATCTTAACGTCTCTAGAGTGCATATCCACCACCACTACCTTGCAGAAGCTCTTAAAACCAAACAGAACAGTGGCACAGGACAGCCAGACTCTGGAGCTCTAATAATGACATGGTGTGGAAAGCTAACCATTCTGTGCCATGTGCTCGAAATGTGCTAAGAAATCAAGCCCTAAACATTCCCAACATCTGTACACAGAGGAGCTACACAAAATGACAGAGGTCATTTAGCTTGATGCAATAATCACTTCATAATATATATATACTATATATTTCATATATGTTTCATATATAATTTTCATATATATTCAAACATGAAATATATAAAATGTATGTTTTATTTATAAAATATAAAAATATTTTATATCATATTTTATATACATTTCATAAATATAAACAGCTATATACTGAAATAACATGTTATATGTTCATGTTGGATATTTTGTCACCTTGACACAAGCTAGAGTCATTTGGAAAAAAGAAATCTTAATTAAGGAATTGCTTCCATCAGATTGGCCTCTGGTCATATTTGTGGGGCATTTTTCTTAATTATGGATTGATGTGAGAGACCCAAGCCCATTGTGGGTACTGCCACCCCTGAAATGTGATCCTGGGCTCTATGAGAAAGCAGAATGAGCAAGCCATGGAGAGCAAGCCAGTAAGTGGTGTTCCTCCATGTTCTCTGCTTCAGCTCCTGCCTCCAGGTTTCTGTCTTAAATCCTTATCCTGGCTTCTCTCTTCTTGGTGGACTGTGACCTGTAGCTTGTAATTAACCCTCTCTTCCCTAAGTTGCTTTTGCTGGTGGTGTTTTATCATAGCAACAGTAAGCAAACTTAAAAAAAAAAAAGATAGGATACCTTTTGTTACATTATAACTTAAGAAAACTAGAAAAAAATCAAAGGTGTCTAAGATCTTTCTGGAAAACATTAAATGTGAAGATATGAAGTAAAGAAAGCAAAATGGACTCAACATTATTTTCGTAGACTGTCTTATATCACTTATATTATAATACTTTGGGCAGTTTTTGTCTTATTGGTCTTTGCATCTATATTGTGACTTCTAATTTGTGGCAGTGTGGAGGGTCGTGTATGTTTATCTCTGTGTGTTTTTATTGTATTTTTTCTTTTCTTATTCTGTTTGTTTTTGTTTGCCTGTTTTCTGAAGAAAAAGCATGGGGTTCAGTGAGTGAGGAGGACCTAGGAAGAGCTGGCGTGGGAAAACCATGCTCAGAATATAGTGTATAAAAACACTTTTTCAATTAAGAAAGAAAGGGAGAAAGAGAGAGAGGGAGGGAGAGAGAGAGAGAGGAGAGGAGAGAGAGAGAGAGAGAGAGAGAGAGAGAGAGAGAGAAGTAGATTAATGATTGTCTGGAGCTGGAGGCTGGAGGGAGACGTTCTAAACCTAAGTTTAGTGAAGGTACACAACCCTATAAGATCTACCAACAAAACACTGAGTTGTACACTTTAAACGAGTGAATTACATGGTGTGTGGATTACGTCTCAATAAAGCTGTTATTTCAGCCAGCCACGGAGACGGCAAGATTTTAACCTCTTTTATGAGAAATTTAAAACACACACCGAAGGGAAGCAAAGTGCACAGTAAACTCTCCCGTGTAAGCCTTCCCAGTTCAGTCCTCTAGTGTTAATGGTTTTCAAAAACTCGCCAATCGCGGTTTTAATCTTTCCTCTCCACCTCCAGACATTTTTTGCTTTTTTACTTGCACTCTTTTACACTGAAGCAGAATGTTGTCATTCGGATACAGAGCAATCGCCACAAAGGTGGAACACAATAGCACACAGTAGCCTGGAAGAGTCCTGCGGGATGCCAGGTCTACCCTCTCAGCAGCTCAAGAGGAGCCCCATACCCTCCTGTGTCCTGTCACAGGCTACGAAGCTTTCAATCTTGGCACAGGCGCATCATCAACCTCTCCCTTCGGTCCCCAAGAGGGAGAGGACCCCTGCAGCTGATTCACATCAAAATGCATGGGGTGGGGTGGGGGACTGAACTGGTGCAGAAGCAGCAAAAGGGGCAAGAGCTAATCTTTGCAAAGTGGGGCAGCCAAGAAAAACGCGGCTGTTCTGATGGCATTGTTTTTACTATAAATGAAAGCTTCTCCTTATAGTTTATATTAACAACTGTAAACAGGCAACTTTCCTTAAAACCAAGACCAAGTAACCAACCAATGTAACAACAAAGAAACACAAGTTCATACTCTGCTCCCATCACTGGGCGGAGGTGATTAGTGTCCGGATCCGAGGAGTGCGCACAGACATCAAGAAGGTTTAATCTCAGATGAGAAATAGCTTCTCAGGAACCTGACCTCCCAGGTCACTGGCGGCTCCTTTCTCCATGAATAAAAAATGACTCCCTCTTTGCCAGGGGAACATGAGACAGGCTGATGGCTGTTTCTATAGGAGTTATTAATAACGCCTCTTGCCAACTCTGATCTTATTGAAGATGCGTGTCAGGTGCGGATAATCAAGTGAGCCATGTATATAAATGCATTTTATAGTACTCATGAGTGCAATGTCGAGTTCACATTCCAGGGATCTCTCATATTAACCCTCGTTTTCATTGATTAGCCTTCCAAGGAGACTGGTGATTTTCTACTTCAAACCATCCTCAGAACCCAGATTCTACTCAATAATTAAAGGGATGTATGCTCATCTTAAGAAACACAACTCAGTCATTCCGTGAGTTTTAGCTCATCTTTACAAATCAAGTTGTCTAAGATTGGAAACCCTTACACTCTCTCGTGAATGGCCTCAAGAATAGTCTCAAAATGATTCTTTTAAGATTTATTTATTTTATTTGTGTGTGTGTGTGTGTGTGTGCCCGCGCACATGTGCCTGTGTTTATTGTGGCCCACAGAGGCCAGAAGGGGTCATCAGATCGCCCACCTGAATCTGGAATTCTAGATGTTTGTAAACTGTCCAGTGTGGGTTCTGGGAACTGAGCCTGGGTCCACTGTAAGAGTCCTAGCTCTCCATAACTGAGAAAAAGGATAGTGTCAAATAGGCTGTTTATCTTTGGCGAATGATTAAGATACAGTAAAAGAATAATAGATTCAAGTAGGTCCAAGTTCTTTTCTTCACCAATCAAGGAAACAGTACACAGGGTCCCTAAGTATCCTCTGCCTGCCATCAGCTGCTGGCCGGGCACAGGCATCTCCTCCAATCCCCGCAGCCCCTTTGCCCCACTCACGGGTGACCGGCCTGCTCTGCTCCGGCTGCACGCTGTCCAGGGATTGGGTGCTGGGCACCGCAGAGACACTGGAGCTCCTCACAAAGCCAAAGGCCGCCAGCTTGGCTGCTGGGAGTCGTGAGTAGCCAGGAGGACGAAGCCCAGACTTTGGTAGACTGGACTTTGCAGCATTGGAATTGGAGGCTTTCTTGAGGTCTGTTGAAATGAATCAAAACAAAAGGAAAATTCTCAGTGCATAGCAAGATAAAGAATGTCTCAGAATGTGTCCCGGCATGAATAGACTAATCTTGCAGGCTCCAATTCTGCATGCTAGCGAATCAATCTTTTTTTTTTTTTTAAGATGCTTTTTGGGTTTCACTGATAAGGTCAAGTCACTTCATGAAATCATACTGATAGGCAATAGGCTGACAAGAACTCAGATATTGTTCTTCCAACTCCCAAGTCTGATTTTCATAACTACATAATGCCCAAGATAAATAGCTTTTATCACACCAGCTATTCTACAATCCTACCGTAATCGGTTATAGCATGACAATGTTATGCTTTGTAACAGAAAGAGGTTTCATAATGTGGGACACATCTGTACAAGGGAAACCTAGAAACAAGTGGAGGTTTTATTAGTATCAACAGTTGCTTGTTTACACACACACCTCCGTGTCCAGGTTTCCACGTTCCCCAATCCTCACTTTGTATTGTGATAGTAATTTAGTTCGGCAAACATTTCCTGAGAACAGCATGAGATACAGAATATAGTAAAACAGAAAACCCTTCTTTCTGAGGAAGGCACCTTAACTTATCAGGGTGTGTGCTTCAGAGGACTCAGGAGGAAGAGGCCCAGCAGCCGCTGCCCTGGGAGACGTTCTCAGTCTGAGTGGGAGAGGAACGGAGGACAGACAACTGGACAGGAATCAAGACAGACAACTGGCCTCACTTAAGGCCTAGGAAAGGCTAAATGACATGGGATGAGGAATGGAAAGAGGGTACCAATTGTTGGCACTTATTTTAGAATCGTGAGAACAAGATACACCTTAAAATTCAACACAGCGAGGGTGTTAACCACACTATTAGCCTCACAGAAATATGTTCTACGAGTCATCCCCTATTCTAACCCTCTTGCTTTGAGGTGGGGTCAGCCAGACTGTAATTCCATAATGATTGACTGGGCAAACTCCAGGCCCTCACCTTACCCTGAGAACAACAGTATCTTCTTGTAAAGTATGATGCTGTAAATCACATTCAGCACCTACCATATAGTCTGGTGGGGATTCGAACCGGTGTTAGGATTTCTCTTGTTCTCCCATTACTGGTTTTTACGTTAGTCCAAACTTCAAATTAGTTCCCAGTATGTACCCAGCCAGGGAGTGTAGGAATGACAGTGTTCCACTATGAATCCAGCAGCTCTGCAACCCACCTCTGCAGCTGCACCACACTTTCAAGAATGGATACTTTACAGAACAGAAGACGAGTGGGCATGAGATAAAAGGTGTCTGGCATTATGCTGGCAGGAGACAGCAGGGGAAATCTTCTCTTCTGGGTGCTTGACAGGAGCAGCCATGAACATCAATTCAAAATGCCCCCCTGGAACTATGGCCTGCAGCCTGGCAAGCATAATGCAGAGAAGAAACCTTCAAACAGAACTGTGTAGCATACAGCACGGCAGAAGCCTGGTTCAAACCAGAGTTGTCATTTGGCCTTTCCCAGCAGCCATAACATGTTCACCATGTCGCCACCTAGAGGTGGAAATCCTCTTGGCTTGAGAGCCATGAAGGAAGGAAGGGTCATGAGGTTCTCACATGTAATTCTAGCCATTATGCACAGAATACAGGAAGTAGAAGGCTAGCCGGAAGTGGGCCTTCCCCGTGCAGCATCCATTCATGACCATCTAGGGCGGAACTTTGTGACGGTGTAACTGTTTTGCAGTCCCTTATACTCTGCAAGTAATTCCTCCCTTGCCCTCTGTAAGCCCAATAAATTCATTGGTTCACCACGCTGAGCTGTGGGGGTAGTCTTTGCTCTGGTACCCTATCAGGATTGAATAAGACATTCATCTACATCTCTCTAGGAGTAGTTATGGCAACAAAGAATCTACAGGAGAATGCAGACACAAGCTCCGAGAAGCACGCCAGACACCGGGAGGGATGCACAGGTAAAGGACTGGCATTCGCAACAGGACTCCTGATGGATTCGGATATGAGAGCCAAACCCCTGAAACTTCTAGAGGAAGATGTAGGAAGAGTACTGGAAGATGCAGGCAGACCTGCTCCATAGGATTCTGGTTACTCAGAAAATAATGCCAACAACCAACAAATGTGATTTCAGGACATTGGAAAGCTTCATCACAACAAACACTTAATCGAGCAAAGTGACGGCCCACGGAATGGGAGAAAATCTTTGCCAGATACTCATCCAAAAAGAAAAGTATTGTCTAGAATACAGAATATACAACGAACTCAAAAATACCAAACACGGACTCAAACAACCCGATCCGTAAATGTTAATGAAAGGAACATTTCTCAAAAGATGAGATGCCTTCGTCAGTCTCCTCCCCTCAGGGTTCAGGGAGCTGTGTAGAAGAGGAAGATGAGCGGAGCCAGAGGGCGTGGGAGACACCAAAGAAGCAGTGTCCCCTAGACGCAGCAGAGGACCAACCACATGCACAGGGCCTGCACAGGTTCAAGCCAGATGGGGTCCACAGGGCTGGAAGGGGAAGAATATAGGAGCCCCCAACCCAACAAAGGATTTATCTCCAGTTGACAACTACTTACAAAGGAAAAATTAATTTTCTCCAATGGAGTCTTACCAAGTATAAAAACCACACTTAATTACACGTACACCACGCCCAGCAGTAGATGGGCAAGGCAAAGGGAACTCAATGGTACTTCTGTAGACTATTTTATTTTATTTTATTTTATTTTATTTTATTTTATTTTATTTTTGGTCTCATAATGCTTTGTCTGGACATTTTTTGTCTTACTGGTCTTTCACTTGCGTATTATGGCTGATGATTGTATATGTGAGTATGTGAGTGTATTTGAGTGTGTGTGTGTGTGTGTGTGTGTGTGTGCATGTTTCTTGTGCTTTTAAAATTTGAGTTTGTTTGGGGGCTTTTTGCCAGTTTGTTTTCTAGAGAGAAAGGAAGGGTGTGGAGTTTGGTAGGGGGATAAGTGGGGAGGACCTGGAAGGGGCTGGGAGAGAAGAAACCATGATCAGAATACACTGCATGAAAATATTATTCATTCTCTCTCTCTCTCTCTCTCTCTCTCTCTCTCTCTCTCTCACACACACACACACACACACACACACACACATCTTTGGTGAAACACAAGTATAAAAAATGTCCTTTTAATGAATTCAGTGTTTCTGCAACTATTTGCCATGAATGTACAGAAGGAAGCTCTGGGCTCTAAAACGCCTTTAAAAGTATTCATCCGCCAAGATACCTTTGATGATTAACCCACTTCAAAGCATTTTCACTCAGGGAAGAACTGGACCTCTGCAGCAGAAAGTGGAGCTGCGAGTGTCAATAATTTGTAAGGCAAATATATAAAAAAGTGGGTTACACAAAAGTGAGTGATTAAAACAAGAAGTAATAAATCTGTCTTCCATTCGGCTGCACCACAACCAACTCCTGCGTGTTTTCCTCCAGCTCCAGATCAACACATCACAGACACGTGCCCTCCTGCGTCCACTGTTACATGGTTAAATTGTTACATTGATACATAGCTACATGGACCCATCCCAGGTGTCCAACAACAAGGAAAACACACACAGAGAGAGAGAGAGAGAGAGAGAGAGAGAGAGAGAGAGAGAGAGAGAGAGAGAGAGAGAGAGATCGCAATGTTGTCAACCATAAAGAGAAATACAATTACGCTACTTTCATGGATGCAACTGGAGATAATCACATTAAATGAAGTAAGTCAGCCTTGGGAAAAAATAAATGTCGCACATTCTCTTTCATTTTATACAGATATCTTAGTTTTGTTGTCAGCGTGATAGAGCTGGGAAGAGAGAATCCCAGTTGAGGAACTGTTTTTGTCAGATGTTAATTACAGCTCAAAAAGCTATTCTATTACATCACAAATATAAAAATAGAAGTGGGCGTGCAAAATAGAATGGGGGGTGACACAATCAAAGTGCATGATATGCATGAGTGAAAAATGTTATAATGTGTTATGAGCCATGCTGGAGCTCAGGCTCCGTTTGAGGGGGATGGAGCGCGCAAACTGGCAGCTAGGAAAGTGCAGAGAGAAAAACTACAAGCTGCCGAGCTCGCTCAGGATACAGCCCACATCCTCTCAGGCAGTTAGTTCCATACTATAAGCTATGGTTAGAGACGCCAAACTCACGGCCCAAACCAGGGCAGGATACGAGCAAACTAGCAAACAGCCAATCGGGTATAAACACGACAAGCTAAGGGTTATATAAGCTGGCACCACAGACCCCCGCCTGTCCCCGTCTCCGTCCCCGTCCCCGTCCCGTCCCGTCTCCTCTCCTCATGATGAAATAAATATTGTTGTGGAAGGATCCTGACGCGCGTGTCGTCTTTCGCGGGCGAGAGCGTGCACGTGCGGGTTATAATAATGAAACCCGATTTTCTGTTTAACTGATGCACGCTAATAAAAAATAAGTTTTACAATAAAATATTGAAAAACTAGAATCATTTTCATTTTCTAGTCAAGCCATAGACTTGATAGTATCATGATTAGTACTCAGTAGATATCAGTATCTTTACAATATTTGAGAGGGGACAAAAATCTTACTATATAAGCCATGACTAGCCTGGAACTCAGTATGTAAGCCAGGCTGGCCTCGAACCCAGAGACCTGCTACCTCTGCTGCCCCAGTACTGCTATTAAAGTATGCTATTCCATACCATGCTGATATCTTTACTCTTTCAAGGTCTATGTCAGGGCTGGAGAGATGGTTCCCCTGTTAAGAGCACTGGTTGCTCTTGCAGAGGACCCATTAGGTACCCAGCACCCACATGGTAGCTCATGACCATCTGTAATTCCAATTCCGGGGATCTGACACCTCTTCTGGACTCTGATGGCACTGAATGCATGTGAGATATATATATATATATATATATATATATATATATATATATATATATGTATATATATGTATATATATGTATATATATGTATATATATGTATATATGTATATATGTATATATGTATATATGTATATATGTATATATGTATATATGTATATATGTATATATATGTATATATGTATATATGTATATATGTATATATGTATATATGTATATATGTATATATGTATATATGTATATATGTATATATGTATATATGTATATATGTATATATATGTATATATATGTATATGTATATATATTCAACATGTGTATAAAAACATATATAACATATATATGTTGATATAATATATATAATATTGATACACAATACTCAATATATATTGACATCTTTATAATATTTTAAGTGGGGATGCAAAACCTTATACTATACAAGCCCCTGACTAGCCTGGAACTCAATATGTAAATCAGGCTGGCCTCAAACTCAGAGACCTGTTTACCTATCTCCCCACCCCTGGGGGGAGTGGAATATATATATGAATTTTTATTTGTTTCCTAAATACAACCTGCTAAGTCTGGATAATGTTACTTGCATGTATGTTTATAGGGCTGTCTATTTGGTATTGGATAAGCAATTGATTTGCTTGGCCCTGGGGAAGACAATTTCTCTCCTGGTGTGTGTGTGCACGCGTGGGCACAGACACACACACACACACACCCCGCCAACATCCCTTAGCTGCCCGTAGTTCTTTGTCTGGGCTTGGGGCCCTAATTCACATTAGCATTATCTGTTGTCTTTGTCCTTCGTCAGCTCAGGTTTGGGCTGTCATGCTGGTGAGACTTTATGTGCGTAGCTTCAGACATCACTAGGAGACACAATCCCACAGGAAATTCCCTGGTTCTCTGGCTCTTCTGATCTTTCCATTCCCTCTTCCACAGTTATCCCTGAGCCCAAGGCGCAGGAGTGTTTGTAGACTCTGCATTGTGACTGGCTGTGGTTTTCTGTAAAGGTCTCTGTGTGTAGCAAAGAGAAATTTGCTTCCTGAGGGGTAGGAACTACACTTCTATCAGAAGATTTTCAGGCAGAGCCTCTGATGAAGGAGGTCATTCGACATTTGTCTTTCTGAGTCTGGATTACCTCACTCCATGGGATCTTTTCTAGGTCCATTCAAAATAAGCCAAACCTTTAAAGGGTCTACACTGGCTGGAGAATTTGATCTGTCAGTGTATGCCCTCTACAAAAACACTTTGACCAGAGAGGAGCAATAAATGGTTTTGTATTACACATCAAAGTCCCTTCCAAGCAAATGCCAACATTATGGGGAAGCTAATTAAAATAAATTCAAAGCTAATAAACATTTTAAAAAACTCTGGGATCAAATGTCCAGGCCTCATGGAAGGGAGCTGAACTGAACTAATTTATTTTAATCAAAGCTCGATTTTCTGACAAGTTTTTGCCAGAAAGCAAAAGAAAAAAAAAATCCTGCTCGAACAACAAAAGAGATTTTTCTGTCTGCTGAAAGCTACAAGACATGCTATTTCAAAGTAATATTACTTTTCCTTTGAAAAAATAAAGTCTTTGAAGAAAGCAAATCTTCCTATTGAAATGAAATGGATTTTATTTGTTTGGGCTTTTTCCTTTTTGTATAGATCGTCTTTTAAATTATGGCTCTGCGATGCTAAACAAGATCTCAACCAAGCAGAAACAGATCTTTTATCTGTGATTCAACACTGTATCGATAAAGTCCTGTCCATCACTGCCCAACTGTCATGCATCCCAGACAGTGAAATTAAAATGTTGAAAAGGTAAAACTTTCATCAATCCAATTCAGTATGAACTGGAAGAAGAGAGGAGAAGCATCAGAGGGAAACTGAGGACGGATGTGTCCTGGTCCTGTCAAGTCCTCCTCAGACAGTGTACAAACTGATGGTAAAATGGGCTACGTGGACCCAGAGCTAGAGAGCAGAAAAGAATGGGGGCTCTTAGCCCAGTCTGGTCATGTCAGGCAATGAGGTGCCCATGGAAAAGGAAGGGGAGGAGGAGGAAGAAAGGAGGAGGAAAGGAGAGAAAGGAAGGGAGGAGGAGGGGGAGGGAGGGAGGAAGGGGAGGGAGAGGGCTCAGGTGGGTACTGCTTCTGATGGTTCAAAGATATACATGCAGGCAAAACACTCATATGCATAAAATAAAAATAAATTAAAAAATTTTTGAGACAGAGTCTCATGGTATAGCCTTGACTGACTTGGAATTTGCTATGCAGACCAGGCTAGCCTCCAACTCAAGGGGTCCAACTGCCTTTGCTTCCAAGTACTAGGACTAATGGCATGTGCCACCACACCCAGATAAATAAATAAATCTTTAAGGGAAAAAAAGAAAAAAACATAAATTCTTATCAATAGTTATGGTTCACTGGCACTTTTTAATATCTGGGCCAGAAAGGAAAATAAATGGGAGTTATTTATGGTATAGGGGTGGAGGGTGTGTGTGTGTGTTGTTATTGTTGTTAGTACTGGGAGTTGTGAACAGTATAGTTTTAAGAAAAAAGAACACTAAACATGAGAAATAATCTACAAGACCAAATAATCCTATCTATGCACTGTTTTTTAATTGAGATTGTAATCTTATGTTTGACATCTTCTAATGACTTAAAAGAGTCACACGCATTCTAGAGTAAGGGATGGAGAGATGGCTCAGCAGTTAAGAGCACTGGCTGCTCTTCCAGAGGACCCAGACTCAATTCCCAGCACTTACATGGCAGATTGTAACTGTCTATAACTCCAGTCCCAGCCTATATGACACCCTCTTCTGGCCTTTATGGTCACGGGACATGTAGGTGGCACAGAGACATACACACAGGCAATACACACATAAAACTAAATAATTGGGCTGGAGAGATGGCTCAGTGGTTAAGAGCCCTGACTGCTCTCCCAGAGATCCTGAGTTCAATTCCCCACATGGTGGCTCACAACCATCTGTAATGAGATCTGGTGCCTTGTTCTTCCAAAGACAGTATACTCAAATACATAAATAACATAATAAATTTGTAAAAAACAAAAAAAAAAACCTAAAAAACCCTAAATAATTAAAAATAAATAAATAAGCCATTTATGGAGTACTTGAGTAACCAGGATTCAATGCCTGTGTCTGCATAAGGTGATCTGGTTTAAAGCGGACGCTCACAAACATTGGGTGACTTATTTCCCACTGTACCAGAGCAAAACAATGGCTGGGAAATAAATGGACCCAAACCTTTTTGTCAAAGATGGGAACTGCAACTTGGGAGGAGAGAATGAGCACAAGACTGAACAGAAGAAAACAGCCAGAGGCGCAATGATACACATACAGCAAACGGCCGAGCACAAGCAGAAGCTGCCGGGAACGACAGGCTGAACACAAGGTGACCTTGTGCGAGCCAGGGATCGCTCGATCCTAGATCTGCCCAGGGCACCAAGCTGCCATCCGTCGCGTTACAAACACTGCTGACGAGGCCCACTCAGATCTCACTCACTTTAGTGCTATTCAAGGCTGGCTGTTGCAGTTCAAACGCGAGTCCAAAGGCACGGAGCGGGCTGGGGTGGATTCTGCAGACTCATCTGTTCCTGAGCAGCAGCCTTGGCAGCTCAGAACGGAGGAAGAGTGAATGCAGCTGCTGCATTTGCCAAGGAAAATACTCAAACATTATACTGCCAGAGCAATGAAAGACCTCTCCCCCGATTACACTGAAAAGCACAGTTTTCGTTAAAGCCTTTACAATCTCACACTCATTTTACAAGACTGACCAGATTGGAAATACTGTGGCCGCCAACACTTAACTTCATGTAAGCAGAAAGGAAGACCACAGCCAGATTAAGTGGGTAGTACCTGGGCTTTTAAATTCTTTCCAATGAAAGTTGCTTTCAAACAAGAGCGGCTACATTTCAAGTGGCAACATTGAAACTCAAAGCCAACAGTCACCCAGTATTCTCCTTTAAACACTTTCTACACTTAAACCTCAAACAAGAAAGAGAAGAGATGGATACTTACTAAGCCAGGTACTCCAAGTATTCTGGAACATAAAACATAGATAAAGGTCCCTGACTGCCTGGGAGGAGGAGAAGGACAAGGAGGAGGAGGAGGAGGAGGAGGAGGAGGAGGAGGAGGAGGAGGAGGAGGAGGAGGAGGAGGAGGAGGAGGGATGCACTGCAGTGAAGAGACAGCTGGGACTGCTGCAGAGGAAGCAGCCAGTGACCTTCATCCTGGGAAGCCAGGTGAGCAGAGACATAGGCCCAAGGGCAGGCCAGAAAAAAAAGCACAGAGCATAAAGATGCTCCTAGAGGCACAGGATGCCCAGTCCCAGGTTCTGACTACCATCTCCAGCCCTGCCAAGCCCCAGCATGAGGGACATAGATGGCCAGAGAATTAGCACAGATGAACTCCAAATTCATCCCGCACAACCACAAGTGAGCAATCACAGAGAACTAGGGAAAATCTTAAAACAGAACAACAAAGAAGAAAGACTGCCCTGGAGACAAGGAGACACCAGCATCTTTTAACAGTCACATCATTCGTAGAAGATGCTGCCATGATAGCGTAAGGAGGAAGTGCTAGGAGAGAGGCTGGATGACCCAGAAAGCATTCTTAGAAATCATCAATGGGCGAGCGACAGTTCAGCAGAGGATGGGAAAGGGATCCTGCTTAGTCTAAAACACTGAAGGAAGACCTAGTAGAGAAAGCATGCAAAGAAAAGGCAATGGTCCACACCAAATTAAAAAGAAATGCAGAGAGAGATAAGTGGAGGAAGAGAGGGATGGAGAGAAGGAGAGGGAAGGAGAGAGGTAGACAAAGAAGCAGGGGCAGGGAGATCGAGGAAAATGGCAAGAACACTGCAGAACTGACCAGCAGTGAGGAAACCCAAGTCTTTATTGAATTTAGCAAGATAACTTCTCCCTGATTGCTGACATGTGTGTCCCTCTATGTACAAACATGTGTGCATGAACACACACACACACACACACACACACACACACACACTTGGAAATCTCAAAATTAGAAATGGGAAGAAAGGGTTATAAAATGCACGGGGTAGGGGGAGGGAATCACTGTCACCCACGGTTTTTTTTTTTTTCATCAGATTGACATAATAATTTCTCTTGATCAGAAACAGTTGTTACACCTTAAAAAAACTTTTCAGCCTCAAAAATCACTTTTAATGTAGTGAATGAAGACTAAGAACATCTTCAGAAATGCAAAACTCTGCCACATAGCTAGCGCTCTCTCTCTCTCTCTCTCTCTCTCTCTCTCTCTCTCTCTCTCTCTCTCTCTCTCTCCCCAAATCTGGAAATTTATTACTGAGGATGCACTTAACAGACAGACCATTGTTTTGAAGCCTCTGGTAGGGATGAAAAGTAAGAACAACAGGGTAGAAAATACTTACCTCCAGTCCCAACATCAAAAAGAAGAAGAAGAAGAAGAAGAAGAAGAAGAAGAAGAAGAAGAAGAAGAAGAAGAAGAAGAAGAAGAAGAAGACCCACCAACCTCTTTAACGGCACACACCCAGGAACCTAAGGACTTTCCCTGGGCCCTACCTTTCAAAGGTCTCAGTATTGTGACCATGGGGATAAACCTTCAACACATGGACTTAGGGGTTGTCAAGCTCCCAAGCTATAGCACGTCCCCTTTGACTGTATGAAAGCCCTAAGAAAAGATACTGTGCTGGGTGCTTGGGGGCTCAGACGTACTCACAGATAAAACAGATATCTTGAGGTTCCACAGTAACTCATGGCCAGAAACGGGTATATGAGGGTTTCCAGAACATCTGTCCTCTTTTTATAAGGTAAGAACAATTACAGAAGGATTAACTAACTAATGGCACAGATTTTGTTACACAGGTGAGCTGGGGCTGGCATTACTGAACCTTGCCTTTTATTCTTCCTCTTCCCAGTCTATTCTGAAGTGAACTTGGCCCACAGGGTCAGGAGGCTAATTATACCTATAGATTTAACTGGAGTAGGGGGATATTCATGTACTGGGTTAAAAATCATTCATGTGTGTGTGTGTTTCCAGAAGAAATTAGCAATTGAATTGACAGGGTGAGGAGAGCAGAGGCTTTTTTTCCAGTGGGTGTGGGCATTGGTCAGCCTGCTGAGCTTTGGGAAGGATCAGGAGACTCAATTCCCATTGCTGGGCTGCTTGAGCCAAGGAATGGGTCTTCCCCTGTGCTTGTGCCATCAGCTCCCTGAGTCTACACCCTGCAAACAGACAGCCGGCACAGCGATGCTCACGCTCCATCATCTGCTAGGCTTCGGGGTGACTGAGGCACTGAAGAGAGAACAAGAGATGGAACAGGGATCTTAGGTGACAGTGAAACACTGCACCTGGAACACCTGCAAGTCAGAGAACACAGACTTGAACCTGGCTCTCAGCTAGACTCGGGAATACTGTCAGTCATAGTGCAGGTATAAAGAACCACTACTTCCTAACAAATCTTTCCCTCTCTCATTGGTTCTGAGTCTCTGAGAAGCCTAAGCTAAGGCACCTTTGAAGCTTTTCCTGCTTTCTACCTCTGCCTCCACCCCCCAATACCCCCATCCCACCCCCACCCTGTCTTGGCTGGGATTTCCTTGCTAGCTGAAATGACTGTTCTGGAGAGGACCCCTTGTCTTACCCCTTCTTGCCAATCCCATTCACTCTCTTTCTCCCAACTTCTGTCCAATCTCACCTTCTAAAAAAAAAAAAAAAAAAACAAGTATGGTCTTGTCTGCCCTTACTTCAAACCGTTAGGTAACACAATCTTGCTTTTGAGGTAAAAGGCAGAGTCCTTAGCACAGTTTAGGTTTCTGCAGTTTTCTCCAATCTTTTTCTCTTCCCACACCACTGTTAGACATTGAAGCTACAACAGCCTTCATGTGAATGGTCCCTGGGGTCTGGAACACACTGTCTTCCACTTGTGGCATGGCCTATGGCACACACACACACACACACACAAAGACACACACACACACTCATATACTTATGCATGCACATACATGTAAGAATAAATGAATCAATAAAATATTTAAAGATACCAAAGGAAAAGCTTAGTGGAGTCCTTGACCTATATGTATAAGGCCCTGGGTTCAATCTCCTGCAAAGGAGAAATAAAAAGATGCCAAAGGAACTGCAGCTAAGCATGTTCCCTTCTGCCACCTCAGTAATGCACCAGTTTGTCTTACAGGAGCATCTCCCATCTGATTCAATCCACATTGCAGATGCCATAATGAAGTAGAATTTCGATGTCAATAAATTGCTCTCTTCACCCAGGAGCCATCGCCCTGCCCACTCCTCTCCTTCCTTTTTTACTCTTTTCCCCTCTCATTCGCATTTGAAGAATCATTGCCTTCTCATTATATCCCAAGATACGTCCTTCTGCACACGGCCATGATCCCATCATTCACCAGTCCCCCAGGACAATTAGCACCAAGTTCTCTCCCAGCGCCTCCCTCTCTTTCCTATTCCAGATCCATTTGCAGTACGCATCTCCTCCCACACTCTAAAATGCAGCCTAGCCCACCCCCGCCTCCAGCTAGCACCCCTGGCGCTTTTCTGCATTTGCTAGTATTTAAAAATCATTCTCTTCTGTTTCTATTTCCTCACTTTTCATTCATGCATCACCCCGCTAATATGTGACTTCCGCCCCCGTGTTTGACTAAGTGTTCCCTCAAAACTAGGTCACCAACTGCTGCCTAATTTCCAGGCTCAACAGCCTCCTGGCATTTTTTGCTTATGCCGCCTCCTATGAAGCCCCATTGGTCACTTCCTCCTTCTAGTCCCGCCTCCCATGAAACCGCAAAGGTCACTTCCGTCTTCTTCAGAAGCTCTGTGGAAGAACCTCCACGCTGCTTTCTCATGGTGTCTCCTTTGCCCCCTCCCCCAGGGCTCTGTCTCCCGCTTACTTTCTGCTTCTGTTGTCTCTGGAATCGGTTAACCTCCTTTCTGTTTTGTTGTTGTTGTTGTTGTTGATGATGTTTTGGTTTTTCGAGACAGGGTTTCTCTGTGTATCCCTGGCTGTCCTGGAACTCACTCTGTAGACCAGGCTGGCCTCAAACTCAGAAATCCACCTGCCTCTGCCTCCCAAGTGCTGGGATTAAAGGCGTGCGCCACCACTGCTCAGCTCCTTTCTTAACCATCTTCTCGCTTTACTTTGTCTCTCTTTCCCCTGAATCCGTTCATCCTTTCTCACTGCCTCAGTACACAGCCATGGGGTAGTCGCCCAACATTGAATCCTTGCCTAAGGTTTCTCTGTAGCCACAATTACATGTTTTAGAAATTGCTGTCTAATGTCCAGAGGAACCTCAAATTCCTGTGTGTTTGTGAATTGTCTGCTAACACCCCCAGCACAACAACTTTACCAGGATCCTGCTAGATCCCAACAGAAGATCCTGTCAAGTCTTTGTTTAGAAACCTCAAGGTTTCTAATCCCTCACCAACAGGCAAAACAGCAACAAAAATCCCTTAAAGTTAGCCTGGTCCTGAAATTTACTCACTACCTGGCCCCAGTTTACCCATCTGGTTTTGTTTTGGGTGACACCCAGTCCTTCCCCCTACTCTGCTCCCACCCACAGAAATGGCCTGATTCCTGAGAAACTCCAAGCCTCTTGTATCTGTCATTCTCTTCTTACGTGGGCCTTCACACTGCACTGTGTCCACCCTATGAAGTCATTCAGGCCTGGCTCCTGTTCCTCCAGGAAGCCTTTCCATGGGCACTAATCAGGATAAGCTGTCCCCACCCTGTCCTCTCCTTTGATACTGCTGTCCCATAACACACACACACACACACACACACACACACACACACACACACACACTGTTCTGCACAGATCCAGTGTTGGGAACAGCTCCCTGACAGATTTTTTGGGTATCCTCATCTTTCCTAGTATCCACCAGAGCTTGGATCTGAGGAGGCTGAGGAAGGACCTGGTATCATCAGGAGAAACCCATGCAGAGAGCTTCCCCTCAGCTACCAAATGCACCAAGACTAGCTTGCTTTCTTGCTTGCTTTCTTTCTTTTTTCTCCTTTTCTTTCTTTCTTTCTTTCTTTGTTTTTTTTTTTTATTTTTTTTTTTTTTTTTTTTGTTTTGTTGTTGTGGTTGTTGTTGTTTTTCGAGATAGGGTTTCTCTATGTAGCTCTGGCTGTCCTGAAACTCACTCTGAAGACCAGGCTGGCCTCGAACTCAGAAATCTACCTGCCTCTGCCTCCCAACTGCTGGGATTAAAGGTGTGCGCCACCACTGCCCGGCCCAAGACTAGCTTTCTTATGCCAACCAGAAGATTCAAAAATGATCATTTGTTTCAGAAAAGTCTTGAATAGAAAAATAACATTTTTATTTTAGACTTCTTTATCCAGAGATACTAAACACAGGTCTATATTATGCTGAATTTGCCATGGTGGTGGCAGCCCCAGCAGCAGCAGCAGCTGGACAGAGCTAGTTTAAAATATTCTGATTCTGTTTATTTGCTCTTCAAAACGTGTTAATAATTTCTCCATTTAAAAACTTGGTGAGATTCACCCTGTTTGTTTGTTTTTTTTTTTTTTTAATCCCTGCAAGAAAGGCTGCAGAGCATGTCAACCTCCCAAGTAAATTTTATTTTAATAATCGGAATCTACAGCACAGTTGTCTATATCTTGAGAGAAAGTTTTCCAATTTAGCTGATTCAATTTCTCTAGCTATTTATAGTGTGAGGTTTTATCATCCATCGTTCAAGAAGATTTTGCTTTCAACGCCTCAACTGCTCCTAACAGAAAATATTACACTCCATTCTAGCCTTGCCTCATATAAAGGCACTATGCTTTCAGGAGGGGAAAAATATGTATTTCAAGTACATTTACTATGCAGGCAAATTATGTTTCACCACACTGTACACAGGGTAGGCTAATGGGTTCTGCATGTTAGGGGGCCATTAAAGATTTGTTTTTGAAGAAAGAACGAAAAACATATAGAGCTTTTTAAAAAGACAGTGCAGAGAAGTGGGGTCTTCTCACATTCTAGAAATGGACGTTCTAATAGTAAATTTCTCTATGGAGAACCATTATCTCTATTGAGAAGGCTTCACGCTACACAAAGGGCTGCAAATCCCTTCTTCACTCTGAGTGTTCAGACGTCTTGAGTTTCACACTCGGGCCAGAAGACAGCAAAAGTTTCATTGGGTTTTTTGCTTTTATATTTTGTTTGTTTTGTTTTGTTTTGTTTTGTTTTGTTTTAAGACACTCTCTGTGTAGTCTGGTTGTTCTGGAATCCACTCTGTAGATCAGGCTGGCCTCACACTGGCAGAGACCCACCTGCCTCTACCTCTCAAGGGCTGGGATTAAAGGCATGGGTCACCAGTGCCCAGCTCAAGAGTTTTGTTTTAAGCATCACTGTGCAGTCAGAAAAAAAGCTAGCCTCAAACCAAACCAAAACAAAGCAAAACCAAACCCAAAACAGAAATGATTTAAGAAGAAAAGAAAGCCCTTGGGTTCATTGATTCTTTATGTAGTCACATCAAGATCTGTAAATCTTGGGAAATTACCTTAGCTATGAGACAAACTCTTGAAGGAGCTGCATTGTGGGATGGTGTGGACTGACTGTGTGTCCACTTCTTCAGGCCATCACAATATACCTACTGCTGCCTGCAAAACCAGCAGTAGAATGGAAGTGCTGGGGACCTCGCCTGACTCACTCGGAACTCACTGGGATTTAGGCATTTAAGGGGCTTCCTACCTGAGCTGAGGGAAATACAGTTAATGTATTATAACTCACAGATCAAGCCAATTCGTAGATGTTAGGATGTAAGGGCTCACTTGACACCGGACGTATGCAAATGCTAGGTCACATCGAGAAGCATCCATACTGCTCCTTGCTCCAGCTCTCTCCTGCCAGTGCAGTGCTGCTCAGAGCCTTGTGTGGCCCCGTAAAACAGATGCGACAATGACTCAGGAGATGTGACAGAGAATCTAAATCTATAGGGTACGAATGGTGGCTAAACGCAAAACCACGACTGTCAACAGACACATATCAAAGACGGCCTTCAGACATGGAGAGCAAATAAGTACCACGTGATAATCGGGAACTGAAAGTGTAAACCCGGAAGTGGGACCTCATATTCAATACAGGAAAGCCCACGGGAGACTAATAGCTTCTGTGATTATGTAAGGAACATCCTACCCAAGAAGCATCAACCACATGGAGACTGCTGTGAACAGGAAACAAGAACCATCAAAATGTGGGCAAATACAAGCAACTGATGTTTTCAGAAACTGCACAAGAGCCCTCCCAAGGTCATGACCCTTGGGAGCAAAGTCCACCCAGAGGCAGTCTCCAGGCTGCAGCACCTGAAGGAGGAATGTGAACGGACGCGGCACAGAGGTGAGGGCTTTGGATGCTCAAGACATCTAGGTTGTATGAGGCAGAAAGATGGGAGTCTTGAGGCTGGGGTGTCCAAGAATCCATATCAGAGTCTCTAATAGCCCTTAGGCCAGTGGTTCTCAACCTGTGGGTCGAGACCCCTTTGGGAGTTAAAGGACACTTCCACGGGGGTCGGCTAAGACCATCAGAAAACACAGACATTCATATTACGACTCAGAACAGTAGCTAAATTACACTTACAAAATAGCAATGAAAATTATTTTATGGTTGGGGGTTACCACAACCTGAGGAACTGTGTTAGGTTGAGAAACAATCTTTGAATGTTTATCATCAAGTCTGTGGATATAAAGTGGAAAACCCTACAAGACCAAGGAAACAGAATTTTGAGATGTTATTAAGCAGTCAAGGAAAAACATTCTCACAACTCACACAAGCTTGAATTTGTTCCATTTCACCATAAAAGCCCAAATAAAGAGACCATGTGAATACACAATCACTCAGTACAGGCTCCAGAAATGCACATATGATATAGGTTATTTGATAGTCTGCTCTCCACACTACAGTCAAGGAAATTTTGCTTAAACAAGAAAGAACTGGACTGTGCCGTCCCCAACTCCCCAGTCCCCAACCCATTCCTCTGCCACTCTCTTCTCCATCCTTATTCTTGCTTCCCAGTGGTCTTTGCATTGGCTCCTCCCACTCCCTGGAAAGCAATACTTCTGGCATCCACCAGAGTCCCCATATAGAAAATCACTTATGTACTGTATGGATGCAACACCTGTCAATTAAAGTTGATTGGCAAGTCTGGGCCCGAGCACTGAGCAGATCTTGGGTGGCAGCTCTGCCCCAGTCTCTAAGAACCCAGAGGAAGTGGGGCTCCCTCGTGCTCTAACTCAGGCAGTATCTGAGGTAAGTAGACAGCAATGCCAGTCCCAAACAGGGAGTAACTGGGACCCACAAGGACCCAGGAAGTCACACCTGGCCTGGAGCACTGGTTTTTTCCGGTCTGGGCCCGAGCACTGAGCAGATTCTGGACAGCAGCTCTGCCCCCAATCGCACAAAACCCAGAGGAAGTGGGCCTCCCAGGACCTCCAATCTGGGCAGTATCTTGTCTGCATCTAAGAACTGAGCAGATTTTGGGCCCCAGCTCTTACCCCAGTAGTAACACCCACCCCACACAGTTCTGATACAACTAAGATAATAGGAAAGACAGGCTCCAGTCAGAGACAGGGCAGGTAGCACTAAGGAGATCCAGATGGCAAAAGGCAAGCATAAGAACATAACCCAGGGTACCTGGCATCATTAGAACCTAGTTCTCCCACACAAGAAAGTCCTGAATTCCCCATATTACTAGGAAAGCAAGACTCAGATTTAAAATCCCTTCTAATGATGATGATAGAGGACTTTAAGAAGGATATAAATAACACTCTCAAAGAATTTGAGGAGAACACAGGTAAACAGGTAGAAGCCATTAAAGTGGAAACACAAAAATCCCTTAAAGAATTACAATCGAATACAACCAAACAGATGAAGGAATTAAACAAAGCCATCCAGGACATAAAAATGGAAGTAGAAACAATCAAGAAATCACAAAGGGAGACTACCCTGGAGATAGAAAACCTAGGAAAGAAATCAGGAGTCATAGACACAAGCATCACCAACAGAATACAAGAGATAGAAGAGAGAATCTCAGGTGCAGAAGATACTATAGAAAATATTGACACAATTGTCAAAGAAAACGCAAAATGCAAAAAGTCCTTAACACAAAATATCCAGGAAACCCAGGGCACAATGAGGAGACCAAACCTAAGATAATAGGTATAGATGAGAGTGAAGATTCCCAACTTAAAGGGCCAATAAATATCTTCAACAAAATTATAGAAGAAAACTTCCCTAATCTAAAGAACATGATGCACATAAACATACAAGAAGCCTATAGAACACCAAATAGACTAGACCAGAAAAGAAATACCTCCCGTCACATAATAATCAAAACACCAAGTGCACAAAACAAAGAAAGAATATTAAATGCAGTAAGGGAGAAAGGCCAAGTAACATATAAAGGCAGACCTATCAGAATTGCACCAGACTTCTCACCAGATACTATAAAAGCTAGAAGATGCTGGAGAGATGTTATACAGACCCTAAGAGATCACAAATGCCAGCCCAGGCTACTATACCCAGCAAAATTCTCAATCACCATAGATGGAGAAACCAAGATAATCCTTGACAAAACCAAATTTACACAATATCTTTCCAAAAACACAGCATTACAAAGGATAATAGCAGGAAAGCTCCAATACAAGGAGGGAAATTATACCCTAGAAAGAGCAAGAAAGTAATCCTCTTCCAACAAACCTAAAAGACGATAGCCACACAAAGATAACTTCACCTCTAATAACAAAAATAACAGGAAGCAACAATCACTGTTCCTTAATATCTCTTAACATCAATGGACTCAGTTCCCCAATTAAAAGACATAGGCTAATGGACTGGATACATAAACAGGACCCAGCATTTTGCTGCATACAGGAAACCCACCTCAGTGCAAAGACAGACTCTACCTTAGAGTAAAAGGCTGGAAAACAATTTTTCAGGCAAATGGTCCTAAGAAACAAGCTGGAGAAGCCATTCTAAAATCTCCAGCCCGAGAACACAAAGGGATGGACTCATGGCTCCACCTGTATAGGTAGTTGAGGGTGGTCTTGCCAGGCATCAGTGGAAGTAGACAGCCTTGGTACCTTAAAGTCTGGATTCCCTAGTATTGGAGAAATGCAAGAGCAGGAACGTGGGAATGGGAAGATGATGGGAGCACATCCTCATAGTAACTGGAGGAGGGGGGATGAGGTAAGGGGTTAGGCATCAGTGGAAATGGACAGCCTTGGTGCCTGAAAGTTTGGATTCCCTAGTGTTGGGGAATTAGAGAGCAGGGAGGCAGAAATGAGAGGATGGTGGGAGCACACCTTCACAGAAACTGCCAGAATATATGGCTTAGACATGACAGAGGCAGGCGGCCAGAAGACTAGATTCCAGAATTCAAACAAAAAATTATCTTGATACTAAAATTTGTTTTGAGAATTGTATATTGCAGAATATATAGCCTTGGTGTATCTACTCATCAAGCAAGCTGAGCAGACCTGCTCGAACCCCTGATGTCCTGGAATTCCAGCTGAATGCAGTGAAGACACAGCATCAGAGGCTTATCAATTTACTCTCCCCCCCCTTCTTCTAATATCTCAATGCCCATAATCAGCTTGAAGAAGTTAATGAAGAGTTGGCACCCCTATTCCCTAGGCTTGGGGACTGAGGTGGTTAATATTGGGCTGTCTTTCTAGGGAAAAGTAGTGGTTTTGTTGCAACAGGGAGGATTAGCTAGGATTTATTGCATAGCCATAGCCTACTGGTAGAAATATGTATAATTGTTATTAAGATGAAGTCATAATTTCTTATGGTACAAAATTTACTTTGATTTCAAATTTAAGGTTTTAATTGGTACGAGCTTCTTATTGATATAAAAGTGAGATTAATATTGTTACTCTCATAGGCACTGTGCCTATATAACACATTTAGGAATACAAGGCTTAGACCAAGTCCTTCTTTAACTTTTTTAACTGATTTGAGATGGTTAGACTGTGAGTTAAGGGCCTATAGCAAATTCATGGCTTTGAGTTTATTGTTAGGGTGTTTTCTATATTTTCTTTAGAAATAGCTAAGAGGAGTTAACAGACAACAGTCCAGATTACCTTACATGGATAGTTGGTTTTCAAAACATCAGAAATCCACAGAATTGACATTACAAACATTTCTATATTAATGTTCATTTTGATTAGAGACCTGTCTGCTCCTGTCAGCTTCCTGTCTTGGATTCTAAGAAGAAATTGAGCATCTTTGGAGTTATTCCAATTGTGGTGAGACAGCCACTAGACAAGAATTGCCTCTTTCCATCTACAGACAAATTACTGTCCAGAAAAGGACACACTTGCAGAACAGTCGACTGATTATATCTGCCTAGACAGAGTAATCAGCCCTTAATAATTCTGCATCACTAAGTCTATCAGATGATCCTGGGCCAGAAGGCTGAAGATTGGATGCTCCAACGTTCTGTAGTATAGGGACTGTCCGGGTGTTCAGTGGTCTTTATAAATTGACTAAGTTTTAGAAGCTATGCTTAGTGCTTCCCATAATTTCAGTTAACTCAGTCATTCTGGATTTCTGACAGGGTTGAAAACTTAAAGTCTCATAGCCAATCCTTGCTATTTACTTTGAGAGAAAAGATTTGAAAGGATGGTTTTCAGCTGACATTCATTCTAAAGCCAAGAAAAAAAGCCAGGTTCAGAACTAAGTCTTTTATTTAGGAGAGATGACAGAGGTTCTGCTTAGTCAACAAAATGATATACTGGGTATTAGGTCTATCTTCCACCTTACTGACAAAAATTGGTATAGTTATGCTCTAACTATATTTTGAGAAAAAAAGTTTTATTTTAACAGGAAGGGTGATATGTAGGAGGAGCTAAGGTGGGAGGAGTACGGAAAGGAAGAGGAGGAGTAAGGAGAGGAGAAGGAGAGGAGGAGCTAGGTAATGAGAGAGAGGAAGAAGGGAGGGGCAGACATGGAGGCAGATGTTCACATGTCTCCGCCAGTCAAAGATAGTTGATACATCTAGGTTGGGTATTAGGTTACACTTCTGATTGATATTGAGCATTACCAAACTTATAAAGCCTTTGATTAGCATTAAAAAAATTATATAAAATAAAAAAGGAGAAGGGGGCATGGGATAGGGGTTTTCTAGGGAGGGGAAATGGGGAAAGGGAATGATATCTGAAATGTAAATAAAATATCCACTAAAAATAATTTTAAAAATTAAATTAAAAAAAAACAACAAACAAGCAATAAAACAGGGCTATCGATGTAAAAAAAAAAGTTGATTGGCCTGTAGCTGAGGCAGGAAATAGAAGGTGGGATATCCAACAGGCAGGAAGGATTCTCCGGGCAAGCACAGGAGGATTCCCCACCCACACCCCCACCCCCCACGCCATATGTAACTAAGGACTACGTAAACACTCATGTGACAAAATTTAGACTAGATAACGGGATGATTAAATTATAAACGAGTCAGAGAACACCCAAAGCTTTCAGCTTAGGTATTTGTAAAAAAATATCTGCACCTCAGAGCCATTATCCCAGGAGCCCGAGGCCAGGAGAAAAAAAAACAAAAAACAAAACCAAAAAACACTACTACAGCTCCTCCCTCATCTTCCCTGGTGATTGGCTTAAAGGAAGCTTTCTCAGGAAAGCCTTTCTAATCCCTGTTTAAAGTGACAACCCCCTTCCTTCTTTTCCAAAGCCTCCCTCCTCCCTCTCCAATGTTTTGTTTTCTTCAGTAATATTTATTTACTTCAACAAACATGTCATTTACTGGCTCTTTTTAAAACAAACAAACAAACAAAAAACCAAAGTATCCCCATATTTTAAAATTTATGCCCCTAGCTGGCAAGGATATTTTTGTGTGTTGACTTCTTTGTCCCTACACAGGGAGCTGTGCCGACAACCCCCCCCACCCCCGAAATCATTGCCTTCTGATTGAAAAGCAGCAGACTTGTACCCGCTCTAACCACAGGTAATTCTATTAAGATATACAGCTGCTATGGAGATTGCCAATACAGAAGCTTATAAAAAATTTAAGGCCATAGGTAACTCTCTGAGTACATGACAATTCACAAAGTAACAAATGGCAAAGAAATGAAAAAGTTTCTCTCCAACAATAATTGCAATGCTTGCTGGGCATGGTGATTCACATCTGCAATTCCAGCACTCAGGAGGCAGACTGAGCAGTAAGTTGAGCCCAGCTTGGTATGTATAGGGAGTTCTAGGCCAGTCAGGGTTACATATGAGACTTGGCTCAAAAATAAAATGGCAAAACCCAGTAGTTTTAAGGAAATGGGATTTTCAAAAAAATTCTAGGGCAAAAATAACTGCTATAAACTACCTAGACACACACACAGAGAGAGAGAGAGAGAGAGAGAGAGAGAGAGAGAGAGAGAGAGAGAGAGAGAGGCTGGAGATGGTACAGAGGACAGGGTTTGATTCCCAGCATCCACATGACAATTTAGAATGGTCTGTTGATGCCAATTCCAGGGTATCTGATGCCCTCTTCTGGCCTCAGTTGGCAGAGCAAGGAGGTGATATATATATTATATAATATATATATGATTATATATTATATAATATATGATATATAATATATAATTAATATATAATATATAAAATAAAGAAGATAAATAAATGCTTTTTTATGTTTAGATATATTTTTACACAACAATTAACTTCAAATCATTTATCCTAAGAGTAACATGCAGATTACTTTACACAAAAATGTAAATACTACTATCATTTCAAGTACTATAAAATAAACAGAATCCAATTGGCAGTCATCACTTATACATTCCAAGACCCTGATCCCAGGGAATGGTGGCGCCCACAATGGGCTGGGTCTTTCCCAGATCAATTAACATAATGAAGACCATTTCCCAGACTCATACCCACAGGGCAACCCTATTTAGACTCTCTTCTTCATCGAGATTCTCTTCCAGCAACTAAACTAACCTTCAGAGCAAGTCTTCTGAGTCTACAGGAGTTTTAGGGAAGGGAGAAATTGGAAGAAGGCAGAAGGTGATAACAATGTTATGACGGTGGCCTGGAAGATGACAGGCGCAGCTAGTGAATCCTCAAGGACTTCTGTGTCTACAGACAGCTGGAGGAGTAGGGAGTGGCTTCTCTTAAGGATTAGGGGCAGTCATAAGAACATAGTCACAATATTTCATTGTTAATATGTAAATGCACACCAGGAAAAGAGAGTCATGGTTAGACTTAATTACCTGAAGGATCAGAACCATAGAAACCAGCAGCTGTTGTTAGTGATCCGGGCGGATGGATGGCACTCGCTGAGGACCTCTGGCTTGCGATCAGAATCCTGCTCTTGGTGGATGGGAGACGGGACATTGCACCCAATCCCAACTGAGGTTTAAGGAGCATGGCCGAGCGATAGAAAGTGGGAGGGACTTCGTAGTGAGTGTAGGGAGGAGAGCAAAATTCTTCTTTCCCAGGGTGGTCTGTGACCTAAGATGAGAGATCAGAGAGAGCTAATCACAGGCAGGAGATCCACATTCAGACAATGAGCATCATCACGGAATTAGCTGCTTGCTCAGAGAGCTGGTGCCACTCCTGGCCCAGTGTCCTCATTTCCACAGTAACAGGATAACTGTGAGCTCTTTAGTCCCTGCTGGTGGTAATGCTCCAGGGGAGAAAAAAGAATTCACTTTCAGGATTTCTTTTTAATGTCATTGTTATAAATGCATTGAAATTTGAGTGACTACTTATTAAATAAATAATGTCATGGCTGAAGAAAGGCTTGGCGGTGAAGAGCAATTGTTCTTGCAGAGGACTGGGGTTGGGTTCTTAGCACCCACCAAGGTGGCTCACAACCCTCTGTGAATTAGCTCCAGGGGATTTGGAGCCCTCTTCTGGCCCCCTTAGGTACTGCACACACATGGTATACACACACACACACACACACACACATACATGCAGGCAAAACACCCACACTCATAAAATAAAAATAAATCTTAAAAATAAAATAAATAATGTTAATAAAAGAGAATTTATGAAATGTTAAAAATGATCAAAAGTGTCATTATACCTATGAAGGCATCATTTTTTTGCTCACTAAACTTATAACAAGTAAATCATTTCATATTTGATCAATAGAACATCTAGAAATAATTGTTAGTAAGAGAAAAATGTCTTATCTGCAAAAATAGAGAAACTAATAGAAAAAAAACGTTGTAGGCCTGCACTGTGTATTTACATAATTAGAACTGGGTCCTGGGGCCAGTGAGATGGCTCAGTGGGTAAAGGTGCTTGCAGTTAAACCTGATGACCTGAGTTCAATACCAGAGATTCAGACAATGAAAAGAAAGCACTCCTGCAAGTTGTCTACACACACACACACACACACACACACACACACGGATGCTGAATGCTCTCAGTAATGTTTGGGTCAATTCCTCTGGGATAACAGATCTAAGGATGAATCCTGTGGTCCGCTCAGTTCAGAGCATGTATCAGCAGTGTCTACACACACATACTTGTTAAATAAAGGAACTGTGTTTCCCTTCATAATTTCCTCAGTTTAATAACATAACATTACCGTTAATTTCTCCTGTACTTAACAGAATACAATCTGTATTTGTTTTTATGAGTGTATATGTACGTATGTGTACATATGTATAAGTATAATATAGAATGTAGTATATAGTGATATATATACATCCTGTTCTCAGAGTGTCTGCTCTCACTGATTTGAGACTTTGTGATCCTGGCGATGGGGGTGTTGCACATGCTAGGAAAGTGCTTTTCCCCTTGCCTGCTTTCCAGGTCACTGTTCCTTTATATTAAACAAGCATAAGAGTGGAGTGGTCTATTTAAGTTATAATTAAAAACCAGCACTGAGGCAGCATCTGGATAGATATATCTATTAATTAATTCTGCTCGGAATCAAAATTTATTTTGTATGTTAAGCTGCTATGTATTCTGGTACTACAAAATCTCCCAATATCTCTTAATAGGGATTCTAAAAGTTTTGATCCGAGCCGTTGAAAGCATAAACCCTATTTTGATCCCCGTTTAATGTTCAAATAGATGCAAAGTTCTTTAAAATATATCACTGAAACAAAGGATTAGGCATTTAAACTTTCATTATAATCACACTGTGAAATATGCATGATGGTTAGACTGTACTCGGGGTAGGGTGAATTATATCCACTTGAGAGAAAGTTCAACATCTGCGCTCTGATGAAATTTTTATCATCATCTCTTGTCTTTCTATCCATTTCTGACTTCTCTTTTCTAGACACTTCATTTTTAACATTATGGGGTGCCAAAATGAGCATACACACAAGGAAATTCACATAATTTCCTATCTCCATAAGTAAGGATTTTAGAATTGCAGTGTGCTGATCTAATTCTTTGGAAATGGAAAATTTTCAGAGCTCAAAGCCCACGAAACTCTCTCATTCCATAGTGACTCTAATGATTTCAGCAGTCTCAAGGCCCACCATGTTGTTGGGTAAACTTTTTTGAAATGCAAACATCTGAAATGTCCTCTATAGGCTCCTGTACCAAGTCCTTGATTCCAAGATGGTGGCACTGCTACTACAAGCTGGGGACACTGTAGAGTCCTCATGTGGGTCTACATGACACAAACACACCTCTAAAGATGAACCTTGAATGCTGCACCCACCCAACTGGTTTTCCCTGCTTCCTGGTGCACACTATGTCCACTGAAGCCACAGGCTCCTCCCACAGCCAGCTGCCCTGACCACCCGGTCCCAGCACAGTGCCCTGAGACTCTCTGCGACCACGAGTTTCCTGTCTCCAGCATCCTAGAACTCAGCAATCCTATGGCCCTGCTGTCTGGTATTTTGTCGAAGTGACAAAAAAATAACAAGCACAAATTCGTTTACAAGGTGAAAAGTATGCTTTTCATGTCTACTTTATGCATTTTTAATTAAACAGGGGAATCCCACTCATCTTTCATCTTTGTGACAAAACAGAACAGGTTCTGTAGTTACAGAACAAGCAGCCATTGAGCTCCTTCTCCAATGGGGCATTTTTAGAGGAAACTCGGAGTCAACAAAAGACACCACAGATTTCAAACACAGTCCTAATATCAAATGATAGATGCAAACAAATTCCTCCTGCTGTGACTCCCCTCCTGCTTTGCCCTGCCCTGTTTTCACTCGGCTTCTTTTGCATGACTTTTCTCTGGGGAAATATAAAATTAATATATGCTCTCAAACTGGCACAGCACCAAGAGCTCCCAAAATGACTCCTTCAATGGGCTGGAGTCTTCCAGAGGACCTGGGTTCCGTTCCCAGCACCCACATGGTAGCTCTTGACCATCAGTAACTTCAGTTCCATGGATATGATGCCCCTGCTGGCCTCCTTGGGTACAACATGCGCATGTTGCACAGATCCACATGCAGGCAAAACACTTGTAAACACAAAAATGTTTAAAGGCTCCTTAAAGCTCATTTTGCTTGAGGAGTAAAATGAACTTATTAGGGGTTACTCAGTTGCAGACAGCTGTATTTTCCTGATGCCAGTAAGGCTCCATCTATGAGACCACATGCTCTATGGCTTTAAGTCAGAATTGATTTAAAAAAAAAATGCTGAATTCGAAGCACTAGCTAGTTTTTAAGTCGCAAAGCTGACAGGCTCAGACAGCAGGAAGCATAAACAAGGCCAGACTCTAAAGTAATTTATTGATGTGTTCTCCAGCCCAGCCTCCATCAAGGATGCTGCTGGCTTTGACAAACACAGCTAAGCTGTAGGGACCATGTCTTGATTTGCTCCAGGCTGGCACGAAGGACAACGAACAGACAGCTTGTTACAAGACGGCACCAGTTTGACTCTCTGTTGCTTTAACGAAACAACTAAAACCAGGAGGGAAGACTTTATTCACTTCACACTTCAAGGTCCAGGGCCATTGTGCAGCAAAATCAGGACAGGATCCAGGAAAGCAGGAACTGACCCTGGAGGAACGCTGCTTACTGGCTTGCTCCCTCTAGTTTGCTCAGCTCGCTTTCTTATACACCCCAGGACCACCAGCCAAGGTGGGGCTCAGTGCACAGCACACATGCCACAAATGTTAGGTGCTGCTACTGTCCTTCCTGCAAACAAAAAGCCAACATATTCGTTCATGCCATCATTTTGTGTATATCAATGTAAGATTCTCTATCATACTTCCTGACACGGGGTTACAGTCGGTTGCCTCTTTCTTTCTTAGCCTCATGAATGCTAGGACCACAGGGGTGTGCCACCACATCCAGCTCACCACAAGACTTTCTCCAGAGTCAAACACTCCACACTAAAGGATTAGCCTCCTCAATTTGAATACTCTGCTTACTTCAGTTTTTTCCTTGCTTTGAGCTGGCTCATATATATCGCTACTCGCGTCACTTAAGGTGGAAGCTGGCTTACATGAGCCGTGGTCTAATTCGACATGTCTCCTGCTCAGTAAAACTTGAATGAGCCTCATAGATATTGGGACCATCTCAACCTGACTATCACACTGTGTTCGCTTCCAGGCCCAAGTATACACTTTGGTAACAGTGTATCATGAACGTCTGCAGTTCACTTACAGAGGACATTTTGTTTCCAAGTTTCACTAAAACAAAACAAAACCAAAACATAAAACAAAACAAAAACTAAACCACAAATAGAAACATCATTTTACAATGATGTCCTCTTACCTCCTGCAGGAACTTCTCGCTCATCTGACTGAAATGGTGCGCTGGGGGCTTAATCCCAGACACCATCAGTCCAGAAGGGAAGACCCTTGGCTTCTGCAAATCGGGCTTCAGTTTCTCGTACATGTTTGTAGCCGGCTGAAGGTCACGGTTCCCTGCCTTGTCTTCTTGGGGAAGAGGCATGCCACATGTAGGAGGGGCATAGGGAAGCCCCACAGGGACCAGCGAAGCATCTCCCTGACTCAGCGCCTGGGGGTTCCTGCGTATGTAAGTTATGATCTTGGGCCTCACATGTTTGGGTTTTGGCATGAGGATAGGCTTTGTCTCCGTCCTTTCTTCCGTTTTCTCCATCTCAAGTTTCTCCGGTGCTTCCTGGGAAGAGGGCGTGTCCTTGGGATGTGTAAGAGGCTTGGGGATCCCACTGGGGCAGGTGGTCTTGTCAGGCACTTTCGGGGATGTGTTCAATACCTGCCCACCATCAGTGGGGGGTGAGGCCACTGAGGGTGACCCTGTGTCCACACTGAACATGCCGAGCTCCTGAGAACTGCTACCTGGAGGAGTCGGACGTTGAGTCAAGTTCACAGTTGTCTCTGGGTGGAGGGGAGCTGGGGTACTGAACACGGAATCTACCCCAGCTGGAGTGACGGCAGTTTGGGCTGCAGTTTCTAGAAGGTTCCTATTTTCAGCTACAGGTGTTACTGTCTCTTTGCTTTTTCTGGCTTCCAAGTTGCTATCTCGAGGGCTCAATTGCTCAGAGGCGTCGGTTCTGTTCCCTCTCACAGAAGGACCTGAGGCCAACAATTTGGCACTGCCCAAGTTCCCACTACCCAGCCTCTTCTCCTCCCCACTGACCTCGGAGGGCATGCTCTCAGTTGGATCACGGAAAACAGGAGCTATTTGTCCATCATCGGGCACAGTTTTGCTGGATGCTGTCTCCCTCACCATCCTACCTGCACCTGCAGACATTTTACCGGTGAGTCTAATACCTGTCTCTCCAGTGGGAGCAGCACTCAGGGCAGGGGTGGCCTGCTGAGACCCCTCCACACCAGCATTGACTCCAATCATTTCTTCTAGGCTGCTGCCTCTTCCTACTCCTAACTGTTGGTGGCTGCTGTTCAGTTGACTCGTGGCTTCTCGGTATGCCTTTTCAGATAGTTCCTTCCTCTCTACAGGTGACATACTTCTCTCCTCATGACATCCCAGACCTTGTGCCTGGGCTGACATTAGTCCCTCCTCATTCCTGGGCTGGATATATTTGAGTTCCACTTTGGGCTTCCCTGTCCCTTGACCTAAACACACTTCTGGATGATGGAGGCTGGGGTTTTCCTTCAATGCTGAAGCAGAACTGGGAGTCAATTCTGCATGAGCGATGCACTCGTTGTAAACATCCAGGCCCTGAGTCTCCTCCATCTTGGTGTCTGATGAGCTGGACCCCTTGGCTTCTGAGGTAGATGGTTTAGGAAGATACAGACTGTTCCCCTCTGAGGTACCTTCACCTGGAGAAAAAATTTTCCCTGGAGAGTGACTGGCTGGTGTCCCTTGTGGCCCCTCCCCATGCCCAGGCACATGGCCCTGTGGCTCCAAGATACCCAGCTGCACTGGCTGCAGGTTTGTCGGAGTGATGCTGCCAGCTGCAGCTGCTGAGCTGCTTGCTCTTTTCAGCTCTTCGTTGTCAAGGGTCTTTGCCAATTTGTCCTTGGGAATATGCCTGGGAATCTCAGCATCCTTCTTAGCAGAAACCTCTGGACTGGCTTGACCCACTGCGTTCCTCCAGCTGGAAAGACTTGGTCCCTGAATACCCTGCGGGGTCTGCAAGGTAGCTCTTTTTACTGTGTGTTCCTCACTCAGTTGCCTATGGACAGTCAGAGATGTCTGAGACTCCCTCTGGCTAGCAGAGCCATCGTGAGAGCCTTTCCCGCAGCTCTGAAGGTGAAGGGGCTCCTTCTGGAAGTGGCTGTGGTATTGGGGCCTGCTTAAATTTGCATTTTCGATTTCATCATCTAGGTCATGTGACTTGGTCTCATCGCAAGAGGAGCTGACCTCCAACATGATTTGATTGGCATTTGTATCCCCCGTCCTCAGAATACTCTCATTATTATTTTTTGCTCCCTCTCGGTGATCTCGCAGCTGACCAAAACAGGATTTCTTTGGAGCGAGTGGGACACTCATGGTCACGTCTTCAGTGAGGGCTGCTGGCCATGCAGTCTCCCTTCTAGCTGCAGGGCAACAGACAGCCGTCACCTTCTCCGTCCTTCTCTGACAATGTCACATCTAGACACTTCTTTGAACCTCTTTAGATGCGTTTCAGAACCAACCACTGTCTTGACACGCAGTAGGACAACTCTTTATGCTCCATTGCTGTTCAGTGCAAACCAGCTGGTTCATGAGACCTGGAAAGAAATCAGAACATGTGCACTTTAGAGAGAAGACAGCAATAATCTTGAGCAAGAGACACAGGCAGAAATCACACAGATGCGACCCTTGCTTCTATAATGTTATTTCATGTGCTTATCTCAAAACCGCTTCACACAAAGGCTGTGTCTGGCTAAGTACGTCCAAGCTGAAGTATCACAAGGATACATTTTGGAATGAGATATGAAGGGTCTTACATTATGCTGTCTTAAAGTTGTGTGTGTGAGAAAGATGTGTGTCTCTGTGTGTGTGTATAGTTTGTGTGTGGCATACATGTGTGTGGTATGTGTGTGTAGTTTCTTTGTGATGTGTGCTGTGTGTGTAGTTTGTGTGGGATGTGGTGTGTGTGGTGTCTATGTGTGGTATGTGTGTGTGTGTTGTGCCTGGTGGTTATGTGTGTGTATGTGATGTGTGTATGTGTGTATAGTGTGGTGTCTGGTGTGTGTGTGTGTGTGTAGTGTGGTGTTTGTGTGTATGGTGTGTTTGTGTGTGTGTGGTACGGTGTGTGTGTATGGTGTGTGTACGCAGTGTGGTGTGGTGTGTATGGTGTGGTGGGTGTGGTGTGTGGTGTGGTGTGTGGTGCGTGTGTGGTGTGTGGTGTGGTGTGTGTGGTGTGGTGTGTGTGGTGTGGTGTGTGGTGCATGTGTGGTGTGTGTGTGGTATGGTGTAGTGTGAGTATGGTGTGTGGTATGTGTGTGGTGTGTGTGTGTGGTGTGTGTGTATGGTGTGTGTGTGGTGTGGTGTGTTGTGTGTGTGGTGTGTTTGTGGTGTGTGGTGTGTGATGTGGTATGTGGTATGGTGTGTGGTGTGTGATATGTGTGTGGTGTGGTGTGTGTGTGTGGTGTGTGGTGTGTGATGTGGTATGTGGTATGGTGTGTGGTGTGTGATATGTGTGTGGTGTGGTGTGTGTGTGTGGTGTGTGGTGTGTGGTGTGTGATGTGGTATGTGGTATGGTGTGTGGTGTGTGATATGTGTGTGGTGTGGTGTGTGTGTGATGTGGTGTGTGTGGTGTGTGGTATGTGATGTGGTGTGTGGTGTGTGGTGTGGTACATATGTGGTGTCTCCTCTCTTCACTGTTGCTTTACTTTCTGGTTTATTGTCCAGAGTTTGCTATAATCTAAGAATATTAGATGAAAAATTTCAGAAACAAACAAACCATGGGATTCAAACAAGGTACAGGCTTTAGCCATGTGATAAAACTGTGTCCTGTCCCAGCTGTCATTTTGGGTTCTGGATCTTTTCTTTCTTCAGCTTGCTGACACTCTACCTGCATTCCTGGCACATGCCTGCTGTCTACATTATCAGGCCAAGTGCCACATGAAATGAGGTTTGAGTTCAACAACCTGTGGTCATGTCACAGCCTCTGGACCACTCCCTGTGATGTCACAGTCTCTGGACCACTCCCTGTGATGTCACAGCCTCTGCACCACTCCCTGTGATGTCACAACCTCTGGACCACTCCCTGCGATGTCACAGCCTCTGCACCACTCCCTGTGATGTCACAGCCTCTGCATCACTCCCTGTGATGTCACAGCCTCTGGACCACTCCCTGCTGTGATGTCACAGCCTCTGCACCACTCCCTGCTGTGATGTCACAGACTTTGCACCACCCCCATCCCTTCATCAAAGGCACCATGCCCCCTCCCACCCTCAACAGAAGGGTCAGTATAACAAACTATTCTGAGAAGAAAAAGGAAGATTTCATGTAGATGATTTTTCTCCAGGACATTGTTACGGTTCCTCTGTTTCATTGCTAGCTCGTCAAGGTGCTAACCTCATGCTGGGCCAAATGCATAAGGCACACTTAATCACAGGTCTGATGTGTGCGAAAAAGGCATCTCTGTAAAGCTAAGCATCCCAGGAATCTCCATCTGCATCCTCACCAATGAGGAGGGACCACTGTTGGGCTGAGAATCGCCCAACCAGCAAGCCTGCCCTTACTGCAGTGTCTCTCTCTCCAGCCCTCATTCCTAGTGTCTAATAAGTGACCCCATCATCCTTGCAAAATCTATAATAAATCTCTTTCTCATCCATTTCTTTTCCAACTGTACATACATATTTTTTCCACCTAAATGAGGTCCTTTCCAATAAACTGGCCCTTGGTCAGGTTTTGATTTCTTATATCCCCCTGCCCCCACTTCACCCCAGGACACACTAGCACAGTTGTGTCTACACCCTGTCCTCTGGGACTGTGGACTCTGGGATACATATCCTCCATTATCTGCTGCCACACTGGTCTTTGGCTCTTCCCATAGCTTCCTCACAATCCCCATTTTCCTCACTCTCCTAGCTTCTCCCCGCATCTGTCCTCAGCAGGCCAGTAGCACCCCCAGGTGCAACTCAACCCCAATACATCCCCTAACTGACAGACTGATCCTAACACAGAAGGGACATGCCAAAATTGTCCTTTCTTTCTTGTTTCCATTTTGAGAATGTGCTCCACTTGAAGATACAGTTGTCCCCAGAGCACAAATACTAACAACATGTAGGCAGATTGGAATGACAGCCATTTCAAAAGAAGCTGGACTCTCTAGGCTGGGATCTAAGAGTCCCAGTGAGTCGAGGACAACAAGGCATTCACAAGCACGGCCGTCCACACAGGCACCAGCTCTGGTCCTCTGTAAGTGGATGTACAGATGCAAAGTCAAGAGCTCTCTTGGTCTGAATAACGGGAACAAACAAAACAGAATATCAGAAACCACAAGGCACAGTAGGACCTGCTAGACAACGACAAATGCCCATGAAATCCGTGTGCCACTAGAGAAAGCTGTATTGTGTTTTTTGTTTTGTTTTTCTTTTCTTTTGTTTTTTTAAATATATTTCTTTTATTTGATGTTCATAGCTATTTCACCAACATGTATGTCTGTGCATGATGTGCATGCAGTACCCTTGGGGGCCAGAAGGTAGTGTCGGATCCCTTGGAACTGTAGTTACAGGTGGTTTTGAGCAGCTTGTGTCAGTGCCGGGAATTGAACATGGGTCCTCTGCAAGAGCAGCCGCAGCTCTCAATGCCTGAGCCATTCATCTCTCCAGTCCAACACTGGAGATTTTTAACAGCATTATTAACATTTAATAGGATCACTGTAACATAGGCATCATTGTGGGTCAAAATGTCCCTATAGAGGATATGCGTGCAACAAAAGTATTGGGTTCGTCTATCTGTGCCCATTTTTCACCACTGGGCAAGCTCAGCTGTTTACAGCTCACAAGCTCAGTAACCACTGGGCACCTTATCTAGAAGTTTCTTCGGTGGAAGGTATTATCTACTTTTGAATCATGAAATAGGCTGACGATGCCTGGATACTCACATGTAATCTCTTCAACAATCTTAGATTCCAGGTTCCTGCAAGCTATGCTTATTCTGGCAATGTAGTGTGTTAAGTCGCTCTTACACAATGAGAAACTTGGTCAATTCAACCCCATGTCATCTTCGAAGTCGTCCCAAGTCACCTGACTGAATGACAGGCTAGAGCCAGAGTCCCCAGAAGGGCTCGGTGGCCCTTCTGTAAACACTTGTACAGTTTTACCTAAAACTCACCTGTCCCATTAAATACTCCCTCTTACCCATAGCACCAGAATCCAACTCAAAGGCCACTTTTCCCACGAGGCCTCTGTAAACTCCCTCTTCCTCCTCCCCAAAAGCTGCTAAACAGAGTCAACATGTTGTTTCTCCAGTCCTGAGCCTATAGATCTCTCACTGTGGACTGGCCCTACTATGCTTTTTATCACAGTCCTGAGTCTGCACATCTCTCCTTGTGGACTGGCCCTACTATATTTTTTATCACAGTCCTGAGCTTATAGATCTCTCCCTGTGGACTGGTCCTACTATGCTTTTTATCACAGCCATGTTCCTGACTTTACTGTCCACCAACTTTCAAACAGACTCAAATCTGAGAATTTAAAAGTCCTCTATATAAAGTGGTGTAGTGCTGGCAGGGAATGCACATACACCCTCCTTTAGCTTTTAAATGCCTCTAGATCTCTTACGATCACTAACACAATGCCAATACTTAGTGTGTTGTATTGTTTGGGCAACAGTGACAAGAAGAGTCAATGCAGTTTTTAAATATTTTCCATCTGTGGTTGGTTGACCCCACAGATGCAGAACCCCCAGAGATGGGGATGGGGGATTGTTCATTTAATTTTACAGCAGTTAAATATTCTTTGTATTGAACAATGAGTTTTAGTCCCTTTAGGAGATGACAAGTTATTAGATTAATGACCCAGAAGCCTCTGTGACTCTGTGGCTTCTGGGACAGCCCTCCGCAGTATAGACACTGGAGCCAAAGTGACCCATTTGCACCCCAATGCTAGCTCTGAACACTGAGTACCCACTACTGTCAGGTTAAGCATGGACGCTATTCTTTTCAGTTGTATAATAGTAAATTTAAACGGTAAGGTTGCTCTTCTAAATGAAGAACCAGCTACCTCCTCCTCAGGGCTAAATCAGGGGAAAGCATGAAGAGAACATTCTGGGGCTGGAGAGATGGCTCAGTGGGTAAGAGCACTGTCTGTTCCTCTGGAGGACCCCGGTTCAACCCCAGCACCCATAAGGAGGCTCACATTGGCCAGGGGAAATCTGCCGCCCTCTGCTGGCCTCCATGGGTATTGCCGGCATACGGTGCACAGTCTTACAGGCAAAATACCCATATACATAAAATGATAAAAGTGACATTTTTAAAAATTGAGGAAAACTATATTCTGATTACTAGTCTGTGTTACTAAAAGGAAAATCTTTCAAAAGACTGAAAATTATGCTTACAGTATCCCTGAACTACCAAGTCGTATGTGTAAGACTGTATGAGTTTTTATATGTATATTCAATCACTCTATTTCCCAATGTAAGTGAAGTGCCACTTGACTTACTAAACATAGCAACACACTGTCCTTCGGTGGACCTTCCATATGGCAACCATGCAAAGAGTCAAAAGTCCTAAGTTTAATTTTTAGTGGACAACCTTCCTGAGAATGCATCTGGTATCTGTAATATTCAATTCCATTTAATCATGTAATTTTATATGTACTTACACATGGTTTCTGATAAATCCATCTGTTCATCTGCTTTAGAAAACTCAGACGTAAACATTGTTGTTTTCTAGACTCTTGGTCCTGCTTTATAGTGTTTTAAATGTTCAGGTATCATTTATTCAAAAGTTCTTGGGGGAAAAACGTGTTTCAAATTTTGCACTTTTCTTCTGATTTTTGGCATACATAATGAGATGCCACGGGGATACAACCCAGGCTAAAACATGGGATTCGTTTATATTTAGCATGTACCTTTTTTCACATTTATTTATCTATCCACTTTACACATTGATCACAGCCTCCCCAGTCTTCCCTCTTACATGCCCTCTCCCCTTCACCTCTGAGAAGGGGGAGGCCCCCCCTGGGTACCAATCCACCCTGGCACCTCGAGTCACTGCAGGACTAGGCACATCCTCTAACACTGAGGCCAGACAAGGTAGCCCAGTTAGGGGAACAGGATCCACAGGCAGGCAACAGAGTCAGGGTAAGCTCCCCACTCCTGTTGTTGGGGGACCCACACAAAGACCAAGCTGCACTTCTGTTGTATATGTGTGGAGGGCTTAGGTCCTGCCCTTGAATGCTCTTTAGTTCATGGTTCAGTCTCTAGAAACCCCAAGGGTCTACGTTAGTGGACTCTGATGGTCCTGTGGAGTTCCTATCCCCTGTGGAGTTCCCCAATCCTTCCCCCAACTTGTCAACATGACTTGCCAAGCGCCATCTAATGTCTGGCTGTGATTCTCTACATCTGTTTCAGTCAGCTGCGGAGTGGAGCCTCTCCGAAGACAGTTACGCTAGGCTTAGCATGCACCTTTTATATGTTACTTAAAGGCAATGCCACACAATGTCTTTAATGCATATGCATTCTTATTGCAACTATCGCAAGGTCAGGAAGTGGCATGTTCTCTTGTGGTATCATGTCAGCGCTCAAAATACTTGAGGCCTGTAGACAGCTCAATGGGTAAACATGCTTGTCACCCAAAAGCTTAGTAGAATCCCCAAACCCACATGATGGAAAGAGAGATGAGACTCACATAAGTGGTCCTCTAACATCCACATGTCTATTAGGCATGAATGTAACCAGAGAGAGAGAGAGAGACAGACAGACAGACAGAGACAGAGAGACAGAGCGAATAAAATACTATTTTTTAACGTTTCAGGTTTTAGAAAATTGATTTCAAATTATGGACACTTAATCTGACTATGTTTACTCCCATCTCTTAGCCTAAAGCATGATCCTCTGCAAGCTAAATGAGCTGTACACGTTCAATCCCTCTGTAATGGGCTTTGATTTTCAGAAGGGTAAGTAAGGCGGGCAGGACACAGAGGCTCGGTAGCTGTCCGTGGTGCTGAACTCCGCCCAGCTCAAACAGACTCAACAGCAACAGCTCCTGGAGCTGGCTTCATTTCTTTCTTTTGTAAGAAAGGCAGATAGCTGTCACATCCTATCCCAATAAATAATCAAGACACTATTTACATCATCTTTGTTTTGAGATACCACCGGCTATTTAAAGTGTGAAATACTATTTACTGCTTTATAAGTTCAGGAAAGTGGGTAACTAGATTATTATTCAGTTTAAACCAATCTGATATTTAGTTCATCAGTTCTTGGTTTCCTCCATAAATATGTTGTGCACCCATCAAAAGGAAACTTCATTCTGATTGGCCAACAAAATGTACTTGTTTTCACCATCAACAAAGTCTTTTTCAGGACAGAATTTTACCCAGGAAATTCAAATATCCATTACTTTCCCATTGTGGTCATTGGTGGGTGTTTTTTTTTTTTTTTTTTTTTTTTTTTTTTTTTTTCATTTGTTTTCAGTGATTTTTTTTCCAAAAATGGAAATTTTATATTGTTAATTACTTTTTAAAAAATTTTTTTACACATAAAAAGGTAAAAATCTGTGGTAAATCCTCCTCTTCTACCTCTAAGAAATAGAATTTGATCTGTAGGGTCCAGAGCTTGTATCTTACACTCATGGAATGAGTTACATGACCCAGATTTTAAGCTCGTGTGCTGTGAGTTTCTTTCCATAAACATGGGTAGAAAATACTTCATCACAGAGTAAAACTCTATATAGCCCTGGCTGCCCTGGAACTCACAGAGATCCACCTGCCTCTGCCTAAAGGCGTGCACCACCACACCTGGCCCTCCATCATTTTTAATAATCATTATTTACTCATCAACTTTTCTACTGTTAGACTTTAGGTTGTTTGAGGGTTTTAAATAGTTTTTGCAAGAATACTGTTGAGTGGGCTCCTCAGCAGACCACTGCAAATGTGCATGCCTGCATGTGAAGCTTGCTGCGGGTCACTGTGTCCACGGGAGCCTGTCTCATGGTGGGGGCCCTGCTGCAGGTTACTGTGTCCACAGGAGCCTGTCTCATGGTGGGGGCCCTGTAGCTACTTGTTGATAACCACATACTGCCTCATGAAAGGTGTGCCGGTCCACACCGTACCCCTCAGTTTCCCCCTTTACATTCTCTCCCTTAAAATTCTCCCTTACATTCTCTCTGTCATGGGATTGACCAGATCTTCAATTTGGAATTTTTTTAATCAGGATTTTTCATCTTTTATGTTATGCTATAATTTACATTCTGAAGACATAACTACCTTTTACCAGAGTTCTTCAGCTTTTGCCAAACACAGCTTTCATATGTCATCTTGATTATAAAACAGTTCTAAGAGTCCCAAACTTGCACCAGCCCAGACTCTACCAATATGTGATCTGCTTTCCATGTCTTCAAATTTGTGTTTCCCAGAATGCTCCTCGACTCAGTATCCAGAGTTCAGGTCTTGTGTCTTGATTCCTGCATCACAGAAAGTGACCCCCAGGCTCATCTATCATGTTCAGTCTGTCAGAAGTTCACACACTTGCACAGGGATTCATTTGTCACACGCCATGTGTCTGCCCACTCCCAAGGTGACAGACACTCACTTGATCCTTTCTTTTAAGGATTAGGAATAAAGCTACCACAAACATGTACACACAGCATTTTGTGTGAAACCCAGACTCAAGAGGGAATGCCACAATGTGACATGTAAACCGAATATGTGATCACCCTGTCCTGAACACACCTCTCACTACCCATGATGCTCTGCACCAGTGCCTGTTCATGGCTCTCCTCCCTTCAGTCCAGTCTGGGCTCCAGAAGGGCAAATGTCTCTTCCTCCTTATTTCCCACTCACTCTAAGCCTAGGACAATGCCAGAAATAGGCCTGCAAAAGCATGACACAGGGGGGTAGTTGCACATATGAACACAGTGATTGTGATTGCATGCATGCACAAGAACTGCACAAGATCAAACCAGACAAAATCCAATGTAAGAAGGAGGAGGAGGGCATAACGTCCCACCCCAGCTGAGGAGCCATTGGCAGCTGATAGCTGCTGGGGAAGGGAAGGTCAGTTTTCTTTAGGAGTGTGGCTCTGTAATGTCAAGTTAAAGTGCTTCAATACCAGCAATGTAGTTTCAGCACCAGAACAGGCTCCCTGTGACTGTGCGTTAACACTATCTGTGAGTAGCATCTCTACCCCCCCCCGCCCCGTATACTGCTGATGACACCAAGGCAGGGGATGTTGAGTCACTCTAGAAGTCACCGGATTAGCTGAGGACTCAGCACAGGCTCTGTGCATGCTGTAAACCAGGCTAAGCTGACAGAACTTTCCAGAAGCTGCCAAAGAAAAACCTGAATCACCTCAGCAGGTCAAGGAGACAGGAATTCCAACTGAGGGAAAGGGACACTTGCCTCTTGCGGTTAGTGAGAGTGTGGAGGTCCTGCTGGTGTGACAAGCATTCAAGCTGACCATCTGCTGCACATACCAAATGATGCAATGTTAAAGAAGCAGGTAGATCTTTTGAGTTCGAGGCCAGCCTGGTCTACAGAGTGAGATCCAGGACAGCCAGGGCTACACAGAGAAACCCTGTCTCAAGAAACCAACCAACAACCAACCAAACTAACTGAAAGGTTTGGGTCCAGGCTTTGTCAGCCATCCCCACTCCACCCAGACACACATTTTCTTGAAGTCAATTTGCTTTTTCCCTCGTGGTGGCTACAGAGGAAGAGAAGTCACTGTGAACCTCAAGCCTACCAAACACTACCTTCTCAGAAAAGGATTTTGGCAGGGGTGGGGGGTAGTTCTGAAATGAGGCCCAGGAATTACCCAAGGATTCCCTTCATGGTTTCAATCCCTGCCTGCTCTGCCAGAGAAACTGGGAGTCATCTGTCCCAATTCAGGCAGATATATGTTGACTTCCAGCTAGTTGAAGAGACTGACAGTTTCAAAAGTGCGTGAACACTGGGCCAGCCCCTGAGTATTGGTGGTAAGTTCTTGGCTTTTACTCTATAAAGCAGGCGAGCAAAGCTAGCACACTGAAGATTAATATTCTGTCCCTGAAATACATGGTAAGAGCCAAACAGCTCTGGTAATGGTGCATTGCTGTGAATCTAGATAAAAATAAGCAATTTTTGAATGACGGAAAGAGAAACACGTTTACGTCCAGGCGCTCCGTCTCAGCTCTCCGAAGGCTAAACCAGAAGAGGTTTTGGTCTTGGTTTTAAAGGAGCGGGAAGTATTCTTTGAAGAATAAAATTCATTCAGATGTCTGCTTACAAGACAATTGCTTTCCAGTGTGCACGGTGACTGCCAGGCCTATTAACTCAACCCAGTTGTTTCCAGCTCAGCTACCCACATAGCACCTAAAGCCAATCTGAGCCTGGGACTCCATCTCCTATTATTTCACCTGTAGCAGCCCAGGAACAGAAACTCTCACTAATGTGTTCTGTTCCTCCTTTCCTCCCACAAACACTATACATAGCTCCCCAGCAAACCCATTCCTTCCTCTCATTCCCATGGCTAGCCCAGGAACCCCTGCCTCCCATAAAGAGCAAAATAACTGAATGGGAGCAACCACAAGGGAATTCAAACCATCTGAGCAGGTGGATCTGTGGGGTTAATCAAAGGGAGGCAGATGCCTAGCCTGGTGCAACAGAGACAGAACATGCTTTCTCAGCTCTGCCACTGCCCCAAGTGGACTCATTTTAAGGCAATAAATGTTCATGCTATGTGCACTTGGTCCTCAGTGCCTCAGACCTAAGGGATGGACTCGGGGTGGAGGCTGCCTGTAAAACTCCCTTATCTCCAGGGCTGCAGGCTATAATTCCCAGGCATTGTGTGCTATCTAAAAAGCAGAGATAAATCTTTTCCAATCATTAGGAATAGAGTAATGTTCACCCACAGCTCAGAGCCTTGCACGGGGTCAGCCACTATAAACGTGGCTCCTTCAAACTTCTTTCTTTTTCTAAAGGAAGGTGGAGTTCTTTCTTTTAGCTTGCCTCAGACGCTTTTGCCACCTTTCTCCTACCAAAATGAGCCAGAAGCCTAAGGGGAAATGACAGTAAATTATTAACCCCGAGATGCAACCCAAGGCGAAAAGACTATAACAACCAGAAAGAGGAAAGAAAATGGGGTGACCAAGAGATGAGGAGTTGCTGAGTCAAGCAGCAAAGGGATGGAGCATAAGAAAAGCAACAGCTGACAGACGGCAGCAAGCAATGGCTGCTTCCGGTGACATTTATTAACTCATGGGGAGATATAAAAAATAAATAAGTCAATAAATAAATAAGGATACAGGAGGAAAGAGATGAATTACAGCTCAGTAATTAGGTGATCTGCTACTGGAAGACTCCCACCATGCAGGCAGCGACTGCTGACTTAACCCAGTTTTGTGGGTTTGTGGGGAAGCAGTATGCCCTGAGAGAGCTGCAATCCCCACTGTTAAGAAACCAACTGCAGATATCCAACGCTGACCAGACTCAAAACAAGACATGCAGGCAGAGCACGTTCTTAGAAAGGGCAAGATGATCTGAAGTCACCCTAGGCCTCTGGGGAGCACAGATGACATAGAAGAGAAGGAAAAGTTACAGCTGTGGGGTTTGTTTTTTTTTTTTTTTATCATTATAATAAAAGGTAAAAGTTTAAAAGCACCGCTTCCTTTTGGAATAATGCAAATCTCAAAGCACGAACGTTTTCCAATCCAAATCTGGATTGTTTTTACAGAGAACAAAAGGCACTGACTCATGATAAACATGAACCTTCTCGTTTAATCTAAAACTTGAAGTTTTGGGGATTTGAGGGACCACTGTGATAGATGCCTGCAGCGTCACAGATCAGATGCCCCTGCTGCACTGACAGGATTCTCCAAATGACCCAGCAGGAGGAGAACTCGGAACAGCTGGGCAGATGAACAAAAACACCATTTGCTCCTGGCCACAAGCACAGCAGAGGGATTTCCCAGAGAAATTCTGAGCGACTTGAAGAAAATGAAATCAGGATGTTAGAGAGTTGTATCTTTGACTCCACATCGTGACTATGAAGTAAATTGTAAGATGTTCCAGCTGCTCTTGGAGCAGAAGCATGGGCACGTCTCTTATAGATAAGAATGCCTAGCTAGCTCCAGGATTCTTAGAATGCCTTCATAGTGCCCACCTAAATCTAAGGCAGGAACAAAGAGGCTTCTGCTAATCACTCATCTCTACTTCTTTCCTAGTCTGCATCTTAATACAGGTTAAAAAAAAAAAAAAAAAAAAAAAAAAAAAAAAAAAAACAAAACCAGCAGCTATGACTTTGCTATGAAGGCCAGGGAAGAAAAGCCCTGAATAGTACAGCCATCACCTGGTGGGTTAGAAGTGAACGGCAGCAGTATGCCAGCACATTAAGAAATGGGTATATGGGGCGCAGAGGCTAAGAGCAGTTACTGTTCTTGAGAAGGACTTGGATTTCATTACCAGCACCCACCCACATTGCAACCCACAACCTCCAGATCCAGGGGATCTGGCGCCCTCTTTTGGCATTCCCAGGCTCCTGCATGAACATGGTGCACATAGATAGATAGATAGATAGATAGATAGATAGATAGATAGATAGATAGATAGATACATACATACATACATACATACATACATACATAGACAGACAGACAGACAGACAGACAGACAGACAGACAGACAGACAAAATTCTGTAAAGAAATGAACTAAACTTCTTCTTCCCAAGGCTTGGAAATCACTGTGGAAGAGAGGACTGAAAGATTGTACAAGCCAGAGGCACTGGGTGACTAAAACAAACACATTTTCAGGACACAGCAGGGCAGTGACATATGAACTTACAGGGATTGTGAACACATACACAAGACTCATACAAGCTCAAACCAGACAAACACTTCAGCATGAAGGGGGGAGGTAGGCAAAAAGCCCCCTCTCTTGATATCAATTGATAGCAGCCAAGAAAGGGAGACTTGGTTTTCTGGAAGGACATGGAGCCTGGTAAGTCAACCACACTGCAGAGGAGGACCACATGTGCAAGAGCACAAATTACACATGATACGTTTTTAAATGATAGGAGACGGCAGAAGGTTGGGTAGACAGAGAAAAGGAGGGGACCCTGGAGGAGTTGGAGGTGGAAATATGATCAAAATCGGTTGTGTGAGATTTTCTAATACTTCATTTAAAAAATACATATGGACTCATCACTATGGAAGTGATTGAGCCCCTGAGTCAGGCTCGCAGGATGAGTGTGGCCAGTGTCCTTTTGCTTGCTCCTAGCAGCATCCAATGCCCAACACCATGTGTGCATCTCTTTTGCAGAATCCTGGAGCATCCTCCAAATACACCTGGCTCATTCTCAACCCCAGCCTAGAGCCTCCCTGTGTCTGCCTGCCCTCTGCTTCCTTCACACCACTATCTGTTCTCTGGGACTTGTATATCCATTGACGCAAGATGAGTATTGATCCTCTGTTCTTCTGGAGTCTGTGTATGTGTGTAAATATATGTTTATATATATATGTTAATATATGTGTGTCTGTATATATACACATGTATATGTACATATGTGTATATATATATATATGTATATATGTATATAAGGGAGTGAGGAAAGTGTGCTTTAGGCAGAATTTCATCTTTAAAACAATTGATTACAGTCAGCAAAGAAAAAAAGTGTTACTACGGGCCATCTGCCAGGACACAGAAATAGTTGCATTTTCGAAAAAGCATTGAAATAATATTGTTCCTTCTTTCTCAGCGTTATCTCCATGGTGCACGTTCCTGGAAAGCAGATTCCGGGCTTGGCCATCTCCCAGTACACAGTGCTCTCACGAATATGATGCACCAGGCTAACCGTTCTGCTTAATCTCGTTAGGAAAGAGCTGAGCTGCAAGACCTTCATATCCTGGCTCACAAGGAAGAGCAGCTAGACAATGGTACTGTGCAGGAGATAAACCCACCCAAGTCAGTCCTTCCAACTGGGGCTATGACAACCCCTGTGCCACCCAGGGCTGCGTGTGCATGTCCTTTTTGTTTATAGTTATTTCTGGACATGTCTCATTCCCTCCACTCTTCATGCTACTTTGTTCCACAGATTGAGCTGCTGTCTGGGGCACAGGCCTCGGCTCTTGCAGACACTGTTGACCATCATAAAATTATAAAAGAGCATCTCTGCCATGGAAAACATGGTGTTCTAGAGACATTAAAAAAGGATTTATCACAACACCCAAAGCACTGATGGGTGAATGGGTAAGCAAACTGCAGTGTTTACATAATAATGAGATATTAAAAGGATAGAAATTCTGATACATGCTATACAGGAATGAAGAGAAAAATAATCCAGTCACACACAAAAGATACTGCAGAATGCCCCTCCCACAGAGCAGGAAGAAGAGGGAAACTCACACAGAGACAGCAGCAGACTGCGGACCAGAAGCTGAAGGAGGGGCTAGGGTGCTTTGCAGTTTAATGGCTATGGTTGGTTCTGTGAAGTGAGAACAACTCTGCAGACGGCCAGTGCTAAGGACTGTGCAGCCATGTGCACACACACGTCACTGGAATGCTCGTTTAAAAGTGATCCGGGCACAGGGGTGGAGACAGCTCAGCAGTAAGGACTTCCTGCTCTTCCAGAAGTCCTGGACTCAGTTCCCAGCATCCACATCAGGTTCCCCACAAGCACCTGTAAACCAGATCCAGGGGAATCTGGGGCCCTCTTCTGGACTCCACAGCCATCTGTATGCGTGTGGCATATTTACACAGAGACACATAAGTTAATTTTTTTTCCTAAAATGATGAAGACAGCACACTTATGTCACACGCCACCCCCCCCCCACATATATATATATATTAAGAGTAGCCAGGTCTAGAGGAATGTGGCAGACAATTGAGGACAAAGAAGTGACCAAGCAGAATACCAGGCATTGAAGCTGAAAATACAGTTATTAAAGTAATATTCATTAGCACCTTCCTAGAAATACAACAAGTGTACAGTCTGTTGCGGGTGTGTTGCTACTTGCTCTCTCCCTGCTTCTGGTCTGCGGGCCGCCATCAGAAAGCATCTCCTTCCCTCAGCCCACACTTCCACACCACCAGCTGGCGAAGGCTGCTGCCACCAGGCAGGTCCTGGCTTTCCATCCTCCTCCCCCACCCCCTCCCTTCTGTAAGATCCAAACTTCTGTTCCCTTTTGGCTCTAAAAACAAACAGAACCGTGAAGCCGCCACCATGGGAAGTCTTTTGTTGGGATATTAATGTGTTACCTCCCTCTGCTTTCTCTGTTTGCTTCCCCAAGCTCGCTCAGTGCCCCCTGTTCCAGGAGCACTTGGTGACTTCTGCTTTGCTGGAAAGACCTTTTCTTTTCTAGCTTCCGTTTTTTTGGGGTGCTTAAATCAAAAGAAGAAAGAGGGTTTCAGGACACAGCAAGAGAACTACAAAGAGGAGGGTTAGGAGATTCCTCAAGTACATTTCTTAAGTCTGTGAAAGACTGGGCTGGGATCCTGAGGCAGGCAAGCGCCATGCTGACTGCAATCCGATCCCAGCACCATCAAAGCCTGGGGAAGAAAGTAACAGTTACGCCATGATCCCAGAATGCACCAGTTCCCAAGTGCGAAAGACAGACAGTGTAGCGAATGACCTAAAGAGACATTGTAACATCTCAGGAGGCTCTGTGGAGATGAGACCCAGGATCAGAAGGGGAAGACACAGGAAAGGAGGCCAAGACGTAAGCTTCTGGGCTAGAGAGGCGCTCTGAGGTTAAGAGCCTTTGCTGTTCTTCTAGGGGACCCGAGTTCAGTTCCTAGCACCCATGTCACAACCACCAAGCCCTCCTGATTTATGTGTGTATGTGCATTCACACCCACACAAGCCCTCACCCCCACACAGCTAACAATACTGAAAATAATCCTAAAAGTTTTTAGAAAGAAAGAAAGAATCTCTAGCCAACCCAGAGCAAAAAAAAAAAAAAAAAAAAAAAAAAAAAGGGGGGGGGGGATCGGGGGACAAGTATCATCAGTAAGTCCTAGAAAAGAAAGCAGTCCAAGCTTTATTCCTGGCAATTACCTCTTCATAATAAGGCGAAGAAACATTTTCTCAATGGGTAAAACAGTTATTCAGCTTGAGCTGGAGAGTGAAGATAAATCTCGATCACACATGACCCTGTGACTGTGACGTTTCTAGTGTCTTCCCCACCCTTCACTGCCAAGAGCAGAGGACAGCCTACTGTCTGGGGTGACGTCACTGCAGTCTGGGATGAGAAAAAAGAACTTTCAATGCATACCCACTAAAGCTTACCCTTGCCCTCCTATTTCAAGTTGTCTTCATGACACCAGGCACAGTCACCTAAACCTGCAAGTGTGACCTCACCACACGGCTCTGCACTTGCAGGAAAAAAAATGCTAACTCATTCTCAACCACCAAATTCTTCACTCTCTAACCACGGTTCAGCGTACCCATACCACATTCCTTCCCAACCATTCTGTGAATCTGACAGCACTTGCCATGGTCTGACAACTTTTCCACCTGGATTCCTCTGGCTTTGGACCCATCAGTGGCTGAGGGATTGTAGACCAGCTCCATGAAGCCCCCAACACAGCTGCTAATGCCTCACAGGCAAAAGATGGTTTGGTTCCATTCTTCTCACAAACAGTCATGGCAAAGGAATGGCAGGCAACAGAGAGAGTAGACACATGACCAAATATGACCTGCCAAAATAAACACCTCTCTTCAGTTTTCCTCATGGGGTATATGGTCCCGGCAACGTGACAACTAGAGAATCCATTGAGGGATCTTTTTCTTGGTGCAGGAAGCAGGTGAGGGCAGCAGATATGGGATTTTTGTTGCTATTTTGCTTTGTTTTATGAGTGGCTTGCCTGCATGTAGGTACACCATGTGCATGCAGTGCCTGCGGAGACCTGAAGAGGGCATCATATCTCCCAGAACTGAAGTACTAGGTGGTTGTGAGCGGCTATGCTGGTGACAGGAATAGAACCAGAGTCCTCTGGAAGAGCAGCAGGCACTGCTCTTAACCACTGAGCCATCCCTCCAGCCCTTTACTTATAATTTGATATCAGAACGACATGTGGGTTCCTCTTCAAACCCTCTCTACAAAGACCTCAGGTCCCTAGCTTGATTTTCACAGCGTCTTTCACTGGTTAATTAAATTTCATTCCCACAAGGTCCATGTGAGGAACCATCGATTTCTTGAGGCTGCCTACTCTCCCAGTTCCTCATCTCAACTGTCCATGCAGAATCTGAGCCCCAGTGCTCCCCACGTACTCCAACATACCCAAAAGAGCTTGTTAAATCACCAAGAGTCCATCCAGACCCCCTCAGCACTCCTAAGCCTGTGAAAGAATTGGCTCCAAGCCATTAGCCTGTTCATTTGCGACTGGTCCAACCCCCACTAAATCACGGAAGCACAGAACTGTGTTACAAACCATCGCCTATAAGGAGAGCTGAGTGAGCAGCAGCCTGTGTCACAGAGGCTTGCTCTCATATTAAGCTAATATTTTAGACATGAACTCAACTCACTTTAAAATACTTTACATTCAGGGGGGAGTGAAACTTAACTTCCTCCCTGAATAATTTAGAACCGCCTCTAATTTTTAGTACACATAAATACGTTCTGCTTTAATAAAAACTGCTTCCTCTGTGGAATGCTTGCCTGGGCGCTTTGCCTCCTCAAAGGCACATCTCTGAATATTTGGTAATTCATGGGACTTTTAAATTTAGGGGTCAAAACATTATTTGAGATAACTGCCCGTATTTCTTGGGCATCACTTGGGAGTTAAATCTCCTTGAATTCTTTCTCCTTGATTTCACTGAGCTGTTTGTCTCTCTCTCTCTCTCTCTCTCTCTCTCTCTCTCTCTCTCTCTCTCTCTCTCTCTCTCTCTCTTTTATTTCGAACCTCTTGAATTCTTTTTTTTTTAACTCCTGCATCCTGGAGATATCTGGGTACTTCTCATTAGCAAGAATTTTCTGCCAAACTAGCTGGTTCTGGAGAGAAGATACTGGTTTCAGCTTTCATATTGTTGGTACTCTTGTGAGGAGATCTCTGTGTATGGATTTCCTTTGTTACTCCAGGCTAAACCCTAGAGGGGGCCATGGAGTCTGATCTGGGCATATAAATTTCTTTTGTTAGTCCAGGCTAGACCGTGCAGGAGGACATGATTCTGGGTATCAACTGTCCGTATTTAGTAAATAGCTTGGTCATATTTGGCTAAGACCTTTCTATGTCTACATATACATGTTTACATTTACATCTTTTCCCTGATGGAGAACGTTGCTTATAAGTCTGGGCCTCTGGCGTTCTCCTTCCTCCAATAAGAGGTGCTCATAGGGATAGATGCTGAGCGATAAACTGGTTCCTAAGATATTGATACCTGATTCTCGCTGCAATAATACATTTGTAAAACGTGGATCCCAAAGAGCAGGAACATGAAGACATGACAGTGTAGTCGGGAAAAGCTTGCTCCCCTGGAGAGGTAAGTCCTGCTTCTTCCTTCTAGCCCCAATTCTCAGAAATAAGACTCAGACTCAAAATATATTTACAAATACCTTGGCCATAGAGCTAGACTCTTTTCTGACTAGATATAGCTTAAAATAGCCTATTTATTTTAATCTACATTCTGCCACATGGCTGGCACCTTTGCTCAGGTACCATGCATCTGCCTCGTCCTATCTTCCCAGGGGAATCTCCTCCACCTGGCTCTATCTCAGAATCCTTCCGGCCCCCCAGATGTCCCACCTTTTATCCTACCCTTTCCTATATAGGCCATAGGTTTTTTTAATTGACAGGTGATGTATCCATACAATGCACAAGATATTCTTTCTATATTCCATTCTTTGCCCCCAGCGGAGTTGAAGATCCAACACTGGACGCAGTGAGAGTTGGCTTCACCACTGCATTATCTTCAGGCCCCTGAAACACGATGTGGCTCATGTCTCCATTCCCAGAAGCAGAGGGCTCTGAAAGAGTCCTCATTCAGCTCTCTCTTCCTACCTCTGTCTTCTGCTTTCTCCCTCTTCCATGTCACAAGCTCTCAATGTTGGCTGCACATGGAAACCACCTGCTCATTCTAAAATGTTCTGGTGTCTAGGCTCTTCCAGTGCACTCTCTGACCTCTGCAGCCTGAGTTGTGGTCTGTAGGGGTTCTACCACACAGCAAGGTGGACCAGCAGGATCAATCACCCTAGTCCCAAGTCACAAAGTCCCAGCTCATGTACCAAAGTGAATCAGGGATACATGTTCTGCAATCTTTTTGTTGGTAAAGTACAAGTACCATGTAATTTACCATTTTAGTCATTTTTAGGTATACTATTTTGTATCACTAAGTACATTCACAGTACTTTATGAGGAAATGTCTGTTTTCTTTTGGATTTATTTTATTTTATATGTATGAGTGTTTGCCTGCATGTAGGTATGTGTACCACATGCATGCAGTACCTGTGGAGGACAGAAGAGGGCATCAGGTTTTCTGGAATGGGAGCTACAGGTTGTGAACTGCCTTGTATTTGCTGAGAACTGAACTTGGGTCCTCTTGAAAATCACCCATTGTCCTTAACCTCTGAGCCATCTCTCCAATCCTGGCACTTGCTTTTTATTGAGGAATATATCATACAATTTCAAATATGTTTGTAATTGGTACATTTCTTACAGAAATACAAATGTTTGAATTCTGGCCAACAGAAAGCTACAAAGATCCCCAAACAAGAGCCAACAGGGACAGGAAATGGTGTCCTCCTTGGGCAGACGAGTGCCTCAGAGTTGCCCGCTCAGATTGAGCCATCTGTCAGTAAAGGCAAAAATGTCTTAAAGTTGTGTCTTTTGTTTACCTCTTTGTCTCTTTCCTCCTTGCCATCCCCAATTTACTCCTCAAAACTCTGAAATCTTCCTCCTCTTCTCTTGCCCTGAACCTGTCCTATCAAAGACCAATGCTTCCCACTGCCAAGCTACAGGATCGTTTGCACAAGTGGCCGTGGTCCTCCGTGCTCACCAGCTGCTCTCCATGCTGAGTCTCTCCCCTCTTCCCACTGTCACCAGGCTTCCTTCTTGTCTTACAGAGAAGAGAGAGTGTCATGTTCTTAGTGAACCACACTCATCCTCAGATGACTACAAATACTAAGGGCTGTTTGGTGCTTTAAAAGGGCACACAGGACCTGGTGTTGAACCCTTTTCTGTTCTTATGTGTTGCTATCTGGGGCCATTTATTCAACCTAAGCCAATAAGCTTTATCTAACTAACCAGGGTAATAATTTCCATTACAACAACACACCTCCGTGAATCTGTGAAGTTGCAAACAAGATTCGACCATCATGTTCCAGTTCTCTGCTTCTCAGAACAGAAACCAAGAGGTACATGTGACTAATGAGCCCTGTAAAATTGAGAATTCAGGTTTCTGTCATATTTAATGTTAATTAATTTTAGGTTGTATGTGCACGTCGTGAAGCCGGTGACTTCCACCGGGTGGCACAGATGCTATTGTTATAACAACTGTTGAGTAACAATAGCAAATGTCTCCATTTCAAGTCCCCACTTGTTGGGGCCAGGTTTTATGAGACTATTGCATGCTCCACAGAGTGACCAAAACCTCTCAGAGGCCACAGTGAACACTGAAGACTTATTTTGTCCCAACAGTTTGTAACTAGTGAAGAGACAAACACAGGCAGGACTCCAGGACACTGCATTCAGGTGGCAGTGTTTGCTTCTGAGTTTCCATTTAGGGTTGATTATAGGAAACTGGTCCTCCTACCTGGAGTATGTACCAGGCCCTTGTCTGAGCAGCAGGTAAGTTCTTACATACAACCTCAATCAGCATCCCGTGGGTCCCCATCACCCTGTGACCAAGCTAACTAGCCAGCAGTTGGACAACTGCACATAGATACCACCAGGTTCACACAGTTCCAGCTAAGTGCATCTCTGCCCCTCCCCAGGGTCTGCTCCATGTCCCACCTCATCTACTCAATTTGCCATGCCTGAAACATCCTTGTCTCCTACCAAGTCAGGTATTTAGACCCAAATAACTTCTTACCCCATTAAAAGAAGCCTTGGAAAGTATCTTTCCCAAATATCCTTCTACAAATTAAGAAATCCAACTGAAGTCAACATAGTACATTGGTCAGGGTGTGCTAGAGAAACAGAACCATGTGAAGGCTGGGTGGAAGGGGGAGGGTAGGAATGGAGAGATGGGTTTAGTTTAAGGGATGGACTCACATGACATACAGGCTGGCAATTCCAAAGTCTGAGGGACAAACCAGCATGTTTGACCAAGGAAGAATGCTGTTACAGTTCTCCAAAAGCCACCTGCCTGCTGGCAAAGATCCTACTTCCTAGGCAGAAAGGTCTTCCAACCTTCAGCTAACTGCATGAAACTCACCCAAAGTCCACTAAAGTAAATGTTAGTCCTATCCAGTCATGCCCATAAACAAACACCTAGCATTGTTGGCTGAAGAACTAGACAGGACGGCCAAGCCAAGTGGACACATGAAATTACCCATCACAGATTTGAAGTAACTTCACCAGTGGCTCTGAATCAAAGCCAGGATAATACCTAAGATATGTTTTAAAACTACGAGGATATAATTTCCCCTGTTGCTGAAAGTATTTTAAAACATAAAGAACCTTTCATCTATAAAGTATGTGCATGCATGCGTGTGCGCGAGCGCACGCACAAACACACACACACACACACACACACACACACACACACACACTATGCAGCAGAACTGACTACTCGAGTCTGAAACTCTGTATTGCTTAGTCCACACTGTGTTACTCACTTTCTGCACCATGACAAAATATCCAATGTGGTCACCTTGAGGAAGGAAAGATGTGGCTCCAAGGTTTCAGAGTTATTTCAGCCCACAGTCCTCGGTTCTCTCCATTCTGAGCCAATAGTGAGGGAAGGCATCGTGACAGAGGGAGCATGTGACAGAGGCTGTTCACCTTGTGGCAGGAAGGAGGCGCAAAGAAGAAGATAGCAGAGGCCATAACAGAATGTAGTCTTCTACAGACACTTCCCCCCTTACCCACTTCTTCCAACCAGACACCACACCCAGATTTTCACCACCTCCCAACTGAACCATCACATTAGAAGCCCACTGAAGGTTTAATCCATCGATTAGAACAACTCCCAGGATGCAGTCATTTCCCAGAAGACCATGAGTGGTACCCAAGTCCTCAGTGTGTGACCCTACACTAGTCACATCACCACACTCACTTATTAAGAACCACAGAGCACTCGCTTTTTATAGAGAGCACCGTATTTGATCATCAGCTCAAACCTATGAGATTGAAGTGGATTTGGGAGAGACAATCTGTGTTCTGTTTTCAAAGAAATGTAACTTTAAGTATCACGTGTCTACAGACAGGTTCAAAACACTGTGAGAGTGAGATGATTTTTTTTTTTCTTTTCTAAAAATCAAAACGGGGGGATGGAAAGATGGCTCAGCTGTTGAGAGCACCACTGCTTTCCCAGGTTCAGCTTCCAAAACTCACAATGCAGCTCTGAACCATCCTTAACTCCCTTTACAGAAAGTCTGATGCCCTCCTCTGGCCTCGAAGAACATGGCAGACATGATGCACACACGTACAGGCAGGCACACACTTCTACACAAAAAATAAAATTTAAGATCTCTTAAAAAAAATAATCAAAACCATAGCACTAGGTACTAATACTTGGGTATGTTCACATATGCTTCTAAACAGTAAAATACAATTCCCTCGGGCCACACCAACTGTAAGAGGTGGACACACGTCATCTTTTTGGAATCCTTGCCGACTGCAGGACATTTCTCAGTCATTCCAAAATAAACCAAAGTTGCACACTTGCTAATCTGAGTTTATTCCATTATTTCAGACTACCCTGTCACCCCAAAAATCCATAACCCTTTATCCAAAATCTTGAATAGCCAAAAAGAAAATCTAAAAATAAAGTATTTTATGACTTGTCTGGAGGCAAAACATAACCTACATGATATGAAGCTATTTGTAGTCTGTTTAAAAATCCAATGTAGAGTGAATGCCCATGGTCTGCTTTATAAATATTAGTTTACGCACTCATGGTAATGACATAACCCCACTAGACTGTCATGTTATATATGACAAGCGCAATCAAAACACCAGAGTGCTGTGCTTTGGATATGGAACAACCCCATCGGCTGCCATGTTTGAACTCTCAGTTCCCAGCCACACTGCTTAGCAAGCTAAGGCTATGGCGCGGTTAGAAGGGAGAGGTGAGCTGGAGGCTGTGGATCCTGGGGTTGGATCTTGAGGTTTTCTATCCCAGCCCTGCTTCCTGCTCACTCTCTACTTCCTGTCAACTGACTCTCATTCTGACCACCAAGCCTTCTTCCCCATGATGCACTGTGTGCCCTCGACCTACAAGCCAACACGACCCTTCCCCTTAATTGCTTCTTTTTTCTCAGGCATTTATCAAAACAATGAGGAAGGTAATCAGCACAGAAAACTGGTGTTGAGAAGTATGAGCCTAGGGAGGAGGCTCGTCCTGTTCTTGTAAAGACCCTGTTTGGGCGCCGAGCACCTGCATAATGGCTCATGATGACCCGCAACTCTGGTTCCAGGGGATCGGGTGCCTTCTTGTGGCCTCGAATGGCTCCAGCATGCACATGCCGCACTTCCACACACTCAGGCACAGACACATAAAATAAACCTTTTTTTAAAAAAGTGGACTACTGCTTCAATAAACTGGACTGTGTGTCCTCAGATGTATGGAATGCATAAAAGTTCAAAACACTGGGCTAGGAAAGCGCTTCAGTATTGTAAGCCCAGTTTGATGGGAGTCTGCAGACCAGAAGAGACCAAGAGAAATGCAGATAGAGGAGGCAGGGCTCGGGAAGTCTCAGAAGGGAACAAGGATTGCATGTGGAAGAGGCTAGAGGCCATCAGGTTACACGCTGGAAAATAATCTAACTCCACTCTGCTGGTGTTCAGAGAACTTGAGTGGGAGTGGACTGAAAAAGGATGGACTCGAGTGTTTGGTGGGGACCTACCTGCTCTGCCTCTCTCTTGCTCAGGCAACCTCTGCTCACACTCATCTCTATCCTCCCTTACATGGGACCGAGTGGCGTCCTGCTTTCCATGACGGGTTTATTTCTCTTACTAGTTTACCCATGTTGTAGCGCATGTCCCAAATTCTCTTTTTGAAGGCTGGAAATGCCCCACTTGTGGGTAGAACCCATCCTACGTACCCATTCCTTTGCCAATGGATACTTGGGTTGTATTTAACTCTTATCTACCATGAATAATGTGGCTATGACCGTGGCTGTATAGACAAGAGTCCTTGCATTTAAACTGTTTGGATATGCACTACTGGATAATGTGGTAATTTTAATGCTATGTTTTAATTATGTGTGGAGACACACACTATTTTCTATAATAGTCACACCCTGTTGCACTCTTGACAATAATGCAAAAAAAACCTTGGATTTCCCCATATCCTCACAACAACTGCTATTTCTGCTTATTGGATTTATTTATTCTTTATTTTTAGTTGTTTTGGGGGGAAGGAAGACAGGTACCCATGTCACACACATTTGCTAGGTAGCCAAGGATAACCCTGAATTCTCAGGCCTCACTACCACTTCCAGATGTGTGCGTGTGCGTGTGTCTGTGTGTGTGTGTGTGTGTGTGTGTGTGTGTGTATGTGTGTGTGTGTGAGAGAGAGAGAGAGAGAGAGAGACAGAGACAGAGACAGACAGACAGAGAGACAAAGAGACAGAGACAGAGAAAGACAGACATGGGGCGGGGGGGACATAATATGAAAAACAGCTTTATTTTGCTGTTTTTAAAAGAACCACTTTCATGGGTCTGAAGTGGAACTTGCTTTGGTTTGCATCTCTCTATGGACTAGAGGATGCTGACATTTCCTCTTGACCACCTCTCACTTTGGCATCTGTTCTCCAGCCCAGGTTCAAGGGACTGATTTTTCTTGAGATGTCCTCGATGTTCATGACTCTGGCCCCCCCTCATCTGCAGACTCTCTGTACATCCCGTCTATAGGTCCTAAGTATTTGACCTAAGACACCAGTTAGTTGCTAAGACAAATACTGGTACCATCTGTCGCAGCCAAGATTGACTCATTGCCTGGGGATCCACATGTGAACAGGAAAGAACAAGAAAGGCCTGGGCACTGGAAAGCAGCCCTCTGGCATGCACAGCCCTTCCCAGGAGAATACAGCTAGATTTGTTTACACTGAGCCTTGGGGTGACACATTAGTTGGCCAGACTAAGCCCCGGACCCCTGACCTTGGCATCCGCACCATCCATAAGGCGGGCCAGACAGAGCCTCACGGTGCCAGCTCCCTAAGGCAGCAAGACCACTGATGACAGCTGGAGAAATGCGTGTGACACAGCAGTCACTGGGCAGGGGGCCCACTGGCAAGTGCCACTCAGGTCATGCTGTCCTTGCTCAGACAGGAACGCTGGACGAGGAAACACATCTCTCCCCCCACCCCGTGTGAAGGAAATGAATAACTTTACTTTTATCTCCCTCATTTATATTAAAGTGTAGTTTATATATAATAAAAGACACTTCATGTATAATTCTTCAAGTTTTGACAAATACAGTCATGAAGCCACATCAAAATGTGGCCATAGAATGGTTCTGTCGTCTGCCAATTGTTTTTCCTGCCCTTTGGGAAACAGCCCTCCCTAGACCTGCACTCCCTAGGAACGACGCGTCTATTTTAGGTTGCCATGGTTTTGCTTTTGCTGAAATATCTGAATAAAGCCATACTGTACTCAGCCCCTTAAGACGGTCTCTTTTAGTTTGCATGATTTGTAATTCATTTAGAGTCATGCGTCTACTCAATGTTCTTCCTTTTCTAAGTCTTTTAATTGCAGCAAACTATACATATGTCAAGTTGACTGTTTCCACCATGTTTAGGGGAAATTACATGCATTTACCTTTCATACTAGTCATGGCTTCTTAGAAGTCTTGCTCTTAGAAGCTGTCCTCATTAAGAGATTAACTTGGCGCTTCATTTCACCCAGAACCCTCTGAAAACAAACTCTGTAAGTCTGACAGTGTGTCTTGTTGGTGAGGATGTAAGTCTACCTATGTCTCTGTGGTGGTTTGAATATGCTTGGCCCAAAGAGTGGCACCATCAGGAGATGTGGCCTTGTTGGAGGAAGTGTGTCAGTGTCAGGTGGGCTTATAGAGCCCCCCCCCAGCTGCCTGAGGACAATTTTCTCCTAGCAGCCTTTACATGAAGATGTAGAACGCTCAGCTCCTCCTGTACCACGCCTGCCTGCTCCTGCCTTGATGATAATGGACTGAACTTCTGAAACTGTAAGCCAGCCCATCTTAAATGTTGTACTTTTAAGAGCTGACTGATCATAGTGTCTGTTCACAGCAGTAAAACCCTAACTAAGGCAGTCTCTGATTATCCAGTAAGGTCAAGGCAGAGGTGATGAACAAAGGCCCCCAAACCTTGTGGTTATGTTAGTCATAGAGACATTATCTCAGGACCTCCTATGGGAAAGAATATTCTAAATCACAAACCCTCAGTGTCTATCAAAATTATGTATATATTTTCCCCCAACCCAATAGTCTCACTTCTAATATTATATCTTAAAGGTATATATACACAATTATGAAATCCCATAACATGGAAAGCAAATATAATATCAGAAGCAAGCCAGGCAACCATCTATAAAAGGCTAGCTATATAAATTATGGTACATCCTATTCCCCCCCACCCCCAAAAAAAGCTACCTTCATAAAAAGAAGGATGCTACTATGGTTCTTATGGGGAAAGAACTTTAAGATACATTGGTGAATGAGAAAAACCAAGAGCAATATATGCCATGATTTTTTGTGTAAAAGAGGAATACACAGAGGGAACACACACAGCTACAAACTAGATCAGTGGGGTGGTGATGGGGGTGGGGGAGAGAAATACTGTAGACCTTCCTAAGACGCACTTGAATGTCTTTAAAGAAAACCATCTCAACAGTATAAGTATGTTACCTCCAGAAGGTATCAAGTAGAAAGGAAACGAACAGTCAGGTACTCCTTGGGGGAAATAACTGCCAAATTTAACAAAAAGGACTTCTTTACTGTAGCAAATATATTTCCAACAGTCACAAGACCGACACTCTACCATTTAAATACCGACTATATACAGATGCTCCTGAGCAGTTAGAAGATTACTTCCTTTTTGGAATCCACCACACATTTGGCAAATGTGAGAAAGTGCCTTCTGGTCCTGTGTCTCAAATCTAAACTCATCCCTATGAAAGACGAGGAGCCTCTGGTTTTCTTTGAGAACCTATGTCCATTTCCCTTCAGGATTCAATGTTCCTTGACAAAAAAAATAGTTGTTTTAAAGACAACAAGAAAGGAAGGAAGGAGGGAAGGAAAGAAGGAAAGGAATGAATTAGAGGGATCACATGTTTTGCACCTAAACTCTTAACTTTGGCTTTCTAACCCTTGTCCTCAAAGTCTCTCTACATCTAGACCCTAAAAGCCGCATATACCAACAACCAACACCACACCCAGGAGGCTGCCGCAAGAGGGTCTCAAGTTCGAGGCCAACCTTAGGTACATAACAAGACCCTATCTCCAAAAATGGAAAAGAAAAAGGATTCTTTTTTGCTAATAACAAAAGCAATGAAAACAAACAAGCAACAGTACAACTTAAAGAAACCTTGTATATTCTTTCTCTTCACAGTTTTATTCTTTAAAATGGAAAACTAAAGATGCAGTAACCATGTTTAGTATGAAGAGGTAAACACCCCCAGTTTTCAATGATAACCCTTATTTATAGAAATGAGTCTTGTATGGAAACAGTGAAGAGTCTGACTATGTTCCAGTTGGATTTATGTTCCAGCATAGACAGAACTCGCACCCTGAGCATCAGAACTGCTTGTCTCAAATCATGCTACACACAAAGGGTTTGGTCCAAATTATCAGCTGCACCTCCTCTTCATTATCTGCCTTATATAAGTCTCCATCCACTGAGGCTTCTTTCAGCCTTCATTTCCAAACCACTTGAAGGCTGGAAGAGATCCCAGTGTTCACGGGTGCTTCTAGCAATGCCAGGCCCGTGCTCCGGAGCTGTCTTTGCCAAGCAGAGAGGAGGGACTTGTCACTCCAGACAGGTGGCTGCTTTCTGTGGCCCAAAGGAAAAGCAGTCACCTGGGGGAGGGTAGCTCCACAGGCAGGAGGCACAGGGCTGTACTCCAGTGACCTTGGATGTCAGAGCCTGAGACGTCGACACCATCCCTGGCAAAGACCTAAGAAGACCACACAGGGCCCACATGTCAGTCACAAGGAGAGCAACAAGCTCAGGGAAGGATGAGTGGAACCTGTCAGGGCCACCAGGGTCCAGAGGCAGGCTGTGGTGTTATGAAGAAAGGACATCACCGTGAGCAACTCCAGGCCGTGGGCAGTGCCTGCCTACAATGCATTTGAATCTATATTTTAGGCATAAACCATCATATCACAGTCATTTCCAATAAATGAGGTCACAATCTTTATGAAGTTCTAGCATGGGAAAGGTGAGCTTGCCAAGCAGGTAAGCATGCTGTGAAGAATTCACACAAGTCCTGAGAGGCAGCTAAGGACACTGACAATACTATATGGTTTAGGGGAGTCTCTTAGACACCTCTGACCAACACCTGGAAGGGAAGCTTCCCGTGACTCACCCCAGGGTTTTATTAAGTAAACCCTTAAGGGGAGCATTAGCATCCTGTGTGGTGTGGCACTCCATTTACACACAGACACGCGCCAGAGCGCGCGCGTGCACACACACACACACACACACACACACACACACACGCACATGCACACTGCAGTTGCTTTGGGTTATACATTCAAATCTAAAACTTTGTAAACAAGTAAGAGAGGATGTGTGAGGTTTGTCTTCCTGGGTCTGGGTAATATATATAAGACAATGCATTCAGTAGGCTTTTTAATATATGTACTATATACCATCTATATGTAATATATATGTACATGTAAAACAATAATAAAGAAGGGGTCATGAATTTGAGACAGAGTGGGCATGCAGGAGGAATTGGAAGGGGAAAGGGATGGGCAGAGATGACATAAATACAGTGCTCATGTTTAAAATTCTCAAGAGTAAAAATGTAAATAAAAAGAGCCAGCTATACAATTTCGACAATTTAAGGAAGAAACAAAAATGCAAATATTACTCCTCCCCATTCCATTGCTCCTCCCATCCTGTTGCTCCTCCCCATTCCATTGTTCCTCCCATCCTGTTGCTCCTCCCCATTCCATTGCTCCTCCCATCCTGTTGCTCCTCCTCATTTCATTGCTCCTCCCCATTCTGTCCTTCAAAATGTTTCAATTTTCTCCCCTTTGATTGAGCCCGAATCTTAGCTCACACTCGTGAGCTTATTCCGATTACTTTGTTGTTCTAACTAATTAGAACTGTGTCTACAAAACAAGGGGCAGAACCCAGTCTATGTCATTCTTGTCTGAACTGATCTACAGAATGAGAAGCTCTCTGATGTAGGGGGATGGTTAAGCAAAGGGAAGAGTTTTCATAAGTGGGTGGCTGAGACTTTTTGCGTTTCTCATTTAACTTCCTGTGTCCCTAAGACACACTAGTGAATGTCGAGTGAAGTGAAGATGCTGAAAAAAACAGCACATATGGCAATGGGAAAGCATGAAGTTCTTTAATCTGAGATGGTTGACTTCAAACAGCAATATTGTGGCACTTGCCATATCTGTAACAGTAAAACACCTCTGGTGGAATCCTGGGGCACTCTGGGAAAGACACACCCAAGGTGATAAAGCTGGGAACCATATGCTGCTGAGAGAAACTTCTGTACACTGGTATTTTTTTAGATTTATTAATTTTTATTTTATGTGTGCCATCATTTGCCTGCCTGTGTGTATATGCACTGCATGTGTACAGTGCCTCCAGAGGCCAGAAGAGGGCATCAGATCCTCTAGTACTGACGTTACAAGCAATTGTGAGCTCCCATGCGGCTGCTGGGAACTGAACCTGGGTCTTCTGCTAGTGCAGCACAGAGCTTACCCACAGAGCCAAATTAAATATGAAAAGCTGATGGCTTTTGACGTGAATGGGGTTTTAATTTTGCACTTAATAATAAATAAGTATTTTGCGAATAAATTCTCTACTAACAAAAATACTAAATTAGTCCACTTCTGTGTTTAAAGAACCATCTTAAAATAATCAATATGCTTACTTTATAAAATCTCAGTTAAAATATGTATTCTGTCTCAGCATTGCTTTGTCTCCCCTCCCCTCCACACTATAGACCTGCATACCCTCCTGAGAATAGAGCAAATTCTCAATGATGACAATGATTCTAAATGTGTGAATCTGCCAGCGGTTTATAAACATCTGTTATAAGCTTTATTCTATCAACTAACTGCTTAGTAACAGCCTAGTAATGAGGGTCAGAGAGACAGCTTGGTGGTTAAGAGCACTTGCTGGTCTTACAGAGAACTGAGGTTGAGTTCTTGGCACCCACATGGTGACTCCCAAGGGCTCCAACACCCTCTTCTGGCCTTTGCAAGTACTGCACACACATGGTGTACATATACACTGGCAAAACATAAAATTAAACCACAAAAGAAAAATAAGTATTTTTTTAAAGCAAATAATTCAAGCAGTTACCATATACGTTACAAATCAAAAGGGTTAAGGGTGAGCTGTGAGGAATGAAGAAAATGTACGCTTTTTAAAATATGTATTAGGTTTCCAGTGTAATTCCCCCAAATCCACCAAGCCATTAGTAAGATGATTACAGCTGTTGAGTTGTGGCTGTTACAACTTTCCTTTCTAGACCCAGTATGCACTGGACATATGTACTTTCACTGTGCCTGACTTGGACCAATTTAGTGATGTCAAAATTCTTGTCAACTACTGCCATGCTGGGCCTCCCTCCAAGTATAATGTCACATCTCGTTTCATCTAACTCAGGACAGCTATCTCTCTAACTCCCTGAGGAAGCTGTCCGTGACCCCCAGAATGGACAATGAGCTACCACAGATGTCTGTGTCTACCTCAGCCTGCCTTGCATGACTGTAACAGACTCTTTGTCCTCCTTACACCCCAAGGGAGAAGGGATCCCATGCTGTTCACCCCACGCCAGACACTTCCACATCCTTTGACATAAACCACTACAGAAAGGGGAACAAAAGAAGCCTGGGTTTCAAAAATCTGAAGAAAGCCATGATGTCGCCGAGCCACAGTCTCCTCACAGCAGAAACTGGGATCGATGACACACTGCCTGTGGTAAAGTTTAAATGACATAATATGTCCCCCAAACACCTGGAACAGGATCTGACTCGTGGAAAGTCACAAAAGTATTAACACACACAAGTATTAACATGTCAAGCTATCAAAGAAGTCTGGAGAGGTGGCTCTGTGGCTGAGAGTGCCTGCCACTCCTGCAAAGGACCCAAGTTCAGTTTCCAGCACACATCAGATGGCTCTCCATGACCTGTAACTGTGTCGCAGAGATGGCTCAGATACTAAAGGCTAATAAAGCTCACAACCCAGAAGACAATGACCAGGTAACTCCAGCTCTATAGAATCTACAGCTCACTTCTAACCTCCATTGGGACTTCACGCTTGTGATACACACACACACACACACACACACACACACACACACACACCAAATCTTTTTTTTAAAGGGAAAGAATACAACAGATTAACGACCTTTACATCACAACCAGCACTAACGTAATATGCTTATCAAAAAAAATGGGTTATCATAACTCACAGCCAGTCTAGGATCAGATTGATCCATGACACAACTTTCCCCAGTGTTGTCTGGGCATTGTACCACAGTATATCATAGTAGGAGTACATGGTAGACAGCAACCAATCACCTCATGACAAAGCTCACAACTAACCCCTTAGAGGTCATTTCCCAGTGACTAGAAAAGGAGCCAAGGGAGGCCAGGCCCAACCTCCTCAAGGTTCCACCACCTCCAGACACAACAACCTCTAATACATGGGGGCCTTTGGGAGACATTTAAAATCTAAATCATAGCATTAGAACTGAGAAGACTATCCAGATATGGACACACACATCTTTAATCCCAGCACTAAGAAGCAGAAGCAGGTGGATCTCTGACTTTGAAGCCAGCCTGGTCCACAGAGTATTCCGAGGACAGCCAGGGCTATACAAAGAACGCCTGTCTTGAAAAACCACGATGATGATAGTGGTGATGATGGTGATGGTGGTTGTGGTGGTGATGATGGGCTTACAGGTTGGAGGACCAAGCTGCCACAAGCCTCTTCTGAAGCATTGTCTTACAAAGATAAAGACAAAGGGCTGGAGAGGGTGGTGGTGATGCTGGAGTTGGGTCCAGGAACTCCGAAGGAAAAGGCAGACTAGAGAAGTGAAACTAATGATATTGGGGTGTGGGTGACAGGATCTCCCTAGTTATGAAGGTAGCATGGGGAAGGGAGGAGGAAGGAGACAGGACATCTCTGGACTTATTTTTAGAATGCAGACAACGCAAAATAAGTGTGATGCCTTGATGGTCCTGAGCACCAAGTTTGGGAAAGATGGTGGCTCAGACTCTCGCTCACTAGGGCTCACAGGCTCCAACTTCCACCCGATCCAACTAAGGCTTCCTCTGAGTGAAGCACAGGAGTGCTAACTGTTCTAGAATCTCCCCAGAACTGTTCTTCCCTGAGCTTGATCAAAGGCCCACATGGAGCTTCCTTTTCTCCTTTTATGACTGAAGAATTATCACTCTATCCTCACAACCTCCCTGAGGGACGCCAGGGCTCCTGAAGCATGAAATCCTAATGCACAGACCCCTATGCACAGACCATGATGTACAGACCCCAATACACAGACCCCCAATACAGAGACCCCCAACACCTGCGGGGCTATAGCTCACATGTGGGTGTGGATCCTGTTGGGCTGTGTTGTGGTTCCCGTGTGTCTGCCATGGCTCAGGGCGGCAGAAGCATGGGAATTTGACTGAGTTCCTTCCACTTGGCGCTGGGCGGACACTAAGCCACGGAGCTCCACCCAGGCGTGGGGAGATCTCAGTCTGAAGTCCCGTGGGTGAAGAGCTCCTGAGTGGAGGTCTCCGGGCCAAAGCAGCTGACTGGGAGACTGGTAGTCTCTGTTCTTGGGCTCCCAGATGACGCTGGGAGCCACCCACGAAAGAACTGAGACAAAGTGGGCATACGGGCAGTCTTCTAGCAGAAGATTAAACAGTGGCTCAGTCATCAAAGGCTTTCTCCCCGATTCTCCATGGTGGGCCCTAAAGACATAAGGAAGTCCATGGTTTTAAAAGGTTTATTGTCATGGCGGAAAGTAGATGTGGTTGTACCCCCGTACCCCTAGGGCAGGCCTTTGGTTAAATATCGTTGGTAAGGAGGAGGATCTGGGAAGGAATGCTTAATTGGCTATACCCTCTGGCCTTTAATTAATATGGAGATCTCTAGAGGCTCTGAGGCCTGTAGTCAGGCCCCCTACCTGTGCCAGGTGACACAAATCTCTCTTTGGGAGGGGCTGTAAGAGCATTGCCCTATGTGACTGAAAGGTGCGGATCAATGGAGGTCTTTGACCTCGTGTCAGGAGCCTGGAGTCTGGGAGCAAGACCGAACACACCTACCATCCCATTAGGGTCCGAGGTTCGAGGCCTGTGCTCAACCAGGAACCAAGCTATTCTTTCACAGTCCCACAAACACCCAGACCCCAATGCACAGACCCCAATGTACAGACCCCAATGTACAGACCCCATTGAACAGACCCCAATGCACAGATCCCATTGTACAGACCCCAATACACAGATCCCAATGTACAGACCCCAATGCACAGACCCCAATGTACAGACCCCAATGTACAGACCCCATTGTACAGACCCCAATGTACAGATCCCAATACACAGACCCCTATGCACAGACCTCAATGCACAGACTGCCATCACAGACCCCAATGCATAGACCCCAATACAGAGACCCAAATGCACAGATCCCAATGTACAGACTCCAATGCCTATATCCCTATGCACAGACCCCAAACCATAGACCCTAATGCACAGGTCCCCACGCAATGACTCCCCATACAAGATCCTGATACACCGACTCCCATCGTAGGAGTTCCTTTGAACTATGCATATTTTTTATATCCATCTTGGTCATCTATTATCCTTCCCACTGTCTATCCAATCCATTAATGCAGCAAGGCTTCCCTCTACATCATGAATTAGCCATGTGGCACTTGGGTGAACTGTAAAACTGTCAGGATCTGACACATACAAGAGTCTTGTACAGCAGAAAGTTCCTCCTCGTAGGAAGCCTAAGAAATCAGTGCAAAAATGGCCCCAAAGTAGCCACATTTGTCTAACTTTAAGATGCTCCATTCTGGAGGAATACAGGGCTGTATGTTTTAGCACTTGTTTATCTAGTCCAAAATGTTTGACAGAGGCTCCAATTAATTAAGCACTGTACTAGGCATGAAGGAAAGAGATAGATGAGCAAAATTCAGAATGCCGCGAACCCCTCAATGTCCAGTCATGCATTTAGGAAGAAATAAATGGAATGACAAACTGGGTCACACGGAACCAAATTAGACTTCGTGCTTGTTTAAAACGGCTTAACACAGTTTCATCTCCTTAACACAGAAATTGCTAAATTCAAATATGATGTGTTGGATTTAAAAAAAAAAAAAAACAAAAAACCACTCACTTGGTATTTTAAAAACTAAAATCAAAGGATTCATAAGACCAGGTTAACTATCAATGACATTCAAACATTTTCTTAGAGAATGCATGGGCTTGTCTACCAACCCTGGCGCTATAGGGATATCTTATCTCTGATAAGCAATCATCTCCCTCCCCCTTCATTAACGAGTTCCGTTCCCTCTGAACCCATATAGACCATCAAGTCATCAGACACTGGCCAGCTCTGACACCGCTCTACGGCCTCACTGACAACAGAAGTGGAGACTAAGAGGAAGACAGGGAGGACGCATGCTGCTTGAACACCTGGACAGAGAACGATTCCCTGAAGCTATGAAGAAACATCCTATGTGTTGGCTGTGTGAACAGAGCACACCAGTCCTCACACTAACCCAACACCAAAGGCTGTGAGGACATCTGTGATTGGTCTTCTGCCCCAGGATCAATCCATCCCATACCAGATGAAAGAGCAAGCCATTCACTCAGGTACCTTCCTGGGGCGCCCGTCCTTCACAGCAGATGTCTCGCCTTCTTCTCTGTGCTGCTGCTTCCTAATGGGTTATTTGCCCTGTGCCCATCCACCTCAGTGCTGAGGTGAACACTGGGAAAGTCTCCATACCCATCTCTGACACTTAGACCTGACGTGATCTCAGCCTCCCAAGTAATCAGGAAAAGCAAATGAAGATTGCAATCGGAAACCTGTCAGAGAAACCCAGCACCAGTGTGTGTCGAGATACAACAGCAACCCTGTAAATTAGACACTGTCATTCGTGAGATCAGTCTGGCAACCAGCAAGAAGGCTGAAGCATCAGGTGTCCTGTGAACCACAGGGGACCTTCCCTACAGACTTTAGAGTGGTAGATTTTGGCCTTTCCCTTGATGGTCAGCAAGAATTATATATGTATATTATCACACTGTCATCTGTGTTCTAGTTTGGTTTCTGTTTTCTAATAAACACCATGACCAAAAGCAGCCTGGGAAGGTAAGGGTTAATTTTAGTTTACAGATTACAGTCAGTCCTTAAGGGAAGCTAAGACAGGATGATGCATGAGCTGGAAGCAGCAACCATGGAGGGACACTGGTTACTCGCTTGCTTCCTCTGCCTTGTCCAGATACCCTTCTTATACAACATGGGCCTACCTGCTTAAGTATGACACCACCCACAGTGGGCTGGCTCCCCCAACACCAATTAGCAATCAAGGGATACCCCTATAGAACATGCTCACAGGTCAGTCTGGTGAAGGCAAATCATCAACTGAGAGTCCCTCTTCCCTGGTGTGTCTAGGTTTGCATCAAGTTGACAGAGTGTAATCATCACAACTTGAATAATCATGCATCCAGTGGAAAGAGACAGTTTAATGCTCTTACAACAGGCAATCAATTTCATCATCATTTATAACATACAGTTTATGACATTATTTTTTATATTGGGTGAAACCTACTAAATTGATTTCAAGTCCATTAATGGGCTCTAATTTAAAATAATAGTCTGGGGATGACTCTCATGAGACACCAAATTATCCATCAGGGATGTTGTTGTATTACTTTTGTGAAAAATTAAAAACAGTCTCAGTTTCTATCAGCTTTGGATAAGAAAAATAAAATTTTATATTCACATCAAGCTCATATCATTTAAAAATAAGCTAAAGGCATTCATTTTATTACCAAAAAATTTTTATAAAGTATACTTGTAAAATAAAAACAAAGTTACTGTACTTTCTTGATGATATTTTATATTATATATATATGATATATTTATATCATATATATGTATGTGTGTGTATGTATACACACACATACATATATGATTCAGAACATTCAAGGAGATACATGTATTTGAATTATGGCTTTTGGGGAGATAAGAAATGGAAAGGATTAAAATAGAATTTTGTAGCTACAACCTATGTTTTAGGCCTTCTTAAAAGATCTATTTATTTTATGTGTATGAATATCCAACTGCATGTATGTATGTGTACCACAAGCATTCAATACCCAAGGTCAGAAGAGGGCATCAGATCCCCTAGAACCGGAGCTGCAGATGGTTGTGAACCACCATGTGGGTGCTGGGACTCAAAACCAGGTCCTCTGCAAGAGCAGCCAGTGCTCTTAATGGCTGAGCCATTCCTTTAGTCCCTACTTCTTCCTTATAAATCTTAAGCAAATTCAAACAAATCCACAATCTCCTTAAATACAGATATGCATACAGAAAAAATTTTAAAGTCATGAAATAACTTTTTAAAGTCATTTGTAAGGTATATTTTTCCTTTATAAGATGAGCCTCAGAGGACCAAAGGCCCTTTCAGCTCTCAGAATTCAGAGCATTTTATAAGGACTCTTTTTTCTCCCTTTTATTGAAAATGGATTTTTTCTCACATAATATATTATTAGTAGTTTACACTCCCTTTCCTCCCAGTTCTTTTCATCCCATATGGATCCCCCTTTTCTGTTTCTCAATAACGAACAGGCTTCTAAGAAAATTAATATAATATAATATACAAAGCAGAAGCTAACATATTGGAATAGGACAAAACAAACAGAAGGAGCCCGAGAGAAGACACAGGTAGAGACTCTCTCATTCATACACTCAGGATTCCCAGAACAATACTAAACTGGAAGCCATAATATATATGGAAAAGGACCTGTAGGTCAAAAAGAGAGGATATATATTAAAATAAAAGTTAAAAGTAATGCAAAACGTTAAGAAATAAAAAGAAAAGGGTAAAACCCTCCAAGACATTGTAAGACAAGGAAGCCCCAAAGTTCATTTTCCGCTGGCCATCTATTGATAGGCATGCAGCCTACACAAGAAGTCTTTTTTAGAATTCTTGCATATATTACATTCGGATCACAGTTTCCCCCTCCAGGTCCCCCCACACACCTCCCCTCACCATCTACTCCTCTATTTCCCTTCAGAAGAAGGCAGGTCTCCTGGGGATGTCAACCAGCCATGGCATATCGAGTTGCAATAAGACTAGGCACTTCCCCTCACATTAAGGCAGGATGAGGTAACTCAGAAGAAGAAGAGGGGTCCCAACAAGCAGGCATAAGGCATCTCCTAATGTTACCATTTAGGCTTTATTGCAACTTGACCAGAAGTATGGAAAACCTAAGCTGTTGTGGTTTTAGATTTCTTCACCTCTGGGAGCTTTGAGACAGAGAACATTGAAATGTCTAAGCCCCAAACAAACAGACACCACTTATTCCGAACCAACCCTGGCTGGTGCTGAACACGCACGATTTTAGCTGACTCTTCACATGGCCACCTGCTAAAACAACATTGAAAGACTGCAGAAACCAATTACTTTGTAGATTAATAATGCTGGCTATTTCCTGAGACCAAATGTCCTAGAAGAATAGGAAGGTCACTTATCAGGGCAGCCTCTCAGTACTGTGTCTGCAATTGCAGGTCTTGGATGCTGGCACTGTAACCCAATCTGAGTATGGATCTGGCCATCACCCTGCCCCTCCAGGGGAAGGTTTGTGCAAATCTAAGACACTAAGCAGTATTCATACTTGGTTTGACCTGAGCAAATATTTCTTCCTCCTTGCCAACCTCTCCGTTGATCCTCAACTTCCATCCCATAGGTACCTTAAGAAATTTTCAGGCACTCAGCAACATTAAAACCATAAATCATATGCTGGGTATCTCTCTCGACTGTTAAAACAGAATTTGTCGTCCCATGACTTGTTTGTCTAGCATAGCTGTCTATGTGAAGCACACAAATTTCATCCCCTACCTCATCAACAAGGAAGCATCAGGGTCATTGAAAGACTATGCCAAACGAGAGAAGCACATCAGAACCTATCTGTGTGGAATTTAAGCCACACAGAGGCACTTTGCCTTTGGACAAATGGTTTCTATGCTCAGAGACACTCTTTCTCTTGTCTTTTAAAAAAATAAATTAATTTTTACTTATTTATCATAAGTGTGCATGTGTGGAGGTTGGAGGATAACTTTCAGTAATATTTTTTCCTTTGCCCTTAGGTTCCAGAGATCAAACTCGGGTTAGAGTTGAGGTAGCTCACGGACTTTAAAGTCTGTTTCTTTGTCTATGCGTTCTCACACATTTGTATAAGAACCGTGTGTGTGTGTGTGTGTGTGTGTGTGTGTGTGTGTGTGTGTGTGTGTGATAAAAAAGCACTGTGAAATCAGGCTGCTGCTCTTATTAGCAGTAACAGCAATAAATGTGATGTCTGTTTTCCTATTTGCACATTACAGCCTGTTCCATTTTTTTCCCTGTGGCTCTTACTGCTAAAATCCTAATGGGTTTAATATTTGTCTGAACTAATTAATTTCATTTCTTTAATATAACTTCTTTTACAGCTGGAAAAAATGGGCTTACTCTTCAAAATAAAATCTGAGGGTTCCTTTGGCTATATCCCAGGTACCTTCCCTGACACAGTCAATAGAGTATAGAATTCTATATCAAATTTTGAATATATCTTCTTTATTAAAAAGCCATTTTTGGATGTGTTTGGGAGGTTAAACTTTATATGTGACTTTAATTCACCATCATGAGGGGAAAAAATGAGGCTGGTAATTAAATTAGTGTGGTGCGTTCACACTTTTAAAAATATTTTAAACCCAGGTGCCCAGAAGATGTTTTCAGACGGTAGAAGTGACGTAAATGTCCCCCTGCAATCTAACAGTCACCTCTACTTCCTGGCACTATTATTTTAGCCTGTGTCCCCAGCCCAAGGTGTGTGTGTTACTGACTTGTGAGCAATGTCTGCATCAGGGGAATTTGGCAAACTAAAGACTGAATTTGATCTTACCTCTCTTGGTATCCCATGTCCTGTCATCTTCTCTCAGCACAGACAGAGGGGGCTTTTAATTCTGAGCTACCTCCTGTAGTTACTAGGACCATAAAGGCCCCAAAAAAGCACTCTCTTGCAATGCTAACTTTCCTATACTACAACAAAATATACTATAAAAATATAGTACAGTATTTTATAGTATATTTTGTTTATATATAGCATGTATATGCTATATATACTATATAAAGTATAGTGTTTTGTAGCATAAGTATACTGTATATATACTAGTATATATATAGTATAATTATACTATAAAATATTATGACAAAAAATTAAAAATAATCAAGGATTTGGGGCTCGGTCTGGAATGTTTCAGTCTATGGCTGTCTAGCCTTATGGGATGCTCACCTCACAGTGGCAGGAAAGCAAGGAGAGTGAGGAAGGCAGTCCCTCGGAAGCATCCCCTTTGAAGCATGTGAACCACGAGGTGCAAGCTGGGAAAACTGGGATGCCCTATAGATCTCCCACAATGATGTCATGAAGATCCTCCCATTCTGTGTTTCCCCTTCCAACCTTAACTGTAAGTTCTCCTTGGGGGCATCCTCAGAACCCCGTGTACCTGTGCTCGCCACACAACAGTGTGCCCAGAGTCTGACCGCGGACAGGTGCTGTTACACGGGAAGTAAGGTGGGCTTCTGCAGTTATTTTTTTTTTCTAAACAGTAGTGATTACTGTGTTATAAAATTTAATGTTAGCAATTTTAGTCTCTATTCTGCCTTTCGTTTTAATGTGTAATTGTGGGTATTTTATAAAGTAATTTTGCAATTTATATTTTTAATGAAATCACGTACCTTGTGTACTTTGGAGACAATTACTTTTAATCCATTATACGTTTGAGAAGTAGAACAAGTTGAGATTAGTTGATAAAAAGAAATTATGGGAGCAGCCTGCTCTTCCAGGTGGACCTCCACTCTCCTGCCACCTCTCTGCCCACCTTCATCAGACCTGCGGATCCTGAGCCATTCAGGTAAGCTTCCCTTCCCCCACCCACCTTCCCCACTCACTGAGTCCTCCAGGTGCAGGCCAAGATGCCCTACATCTATGCCCCAAACACGAGGGTATCCACATTTGTTTTAAAAAATGCTAAAACTTAAATCACACATCGAACCCCACACATTGATAGAGGGAGACTTTAACACCCCACTTTCACCAATAGACAGGTCATCAAGACAAAAACTAAACGGAGAAATAATGACACTAACAGATATTATGAGTGAAATGGGCCTAATAGACACCTATAGAGTATTTACCCAAACCCAAAAGAATATACCGTTTTCTCAGCACCTCATGGTCCTCAACATAAAACCAGATACATTAAATCTCAAAGAAGAGAGCGTGGGGAAGAGCCTTGAGTGCGTTGGTACGGGAGACAGTGTCCTGAACAGAGCACCAATGGCTCAGGCTCTGAGATCAACAACTGAAACGCACACCATTGCCTCTTGCCACCTATGGGCAGGAGAAGACACCCCAGGTCATGACACAGGACAGCAGGATAGCTGAGAAGAGTCCTGGTGAGGATCCAGTGTTGATGGTGTAGCAGAAGCCAGAGGCCTTGAGCCAGACCTAAGACTCATTGCAGTGAACATCTGCAAGAGGCATGGATGAAAGGGTAGACTGGGGGACACACTGTGACACACTGCAGCTTAGACGATTCTGTTCTTTTGGGGGAGAGGTTGCAAGGGGGAGAAAGTGTACAAAGGGATGGAGAGATGAGTGGGACTGGGGTGCGTGGCGTGAAACTGACAAAGAATCGATAAAATGTTTTCAAAAATTAATTTCCAGACACTAAAGACATCTGAGTGGCAACAGTCCCCTGGAAGAAATGAGTGCTGTGGGTGGTGATGAGGTGGGGTGGGGGATGGGAAACAAACACTGGGAAAATGAACTCACAGGTTAGGTAATGTACAGACTATGGTAACGTACAATCTTGGGGTGTCGGAAGATGCTGTCTGCTGTTTTGCCTGTAATGATGGCCACTCTATACAGATGATGTCACTGTGTACCAGGGGCATTTATGTGTCATGGACAACTGAAGAGAAAGAAACAGGAACTGCTATATAGTCCTAAACCAGGATCCAGAAACCTTACACCAATCTTTTTATTTATTTGCTTCAGCTGCGTTTTAACTTTCATGTATGTGTCTGTGAGAGTGTAAGCCATGTGGAACCTGTGGAGGCCAGAAGAGGGCGTCAGGTCCCTGGGGCTGGAGTTGAAAGCAGTTGTGAACTGCCTGACACGGGTACTAAGAACTACACGTGGATCCCCATGAAAAGCAGCCAGCGCTCTTAACTGCAAGGCCATCTTCCCAGCCACGATTAGGGAGGCATCCTGGGTAGGCTCAAACCACTCACACCAGTTCCTAGCACCATGAAGCAAACAGGCCGGACAGACAGGAAGATCCCAGAGGAGGCTTTTGCATAATGATGCCAATGAGAATTACAGACAGTGGGTGTGTAATCCTACTGTTGAGGTATCGAGGGTTTTTGACAAATACAGCAGAGGTCTCCTTTGTCTTTTTATCAGCAAGATTATAGGAGAACAGTGGGACAGGATCCATCCAGTAAGCCCAATTGTTCACTGCACCTTGACTTTGGATTTGCTTATGTGTATAGATGTTTTGCCTATATGTGTGTGCACCACAGAGGCCAGCAGAGGGCATCAGATCCCCTGGAACCTGAGTTGCAGATGGTTGTGAGCTGCCATGTGGATGCTGGGAACCAAACCCAGGTCGTCTGTAAGAGCCGCCAGTGCTCTTAACCACTGAGCCGTCTCTCCAGCTCTACCATACTGCTACTTTAAACTTTCACAGTATAGCTCTGTCCCATTTTAAACAGGAGAAGGCTAGACATACGGTGCTGATGCTGTAGTCAAGGATGCCGTGCTACATGTATATAACAAAGGAGTGACACTTAGAGAGAACAATGTTCATCACCATGACCAGGCATGCTCCTGACATTGGTTCCATCTCTAATTCTTGCCTATGACTAGATTAGGAAGAAATAACTAAAGTCAGCTACGTTATTCTCGCATGGTTAACTAGAGTGCCTGGCATGCCTTGTGGGGAACTGTGTGCCCCAGTTAATGAGGTCTAACACTCATGTGTGAACTGCTGGTGCTTCACCTTGACTGCCAGCCCGTGCTAGCAGCACTCACAGTCAGCACCGGAAGTCTGCTCCTATTCTTCTTCAGTTTGTATAAAATTCTTCTCAGGAGACCATCCCTCCAGTGGCCGAAACATGATCCAATTTGAAAACTTGTGAACCATCCTAGATGGGGATTATTTCTGAGAGTCATAGGCCCAGGTGTGTGATGACAGACATTAGACATCTTGAGAGCTGGAGAAATGTATAGAAGAATATGATAAGCTGTTAAATTAAGTACTAATTAAAGTATTGACAGAAGATTGTCTGAAAGCTTAAAACCTGGGTGTTTCTAATTGAAAGAACCTGTGAGCGAGCACAGGTCCTTAAGTCTCTAAAGAGCTACGCAGTCTTCTGGGCCCTGATGAAGTCTGTTTGCTAATTATTAGAGAAGAGGTCTGCTTTAACTTACAAAGAACTGCTTGGAGGAAATACAATCGGAAGCTCCAGCTTTTCATTATTTCACAATTCTACTGTTATTTCATTAACAAATATAGGAAGTACATAAACATCTTGTTCTTATTAGACATTAGAAATCTCCCTAAGTAAGTAGTAGAGAGACTGCTCAGTGGTTAGAGCACTTCTTAATCTTCCAGAGGACCTGGGTTCAGTTCCTAGCACCCACAGGGTGGCTCACAACCATCTGTAACTCCAGTTCTAGGGGATCTGACGCCCTCTTCTGGCCTCTGCAGGTACCAGGCATGCACATGTGCATATACATGCAAGCAGGCAAAACAATCACACATATGAAGCAAAAATAAAAACTTCTAAAAAAATCCACAATAAATAATCTTTCCTTGATACTTTTTTTTAAAGAAATTTCTTTGTAAAGATGCCATCTTTGGCCAGGCAGAGGTGGCACATGCCACCCAACATTTAAGAGGCAGAAGCAGGTGGAACTCTGTGAGTTTGAGGCCAGCCTAGCCTACAGAGTGAATTCCAGGACAGCCAAGGCTACACGGAGAAACCTGGTCTTGGAAAAAAAATCCAGCAAAATTTGATTGTTACATATCTGTGTGGCAAGGTTGCTAGGCCATTGTGGCTAAATCTAGATGTCACTACAGTAGTGTAGTGTCACTACACAGTGGTTTTTTTCCATGTTAACATGTAGATACATAAGCTTGGGTAAAGCAAATTGTATCCTATCATATAGGTGGACTACGTCCAATGGGTTGGTACCCTTAAGAGAAAAAGGCTGAGGCCCCAGAGGGAGAACAAATGCTGCCTCCCACTGCCTTTCACACTTGCACACAGCATTGAGTCTCCATGTTCACACTTGCACGCAGTACTGAGTCTCCATGGGTTCTGAGCTTGCTCGCCTGCCCTAAGGATGCCAGGCTTCCCTGATCCATGGACCATGTGCTAAACTACACATGCTAAAACTACAGCCCAAATAAAAACTCTATTGGCCTTGTAGCTCTGAAGATGCCTAATACAATGAGCCCCTGAAGCCACATTTCTGAATGATAGACCTGTGATACAGCGAGAGCTGTAGATGGGCCGTTCAGAATCACGCTCGGCCAGGGAGTAGCCATGGCACACATTAGACAGATGGCACAGAGAAGGAAACACAATGCAAACCTCAAATACTGAGACTCCAGATCTTAGGCTTGCTTAGGTCATGACTCCGGACAACTCACTGAGAGGCCAGGCCTCCACGTTCCTGTGCACAGAATCGAGGGCCTGCACCGAATCCTGTCCCCTCAGGAGGCTCTAAGCAAGATAACCTTTACTAAAAATAACTCTGTAAATTATGAGAGATGTAAGGAACCTCAGACGTTCCAGTACAAATTCAAATGAAAAGTCACAGCCAGCCTCCTGAGCCTCACGAGGATGCAGGTTAAAACAAGAGGTGCTTCCCACCATGCTTCTAAAATGAGAAGTGACACACATGTGACATGGGGTGACAATAATTGCCATGCTGCTCGTTAACTGGAGGGAACAATCGCACACAAACCGCGGTGTTTCTAAAACAGGAGCTGCACCAGGGCAGAGCAAACACACAGTTATCAGATACACATGCTGCAGCCTGAGACCCTGCCATAAGGAAGCAAGGTCGAGCTTGTGCCTATGGTGATCTACTAATAAATGTACAACCAAGAAAGGCCAGTAGTGACCACCAAATAAGGGACCTTGAAAGTGTGGGCTCTTCTCAGCAAAGACCTAGATGTTACCGACATACCGTTTGCTACGCGTGACGAAAACTCAGAGGCTGAGCTCACCTGAGGCTCCAGGTGAAGCAAAAAGCATCCCTGTCAACTCTGCTGCTTTATTTTTGTTAACTTGACACAAATTCAAGTCACTTGGGAAGAGGGAACGTTAACTGAAGAATTGCCTCCATCAATAGACATGTGGATATGTTTCTGGGGCACTCCATGGGTTAATAAGTGATGTGGAATGGCCTGCCCATTGAGCCTGGGCTGTCTAAGATGGGTAGATGAGTGAGCTATGAAAACCAAGGTGGGCAGCAGCGTTTCTCCATACGTACTGTTCAGGTTCACGCCTTGAGTCCTGCCTTGACTCCTCTCCATGATGGACTGCAACCTGTATCTAAATACACCCTCTCCTCCACAAGCTGCCTTTACTCATGGTGTTTATCACAGCGACGGAAATCAAACCAGGACAGCAGCTCTAATTCTATGGCTATACCTGCAGTCACTGACATGCCTGACACAGAGACCTTGCCGGGTATCGGGTCCGTCATGCATGGTGGCTGTGGCTGTGACTGAGATAAGATCTTAGGATGCTAAACCAGCAGGATGGGACCTGCAGTCAGGACCACTCACATCATCTAGAGGTGACCCTCAAGAATGAAGCCGCATGGGATGAAGACAGGGAGACGGAGAAACACTAAGCGTGGAGGATGGTGTCAACTGTGCAGGACCATCCTAAGGTTTACAACAAGGAAAATAAGGGTCCTGGGTGTCTGCTATGTAAGGTGTGCCTGTGTATGTGTGTGTGTGTGTGTGTGTGTGTGTGTGTGTGTGTGTGTGTGTGTGTGTGTGTGTGTATGCCTCTGTATGTGTGTATCTATGTATGTCTGTGTGTGCCTGTGTGTGTTTGTCTGTGTGTGTGTGTGTGTGTGTGTGTGTGTGTGTGTGTGTGTGTGTGTGTGTGTTGTAGATGCATGTGGGGGCCAGAGGTCAACACTAAGTGTCTGCTTCAATTCTTCCTCTTATATTTCAAGACAAGGTCTCTTACAGCTCCTGGAGCCTTCAGATCCAGCTAGACTGGCAGGCTTGCCTTCTCTCCACTGAGATCTTTGTGGGAGTTTTGTTCTCGTTTGGTTTGGGCTTTTTGTTCTTTTTAATGAATAAAACACAGAACTTTCTTAGTTTATTTGGCAGAACAAGATAAAGTGTGGTGACTTCCCTCCTAAAAGCCCAACTCCCCCATCACATTAACCAGGACTTGTTGACTTGGTTTTGAAGTGCCCAAAACTGTTGGCCCCGCCTCAGTCTCTCACTCTTGTGAACATGGCTGCCTCCAAAAAAACCCTCACACTTGTTAATCTCCTACTTCAGTATTGTGTGGGCTGAGGAACCAGATACGCAAATCCTTGGCAGGTATTTTTTCCCATTAACTTATTCATTTATTCACTTTAAATCATGATCAAAGACCCCCCTCTCCTCACAGTGCCCCCTCACATAGGCCTTTCACCTCCTCTTCTCCTCTAAGAAAGGGGAGGCTCCCCCTGGGTACCAACCCACCCTGGCACCTCAAGTCACTGCAGGACTAGGCACATCCTCTCCCACTGAGGCCAGACAAGGCAGCCCAGTTAGGGGAACAGGATTCGTAGGCAGGCAACAGAGTCAGGGTGAGCCTCCCACACCTGTTGTTGGGGGACTCACATGAAGACCAAGCTGCACATCTGCTACATATGTGGGGGAGGACTAGGCCTAGCCCATGCTTGCTCTTTGGTTGGTGGTTCAGTCTCTGGGAGCTCCCAAGGGTCCAGTTAGTTGACTCTGTTGGTCTTCTCATGGAGTCCTTAACCCCTCCAGTTTTCTCAATCCTTCCCCTAACTCTTCCACAAGACTTCCTGAGCTCTGTCTAATGCTTGTCTGTGGGGTCTCAGCATGTTTCAGTCAGCTGCTGGGTGGAGCCTCTCAGAAGACAGTTACGCTAGGTTCCTGTCTGCAGCATAACACAGTATTATCAATAGTGTCAGGGATTGGTGCTTGTTCATGGGCTGGGTCTGAAGTTGGGCCGGTTATTGGTTGGCCATTCCCTCAGTCTCTGCTCCACCTTTGTCCCTGCATTTCTTGAAGGCAGGGCACATTTTGGGTCAAAAGTTTTGTGGGTTAGGTTGGTGTTCTTATCCCTCCACTTGGAGTCCTGCCTGGCTACAGGAGGTGGCCACTTCGGGTTCCATATCCCCCACTTCTAGGAGTCTCAGCTCACCCTCAAAGAGCAACCTCTGTCCCAGGTCTCTGGCATGTCCTAGAGATGCCACCCTTGGGAGGTATTTTTAAACAGAGGAGGAATAACAGAGTTTCTACTTCATGACCTAAGTTTCCAACATGTCTCTAGGATGCTCTGATGTCCTTCTGGCTTAGTGACAGCTTCCTCCTCATCTTCCTGCTAGTTGAAACTGCACCTAAATGACCACCAAGAACATAAATTTATATGTGTAATTCACAGCATCTGCAGATTTATTTTTATCTTAATGGCACTAGATCCACCCCATGGTGGCTTCATGAGAAGTAAGTGCCCGATGCCAACTGTGAACTGCTGAGAAACCGTGTAGTTAGATACACCCTTAGGTGTGCCTCAGGGGCATCTCAGGCCACAAATAAACTAGAGACTGGGCACTCCGAACCGCTGCAAACCAAGCAGGCATAACAGGTTAAATGTGGGTGCCTAGTAAGCCCTTCGAAATATTCTCTTACTCTATCATCATAGAGAATTCTAGCACAGTGGCTCAGAGCATCTGTTGGTTTCAGCAGTCAGGCTGAACCAAGCCCCCAGTTTTTGTAAGAAGGATGTTAGGTCAATACTTGGCTGAAGCCTCCCCAAGCCCAGGGCACATGAGCTCCTAGCTTAGGTATATCCCAGAGCATAGAAAATGCACCCCCACCCCCCATTCCATAGCATTTGGAATCAGTTTGAGTCATTTTGCAAGAACTGTCCACATCTTTGTCTCTGGATGACAGAACATGGGTTCCATGAAAGAGTCAGAATTCAATAGTAAGTTCTGTTGCTTATGAGTTACAATTTTCCTCATCTACAAGAATGAGGGAAAGGCCTTCTACTACACTATGAGAAGCTTTGCATAGAAAAAAAAACACAAAAAACACCATGTTTAAAAAAAATCCTCAAGGATCTAATGAATGCAATTATCATTCGCAGTAATTGTTACAGAGAAGAAAAGACACCTCTTTCCATGAAGGGAAAGAGCAGTAGGTGCTCCACCTAAGTCCTCAGTATCCACGGGTCAATGTGCTGAGTCCGTGCTGAATCCGTACAGAATCCACTCAACGTCTCCACACCCAGTCTCTGGATGGAGTCCACACTTCAGCCCAGGACACCTGCTGAGGCAGATGCAAAGCCCCAGATCACGGAAGCCATCACCCCCTAAAATGATCCACTCCCTCTGTCCCCTCTGTCACACACTCTTCCTGCCATCTCAGCCACACCTTCCATGCTCCCCACAACCCCTTGCTCCTTCCCTGGGCCCTTTAACCTCCCAGTAACCTCCCAGGGAGCTGGTTGGCGGTGTGCCCTGCCCCCAAGTCACACATCTTCCCACAGACCATGTGTTGTCCCGAGAAGTCCTTCCCTTTCAGTAAATGTCCCTCTCAAATCTGCAATCTGATGGAGTCCTGAAGGTTTCTTTAAAGGTTCTGTCAGTGACAGCCATCAACATCCCTCCCCTACTGGGGAAGGTAGACCTTTCCAAATGAGCACACAGCTTTGAAGGGAATACATAAGGAGCAGCAAGGTAGGAAGGGGACCCCTGCCCTGTCAACCCGAGTGACCCATGAGGTGACAGGTGTTAAAGGCCACTGCCCTCCCTTCCTATCTTACGTTCCCTTTGAAAAGAAACTCTGGTGGGAAGCGGACAGCTCTGAATAGAAGGTTCCATGGAAAGGCAAGAAAACAATCTGCAGTGGCGGTGGAGAGGCACCCAGCAAGAGCAGTGGCCACGCCCACACTGAAGTGGTGCAGACTGGTCCACACCATGTAACAAAAGAAGGAAGGAAGGGAGGAAGGGAGGAAGGGAGGAAGGGAGGAAGGGAGGGAGGAAGGAAGGAAGAGAGGGAAGAAGGAAGAAAGGAAGGAAGGAAGGAAGAGAAGGAGGGAAGGAGGGAGGGGGGAAATGGCTGCCTTTGTGTTGAGGAATGCCAAAGACTAACAAGAAGCATGCAGACGAAGCCCCGTGAGTGAACAAGAGGGCCCCTCAGTGTTCAGAGCAAGGCAGCTGGGTTGTAATGACTGTGAGCAGACAGAACATGTCACAGAGGCCTGCGATGGCTCTACTGAGACCTCGGAACTGGCCTCAGACAGCACTCCCCGCTGAGATCAGGTTAAGTGGCGTTCTCCGGAGCATGTGGTATTTGCCCACGAGAAAGGCAGGAGCTACAGCGGGGAGGAGAAAAAGTGTTTGATTTTAAAAATGAGGATTTCATTTTAGCATCGAGAGCCTCTCATACGTGGCCATCAATTTTCCTAGACGCGACACCCACAGAAATATCACATATGTGGGTCACATAGAGCTGCTTGGTGATCGTGGGGTCTTTTTATGGCAACATCATTAAGCTATTTATAGCAAGCAATTAAAAAGGCTCTAAGTGGGCCACCACATTCCCATCTGGCGGCTCTGGCTGTGATGGGCATAAAACAGGCAATGAGATAAGAGGCTTCCCCACAACAGCACAACAGCGTGCTACAGGCTCACAAAGGCCACCTCCAGGTGCTTATAAACTCGCCTTTAGGTGGGCTTTGTATCTTATTTTGTAAAGTTACTTTAATTATGCACAGGGCGAGTTACACAAAGTGCAGGCCACATTTATGGAAAACATCATGTTTGTTTAGTACCAAGCTAGCGTTAAGGCAAGCAGACAGGCGGACACAGTCACACGGACCTGACAAGCAGGTAGATGTGCGTTAGGGTAAGTACAGCACTGGGAAATCTGGTGCCTGGAACTTTAGTTTTCTGACATATAAAACCAGTACCTAGCAACTGACTTCTGTGTTTCTTGCATATGATGTGCCAATTGACGTTGGGCCCAGACACAGCTCTGCAAATGACAGCTGCTTTAAGTACCGTTAACACATCCCAGGCCAACTCCCCCTAGTGGTGACCTTGCAGAAACACACTTATCCAGGAGCCCACCTCCGGTCCCTTACTCCAAACCTGGTCTATTCAAGGATGGTTCACCAGACACTGCACATGCCCAGTGCACACAGTTCTCATGATCTTAGAAGAGCATCTTCCCCCATGCCTCAGCTCCACTTCAAGGCCATACCTACTGAGCCCCTTCTTACTCAGAACCTCTCCGTGCTGACCTAGACATAGGTCACTGTGAGCACTTTAGTGAGCAAAGGAATCCATCTTCCTTCCTAATTCAGCACAGCTCCATCCAGTTAGAAAATTCTGCCTGTGACCTGTCCATTCATAGGCCCAATAATGGTGCCAGGTATGGATTTCATCTTGGACTTAAACCCCAGGGAAAGGTACCATTATTATCCTGTCAAATGTATGTAATGCTAGATCCACTCCTAGTGGCTTATTGTTATTCCTGTATATTAGTACATCTCTCAACCATCATCAGAGAAGTGTCTATTGGCAGTGAATTATGACTACTGCAGAGGTCCAGAATAGGTAACGGTGCAGAGAATAAGAGACTGGAAGATGCTCGGCCCTACATGGTACATCGGTATCATACCTCCTCCCAAGGCTCATCGATCATTGCAGATGAGGGGCCTGAAAGGGTGTAAGAGCCAAAGGTGATGGATACAATAGGGCAACTGCCCATATGACTTCAGAGTCTCTGTAACAGCATGCACAAGACCTGCACAAGCCCACGCCAGACTAAATCCCAGCATGGAGAGGGAGGTGGGCATAAAATCCCACCCCTAGCCATGAAACTATGGGCAACTGTTAGCTGCTAGGATGGGGAGAGTCAGCTTACTGTAAGAGTGTAGGCCCTGGGCTGGAGAGATGGCTCAGCAGTTAAGAGCACTGACTGTTCTTCCAGAGGTCCTCAGTTCGGTTCCCAGCAACCACATGGTGGCTCATAACCTTCTGTAATGGGATCCAATGCCCTCTTCTGGTGTGTCTGAAGACAGCTACAGTGTACTCATCATATATATAAAATAAATAAATAAAATCTTTTTTTAAAAAAGAGCATAGGCCCTGGTAAGTGGATCATGATTATGTTCCAGTAGAAGATCACACATCCAGGAATGGTAGGCAACACAAACTGGACTCGATGAGTTAAAAATAAGAAAAGAATACACAGTTAAGTGGGGAGGGAGGGGTGCATCTGTGGGAAGTTGGATGGGGCTGGATATGATTGACATTATACAAAGTTTCCAAAGAACGAATATACACACATGTGCAGACATGCGTACGTATGGTGCTGCCAATGCTCTGAGCGCATAAAACTCACGGAGAGTCAAGTTTTCCTTTTTTCTTCACAGGACAAAAAGTCCCCACTGCCTGTATCGCCTGCAGTGAGTTCAAACTAAGAAATGGTACACACTCAGAGACTCACTCTAATTTGTTAACATGCAACACATGATGCTGGGAGCTGATGTGATTTCTACTGTCACAGTCCCCGAAATGCATACATGCTGAGTCACCTCCTCAAACACATTCAAGATGAGAACTTCCTGAACAAAGATTCTGCATACTTCCATGGAATTCACTGTCAGGAGACATGCATCATTATCCCTGCAGTTGGCGGAAAGGACAAAGATTCTGCATACTTCCATGGAATTCACTGTCAGGAGACATGCATCATTATCCCTGCAGTTGGTGTAAAGGACAAAGATTCTGCATACTTCCATGGAATTCGTTGTCAGGAGGCATGCATCATTATCCATGCAGTTGGTGGAAAGGGTCTGTAAATTCTGACTCCTCCTGGAATTGTTTTTACCCCTCTATCAATAGAATTTAAATACTAGCTTATCACATATTATCAGTTCCTCTATATTGAATCAAAGTCTAGGGTCTCTTCTCTGTCTCATGCAGGACTGGTTTATAAATTGAGGTCTGTGGTCCCCAAATCCCTAACACGTAATGGTGTGGTGTTTGTACAGGACAAACATGTATCCTCTTGAGAGCTGAAAGCATCCGTCACTGAGAATACCTACCACAATGCAAACACCACATAAATAGTTCTTGTACTGTATTGTGTAAAGCATAAGTAAAACATCTATGCGCCTTCACTGTGCATTTGAACAGTCTCAATCCATCTGAATCTACGCATACAGATCTTATGGACCCAAAAGGCCCACTGCATTTGTCTATCATATTGGTTTTTATCACAATAACCTGTGGTGGGTGGTTTAATGTTTAATACAGAAAGCATCAGATCACTCTCCAATATTTTACATTTAATTTTTGTTTTTAAGAGATTGGTTATTTAATGCCATGTCTATGAGTGTTTGCCTGCATGTATACCTGTGCAACATATGTGCAGTACCTGTGGAAGCCAGAAGAGGGCACCAGATTCCCTGGAACTGGAATCATAGATGGTTGTGAGCTGCCATGTGGGTGCTGGGAACTGAACTTACATTTCCTCCAAAAGCAGCCAGTGCTCTTACCCAGTGAGCCAGCTATATATAGCCTCTAATACTGTCTTAAACTTTAATAGATGGTTGTAGCCTTTTCCATCATCTCTTTGGAACCAAAATGTATGTGGGTTTCTTGCTTATCCAACCATAAATGAAATGACATAAACTAAAAGCCAGATGTCAAATAAACCATAGGCTCTAAAAGGAAAGCCTAAAGGCAAGAGCTGCTTCTACAATGCTGATGCAGGGGAGGTGTTTATTCCAAAACCAGAAGTAAACATCAAAAGATGTATAGCTGCCTACGTAAAGATTTATCGGTCCTCTGTAAGCGCCAAACCTGTCAAAACTAAAAATTTATTATTTAAAAAAATAGGGAAATGTTTACATTATAAAACTTTACTTTTGTCTTTTTTAAATTGATTTTTAACGTTAAGATTTCAAAAGGATCAATGTGTCATTGAACTCTGCTATGCTTGGTAATAAATAGCTTTCTTAGAAACTGGCAAGTAAGGCAGAGGCAGGCGGATTTCTGAGTTCGAGGCCAGCCTGGTCTACAGAGTGAGTTCCAGGACAGCCAGGGCTACACAGAGAAACCCTGTCTCCAAAAACAAAACAAAAAGAAGAGGAGGAGGAGGAGGAGGAGGAGGAGGAGGAGGAGGAGGAGGAAGAGGAAGAAGAAACTGGCAAGTAAAACCACACAGTAGAAAGGGGAAAGAAAAGAAAGAAAGAAAGAAAGAAAGAAAGAAAGAAAGAAAGAAAGAAAGTGAGACAGAAAGGAAGAAAGAGAGAAAGAATGGAAGAAAGAAAGGCAGACTCCCTCAGGAAATGGACCTGCTTACAAATTGCTAAGGTCAAGTGTTTTTTTAAAAAATTTTTAGAAATGGGCTGGAGAGATTGCTCAGTGGTTAGAGCACTGGCTGCCCTTGCAGAGGATCTGAGTTCAATTCCCAACACCCACATGGCAGCGTACAACTGTCTGTACTCCACTTCTAGGGTATCCAATACCCTTATACAGATACATGGTCAGGCAAAACATCGTTGCATAGAAAAGAAAAATTAACAAGTTAAAAAAAATTCAAAACAACCTGGCAACATGTATAAATTATACTGCTCAAATTATACTTCAGTGAAGTCCCAAATACTGCTAAAGTTTTCTTTGCAATAAAAATAGAAGCACAAGAAAAACATGCAGATTTGTTCACTGTACTAACATTCCTCCTGGCAACACAGCAGCAAAATGAATGTTCACCAGCAGGGTAATGGCTGAATCCTTATTAATAAGCCCATAGCATGGAATATTATGCTACTACTTAAGGTTGAATTAATAGATTGATACAGATTGCATTGATGTATTTCTGTGGGTTTTGCTATAACAGAAAACTAAGATTTAGAAAAATAGATTTAAAGTACCTTATATAAGGGGAAAAAAGCAATCACCAGTCCTACCCAGATGTGGGTTCACAGCAATGACTGGCCCAGCAAGACATCCCTCAGGGTGAGATAGTGGCACGTACATCTTGGGAGCAACCAACAGATGCCTAGTTGGACTTGAGGCCTGGTCAACAGGAGGGCATTCATTCCTGGTACTATGAACCCAGCTAACTGCCTGTGGCTGGAGAAGTCACAGAACCTAGAGGAAACCCTACTTAAGCTACTACTTCTAAACCATTATCACTTCTAAGTACATTCTGGCTATTTATCCTTATACCCATGGGTAAGTAGGGTTCTCAACACTCATCAAAAACGCTCCTTTTGGCAGGAATGGAGACTATTACTGAAATCTGCAGCTAATCAAATGCAGACTGTAGAGTGCCCAGGGCCAGTAGATACCTCCATAAGGTAACCCCTCACTTAAGGCTTAGCAAACATCACAGAAGAGGGAGCTGGGAAGATCTTAAGAGCCAGAGGATCAAAACACCTGCATTGTATCTTCTAGCCATGACCGAGAAGTTGCTCTCATGGAATCTCAACAAAATGGCTGCCTAAACCAATTCTGTACAATGATGTCATCGGTCGATATGCAAATAAAGATGGGGACATTTCATTAAAGCCTCCACCCCTTAGATGAAGAGCTACCAGCAAGCAATGGCTGCTGGGAAGAAGGATCAGTTTTCTCCAGGAAAGAGGTCATCCAATTGTAAGTAGTCAGCTCTAAAGACATGTACATATGTGCAACAATAGGCTTAGTAGGGTGTGTGTGTGTGTGTGTGTGTGTGTGTGTGTGTGTGTGTGTATGTGTTAAAGGTCACTATCTATCATGTCACCATTTCTCCTGGAGGGAGACCCAGACTTGGGAAGGGACATGTAAACCAGCAGGATTCACGGGGTTCCTCTCCACAGTCATAGAATCAGAAAGCAACTCCAGGGAGAAGGGCCACGCAGAAGATCCACACAGATGGGCCATGTAGAAAGGCCACACAGAAGGCCTGCAGGAGACTCTCCCTCCCATCCAGCTGCCTATAAGTCTTGCCAGAGTTCCAGGGTTTCAGCTTCCCATGCCTGGAAGGACTTTTGGGGCTGTTTGAGTCATCTGTGCTTCCTTTAAGTAATTTCTTATCCACACTCCTGAATGAAATTCCAGTGAACTCACCTGTTCACTGAACTGGACTTCAGTAGAGTCATCACCTTGACCAGTAGCTACTTCCCTACCTGTGGTGAGCAGACATCTGTGCCGCCGTATCTTCTCAGAAAAGTGTCAAGCAATGGCCACCTACGGAAACCTCACAGGGCAGACTTACTCACCCGCTTCCTAGACTCAGATGAGACACAATGCTTCAGTCCCATTGTCTCTGTCCAGCATGGTCCTAACCAGAGGAGATAATCAAGAACAATTGGAAAAAGTATTGAAGTGGGAAAAGGAGAGTGAGGGGGGAGTCCCCATGTTTGTTGATGACAGCCTTGTCTTCAGATAATCCTAAAGACGGCACTCAACAACAGAACTAAGAAACGAAGACATCTGATGTAGAGAGTATCACTCAGAAGCCAAGCTGTCAATAAAAAAGCTTATGGTCAATGAGTCGAGACAGGAAAGAGGGGGTGGGTCATCCAGCAGGGACAGAGAGAATTCTGGGAAATAGAGAAGCAAGAGAGGTCTTCTTACCTCAGAAGACAAGGAGAGAAAACCAGCCATGTAGCCGAATTTGGGTTAGAATAAAAGAAATAACATGTTGAGAGCTGGAGTGAACAAGCCAAATCTTATGGCATAAGCATCTATTAATAAATAATTAGTCTCGAAGTCATTATTTCTGGGAGTTAAATGGTTGAGAAGAAAAATTCAACTTTACTGTCTGAGAGGCCAGATACACGGTGGTCACAACAAGTGAGGCGCATGTCTGTATACCAACAAACAATTCACGAAGAAAACTGATCCCTTTACAACAGCATCAAAAATAAACTAGGAGCAAGTCCAGAAGGCAAAGGCATGCAGACAGAAGACTCAAAGACACTGCGAGAGAAACGAGGAAACATAAATAAAGAGACATTACAAGACCTGTTCGTGGATTAAGTCTGAATATTAGAATGTCAACACTACTGGAAGCCAGCCACAGGTATACTGCAATTCCTATGATAATCCTAGCGCATGTGCGCGCACACACACACACACACACACACAGAATCTCTCAAGGTATTCCAAACAGCCAAGTTACCTTTCAAAAGAACAAAGTGACAGCTGCCCAAACAGTAGAATAGAAAGTAGGCGCTGCCAAAGGTAAGTGCTCACACATGCACACAGTCAGATGGTCTTTTAACAACACACACAGCAGAAAAACCAGTTCCCACTTGTCAAAGCCTAGACCCCACTGAGCGCATGCTAGAGAAGGAAGGCCATCATGCCATGAAACAGACTAAAGCTTTGCTCCCACTGCCCGAGTCCTAGCATCTGGAACTCCAAGTGTCAAAAACTTTAGAGCTCATAATTTCAGGGTTAGTAATGTTCTACCAGTAACAAAAATAGAAATATTCCGAATTTTAAAAATCTCTGAGCCCTGAAACTCTTGTGCCCCAAGTATTTTTGGTTAAGAAAACAAATCTGTACACATCCACATTCCCTTCCACATCCTCCAAATACTCCTCGGGATAAAATAAAAATGAAGCTCAGTGATGTCATGTGTGACGTCATGTGATGTCATGTGTGACGTCATGTGATGTCATGTGTGACGTCATGACCTCCTGGGACAACTTTACTTCCTAAAGAACCCAATGGAGATTCAATAGGGGGGTTAGAGGTGGGGAGTTCTAACCTGACATGAGACCCGGAGCTGAGTTCATGGCACTGCCAGCCAGAACAGACACCTGCAGTGACACACAGCCAGATGGACACCATGGCATCTTCATCCCTTCCTGCCCTATCTGCCCTGTCTTCATTGATGTTAGCAATGGCTAACATCAGCATCATGAAAACCAGGCACCCTCTGTCTTCACAGCGCTTAAAAATATGTTACCAATATAATTTTAAAGCCACTCACGAATTTAAACATTTCGATCTGTCTTTTTCTGCAAATTCAGAGAACTGAACAAAGAAAAACCTACACATATATGTGTGAAAATGTCACAAGTCAGCAAGATGAATGTCCTACCTCCCAGGGGAACCTGGCCCCCAGGTCCACTGGTGAGCAGGTATCCACTGTATCTTGAGAACTTCCAACTGTACGTACTTGCCATCGGATAACGAGAGTGACATGGTTCCTTCTCAAGCTGCTCCTCCCCCCAGAATTTCTATGTCCAGGCCCAATCATTGACTTCTTAAAAGTAGAGAGACTATTTTGAATTACACAAGGATTTGGGACAATCTGAAGAGTCACTTTTAGCTTTTTGAGTTCTTCAATAAAGAAGATGTTAATAAGATTGGGCATGGTGGCGCACGCCTTTGATCCCAGTGCCCGGGATGCAGAGGCATGTGGCTTTCTATGAGTTTGAGGCTAGCCTGGTCTACATAGCAAATTCCAGGCCAGTCTGACCTACACAGTGAGACTGTCTCAAAATAAAATGGGAAAGACCTACAGTAGACACCTATGGACGAGCACAGAGATGTTAAACTACATCAGCATGCACCTTAGAGGGATACAGTGTGGCTGTAACACCCTTCCCACACATCTGCGGTGTGTTCTCAATGCATTAAGGATCGAACAGCCTGTCATCAGGACAAGATGCAGACTGCCAGGACATAAAGCCATCTCTCAAAACACTAAAAGGCAAGCACGTAGTCCTTAACGATGCATTGTTGTAAGCACATCATCTTTAAAGGCTGGCCACTGTTAGCGAGCAGTGGGGAACTAAACCGATGGTTACCCGTGGCCCCACTGACAATCCATGACAGAGCATGATGGGACAATGGCCAGGACCAATGTCAAGCTTTAATGTTCAGGCGAGAGAGACCGAGAAATCACAAGTTTTAATCTCCCAGTCAGAGAGATAGGTAATACATTTTTGCAGCATAAATAAACAATGTTACATTGCTCCTCTGACATTGGGGAAGGATGAACAGCAGAGCAGAACTAATAACACAGAAATAAATTTCATTACATACAAGAATGGGAGGCAGTGTGAAGACTCCATCACCAAGGACAGGAAATGCTTCATGTGCAGCCTGGGAGACACTAACTACAGACTGCTCACTGCTCCTGTGCGATTCTCTGGCCCTCTCCTTCCCACTTCTCTACAACTGTGTGTGTGTGTGTGTGTGTGTGTGTGTGCGTGTGTGTGTATGCTTATGTGTGTATGTATATGTGTGTATGTATGTGTGTGTATGTATGTGTTTGTATATACATATATGTGTCTGTACACGTGTTTATGTATGTAACTATATATGTGTGTTTATTATGTGTGTGTATATATTCAATTATGTGTGTTTGGATGTGTTTTGTGCAATTGTAAATGTATGTGTACATACATATATTCATATTGTGCATGTATGTGTGTCTGTATTTGTGTGTCTAAGTGATATATGTATATTGTGTTTGTGTGTACAGATGCATTTATGTGTGTATGTTTATGTGTGTATGTGAGCACTTGTACATGTATGTGTGCATGTGTGAATGCATGTGCAAATATATCTATATATGTGTGTATGTGTGTATATATATGTGTGTATGTATCTATGTGTATGTATGTGTATATTTATATGTGAATAATTTATACACTTCATTCCAAATATATAAAATATATTATATATATATTTAGATATAAAATATATTTTATATATTAAAAATATTCCAAATATATAAAAATGTTGACTTGTGGGCTGGAGAGATGGCTCATTGATTAAGGCTGCTCTTCCAGAAGTCCTGAATTCAATTCTCAGCAACCACATGGTGGCTCACAACCATCTGTAGTGGGATCTGATGTTCTTTTCTGGTGTATCTGAGGAGAGTGACTGTGTA